>NC_088405.1:42687666-43035166 GCF_034236695.1 Oncorhynchus nerka | reverse complement strand
TTCCAGAATTCCCAGTTGTCTTGAAAGCACCCTAAATCCTGAGAAGGCCAGACTTTGATGACAAAATTTGCCCACGAGGACCACCTCACTACCGTCCAAGTGAGCACAACAACAGTCCAATAATGTCTTGAATGATGCTACATAATTGATGTAATATGACAGAGAGATATGTATACTGTAGCTTAGAAGTAATACTAAGTGTACGTTGTGTAGTAAACTGTTTGTAGCCCATGTGACTCACCCTAATCATTTGGTCCCTTTCTCTCTCATAACTTAGCCTCTGTCTGACTTGGTAGTGCACATGTAGCCTATGGCTTGTTTTAGAGAAATGTCATCATCGAAAATTGTAAGAGCTTTCATTTTCTGCTTATATGCCCCCTTTATTTATCCTACTGTTCTGACTTGTTGTAGAGGGAGAATACCGTAAGAACTGTCCATGTTCTGAATTCTGTCGCTGTACATTTCAAAAGTGCTGAACAAATAGTTATATTGACTACGTTTGTCCTAGCTCGCTCATTAATGTCCTAATTGAAATTACAGATGGCCTCTTATCCGCTCGTCGTCCCCTTATGCCATAGTTTGTACATCTCAATTGTCAGTAGAAACCACATTTGTTTAAGCAAGTCAGCCATATCAGCTATGTTTTTTAAAAAGGCAATAAATGAGGCTGAATAAACTGTTTTGCTGCCAGACAAGGCTCCGCTGATAGCCAGGTGTGGCAGTGGTAAGGATTCACTCCATGCGCCATGGTGCTGAAAAGAAAGCTCTGCTGTTGGGACAGCTTTATGTAGGCCCTAACAGTTTGTGGGCACCGTTTGTCACTGTTATAGTGCAATTCATGTATTAATTAGTGTTGTGTTGTGTTGTGGCTTTGCTGGCATGTATCTTAAAACATATATATGTTTTGCCCCACCAAGACTTACATTCTAAAATCGCCACTGGTGATTCGGTTCACTCGGCTCTCAGCTGCGCAATATAAGTCATATTTTTGTAGGCCAGGAATGTTCGTGTAGCCTCTCCCCACTAACCATATGTTTAATTTAAACAACATTGTTCCATAATGTTACAGTATTAGCTAAAACTGTTCACTTTACCAGTAGTATGCAAACATTTGGTTGCACAGAAATAAAGGAAAATGGTTTGAGTCTGGTCAAATAATGTGTGGTTTTGTGTAGGCTATGGCAATGTGTTGTTAGTTTAGCTAGGGTTTTAAGTAGGTGCATCTAACTGTCTTATTTTTATTTGTTCAATGCTTCAATTGATTTCCTAAACGATATTGGATCTATGGCTGTACAGATTTCTTAGTTTCCATCTCAACACTGTAATTTTACTTTGTCGCAAATACCCTTAGCACAGTGCTGTTTGGCACAACAGTGCGAAAACACTTTCTTTTCAAATGATGTTATCCAACTCAGCTCCAACTCAGCTCCTTGTTGTGTAAGAATAACCAAGCAAGCACAGTATCTCACACTCTCACACTAACTCACTCACTTACATTATTACGCACACACACACCAGACCTGGACTCAAATAGTATTAGAAATTATTACACACACAGTGGTGTAAAGTACATAAGTAAAAATACTTGAAAGTACTACTTAAATCATTTTTGGGGTATCTGTACTATTTATATTTTTGACTTATTTTACTTCACTACATTCCTAAATACAATTATGTACTTTTTACTCCATACATTTTCCCTGACACCCATAAGTAGTCGTTACGTTTTGAATGCTTAGCAGGATGCAAAAATGGTCCACTTCATGCACTTATCAAGAGAACATCCCTGGTCATCCCTACTGCCTCTGATTTGGCGGACTCACTAAACACACATGCTTCGTTTGTAAATTATGTTTGAGTGTGCCCCTGGCTATCTGCTAAATGAATAAAAACAATAAATTATTTTTACTTTTACTTTTGATACTTAAGTATATTTAAAACCAAATAATTTTAGACTTTTACTCAAGTAATATTTTACTGGGTGACTTTTACTTGAGTAATATTCTATTAATATACTTTTACTCAAGTATGACAATTTGGTACTTTTTCCAGAACTGCACACACACACAGTGCACAGTCTCCAAAATGAGTTTTTATGTCTGTTAAATGTTGTATTTTTGTATTTAAATTATATTGGTTTTGAAGTATTTGTTGTTCTGTCCATTCAATGATATTTGAAAGACTGTTCAGACACTGTTCAGAAGCACATTGAGTTGACTAAAAGTATCAAGTTCACTCAACAAGTTATTAAATCCAAATTAGTCAGTTCTACTTACTTTACTAGGTTTAAGTAACTTTAGATTAAGTTAACGCAACACAAAATCCGTATTGGACTTGACTTCAAATTTTAAGGCAGCAAGGTTATAAACCTTTTTAAGTTGACTCAACAAATATTTTTTTACAGTGTATAGTGTGTGTTGGTGTGTGTGTGTGTTTGTGTTCGTGACAAAAGGTCCACTTATTTTTGACCGCTTTCCTGTACCTGATGTGGCTTCTTCAAGGAGTATGTGTGCCTCCTGTGCAGCAGCCCTCTACATCATGGTGAGATTATATTGGAGGGAATCTAGAAATGTTTAATGTAAGTGAGGTTATCACCAGCCAGGATATGACAAACATTATCCTCTGAGTCTCTGAGAGGAACAGAGATGGGTGGCTGAGGGTAGGGTCAACACTCTACCCACCCAGAGCAGAGGGTTGGGGGTTGGGCGTGAGTGTGTGTGTGTTGAACAAGTAACAGAGCGTGTCACTAATCAAAGCCAGCTCTGGAAACACACTTTCAGCTGGACACACATAGCTCTACTCTAGCTCAATCTCACTTTCCCTTTCTAGCTCTACTCCAGCTCAATCTCACTTTCCCTTTCTTCTGTTACTCGCCTTCTCCTCTCTTCACTCTCCTATCCACTCTTCTCTCTCCTACCCTCTCCTTCATCACACACAGTCAGTGATCCAAGCAGAATAGACATATCGGGTAAACACAAACGATGGATGGGCGAGCCATAGGAGGCCATAGGAGGGTGTATGAATCACATGGCTCATTTAGAGCAACTGCAGCATAGCCGGAGCACCCAACGGAGCCATCTCTGCGTCCTTAATTCAGTCTGCTCGCTGTGGTCGCTCAGACACACGCTGAGGCTTTCTGATCAACATGTGAGGCTTTTCCCTCTTTTATAAATGACCCTCAGTTTGTGCTGGGCATGTATGTACCCCTGCGAGACTTTCCTTCTACCATGAAATATCCTAAAGTTCCCACTATAATAAATGACCCTCTGTTGTTTCTCTCTGTTACTGCTCTGTGAAAAATCCCCTTCAGTCATCCAACAGAGAAACGGCAGTACTTCAAATCAGTCTCACTAAGCGAATCAGACAGTAACTACATCTGTTACTAGTTCATATGAAATAAGACTAGATACTTTGTCTTGGCCTCTTGTAGCCCTTTACACTGTATACACGGGTTGGAAATGGCAGATTTGGACTGATAAGAGCCTAAATTGGAACACAGTGGCTGTACAGTAACATGCCATACATGATGTCAGAGCTCAGGGTCTCTGCTTCACAGCTCTGTGTGGGTTTTGACTGATAGTGGTTTTGAACTTGAGAACCGCGGGCACCAAGAAGTTTCTTCCATCCCGCCCGCTAATTGGGCAACTTCTGAACCAATTAGGAGGACTCAATGTAAAGACGAGACGTTGAGGATTATAATAAATAGCGTTTTAATGTCATACAAGCAAGCCAAATACCTATGAGTCCAAATGTGCACTTCACATTTCCATGTCATAAAACTCATGGAATATAGTGTCAACATTTATCGTCACTATGTTTGATGTACAGTTACAAGATGACATGGTGTTGTACCCTGGGTTGTTCTGAACAGAATGAGCCTGTTTGTTGTATTGTGAAAAGAAAAAGAATAGCCGTTGACCACGCATCGTTGGACTGCGCAAAACAACAGTAACTGTGTAAAGGCGGGATGAGGGCTGTGTTCCAAACAAAACAACTACAAGTGTTCTAGTTCCTCAATGGCAGAGCTAGGAGAATTCAAAAAAGGACCTTACTGTTGAAGACTGTTTTTTGAGCCATAAAAGTGAATTTAAATGACTTGTGAGTGTGCACACTTTTGAGAGGTGTGGCCACTTTGAAACACCAGTTAGACCTCTCACTCAAACTCTTGTCATTTTTTGGTCTTATGTTGCACCTACCCCAAATATTCCAAGAATATTTGTTTCATGTTACTGAATGTACCTAGATTATCTTCAGATTTGGTTAACAAATGCTGCAAAAAAATACAGGAAATGTAAAATACACATAAAATCAACAGTGTAATGTTTGGATTCGGCCTTGTCAGGTGAAATGTTGTTTCCTCACCTTTGGTCTAATAATCTCTAAACTATTCCATTTAAACTGCTACCATGGTTATACATGTGCTTTCCATATATCTTCTGTAAGAAACATTTCAATTTAGCCCTAATCATTTAAGCCAATTCCAATGAGTGTAAAGGGACAAGGTATTCTGTCTTTGATGAATTGTACACTCTAAAAAGAAAAGGTTCATGGAGTCTCCGTTAGGGCTTCTTCAAATGTAAACTCATTTTTGGGGTTTGTTTTTGAACCCAATTACGCATAAAAATAACAATAACACAATATTTTAATGTTTATCTTATGATTTTAGTGGCAAAGCAGAATGAAAACATTTAAATATAAAGGTAAACTCCCAGCAGAGCCCCAAGTCCAGTGGGTATTTCCTCTGGCGTGTTGATATTAATGTGTTGATGTGCTCCATATCCATAGCCAGAATGATTTTGCAGTGCATGTTGATTGAACAGGTTTCTTGTTTTATTCGTCAGAGGTGTGCGTAATGTTAGTATCTGGAATTTGTCTTTCAGCATCAGTAGAACACGCCTGACTCTCCTTCACCAGTCATACAATGAGAATGGTCTAATGTATCCCATCAAAAAGAGAGCTGGCCAAAGCAAGCACAGTTTACACCTGAAGCATAGGGATTTGCAGCAAGTGGTGAACTTCATCAATAACCACGCAGAGGATAATGCAATAGTATACCAGGACGCCACCCAGGACACAAACACTTTGGTGGAAAGCTGCTGCCATCCCATGTGACAAAAGCAGCAGTGTGGCGAATCGTTGACAACACTTGGTATGTAAAGAATAAACACATTTTGATGATTTAATTGACCTCCAACATGATTGGCATTACTTTTAGTGATCTCACATTATTTCTGTATTTTCCAGAGGTACGTGTAGTCAGGCGGTCTTCCTTCAGGAATCTGTGGAGAAAATTGCTGCCCCACATCTCAAGCACTAAGCCCAGGACAGACCTGTGCTGGCAGGTGATAAACTTGGATTAGCTAACACAACGTGACATTGGAACAAAGGAGTGATGGTTGCTGATAATGGGCCTCTGCCTAAGTAGATATTCCATAAAAGATCTGCCATTTCCAGCTACAATAGTAATTTACAACATTAACAATGTCTACACTGTATTTCTGATCAATTTCATGTTATTTTATTGGACAAAAAAAGTGTATTTTCTTTCAAAAAGGACATTTCTATGTGACCCCAAACTTTTGAACGGTAGTATATATATATATATATATATATATATATGGGAGGCAGGCAAATACATCACTGAGTGGTGTAAAGACAGATTGACAGGGGTGAGACAAAAAATTGTAATTTAACTTAATGTTATTTTGTTATTTGCAGGTGCACTATCCGTCTGACCCTATGCAGCCAGGTCCCATCTACTTTTTAATCTTGCGGCTCGGTGTCCCGCTAGCATTCCACTATGACAACATCCGGTGAAATTGCAGAGTGCGAAATTCAAAATACAAAAATCGTAATATCAAACATTTATGAAAATACAAGTGTCTAACATCATTTAAAAGCTTAACTTCTTGTTAATCCAACTGCGTTGTCAGATTTCAAAAAGGCTTTACGGCGAAAGCATACCATGTGATTAGGACAGCACCCCACATCAAAATACTTTTGCAAACCAGCACAGGGATCACAAAATCACAAATAGTGATAAAATAAATCCCTTACCTTTGAAGATATTCCTCTGTTTGCAATCCCAAGGGTCCCAGCTACACAACGAATGGTCGTTTTGTTTGATAAAGTCCTTCTTTATATCCAAAAAAGTCAGCTTAGTTTGCGCCATTGATTTCAGTAATCCACTCGTTCAACATGCATACAAATGAATCCAAAAAGTTACCGGTAAAGTTCATCCAAACAAGTCAAACGATGTTTCTAATTAATCCTCAGGTACTTTAATATCTAAATAAATTATAATATTTAAGACGGAGAATTGTATGTTCAATAGGGAAGATAAATAACGAAGAGCGCGCAACAAGACTACTTTTCTAATGAGGGACACCTTGGATAAATTGCTTGTTCGTTTTTCAAGAAACAAGCCTGAAACCCTGTCTAAAGACTGGTGACATCTAGTGAAAGCCATAGGAACTGCAAACTGGGTCCTATTTAATTGTATATCCCATAGGCTAGCATTGAAATGGCCTGTGTCCTCAAAAAATAATTTCCGAATGGATTTTCCTCAGGTTTTTGCCTGCCATATCAGTTCTGTTATACTCACAGACATTATTTTAACAGTTTTATAAACTCAGTGTTTTCTATCCAATTCTACCAATTATATGCATATCCTAGCTTCTGGGCCTGAGTAACAGGCAGTTTACTTTGGGCACGTCAGTCATCCGAACCTCCGAACACTGCCCCCTAGCTCTTAACTCCTTGTTTGGTGTCTGCTGTGAAGGAATACCACAACAAGTCAAGTACTTGATTGATGAAGGCAGCAGCGCAGTCATCAACTACATGCACCATTTCTTCACCAACTACGGAGTTTGGGAAACACATGTGGACCTGAATTGTGATAACTGCAGTGGCCAAAACAAGGACAAGTGTGTGCTCTGGTATTGTGCCTGGTGGACCATGGACAAGCTCCACCACAGTCTGGACCTTCACTTCCTGATCACAGGCCACAATAAGTTTGCTCCGGACTTGTGCTTCAGCCTCATCAAGCAGCGCTTCAGAAAAACCAGAGTGAACACTTTGTCTGAGATTGCTGGTGTTGTGAAGGACAGCACTGTGATAGGGGTCAACATCCCACAGCTGGTTGGACTGGAGGATGGTACGGTGCTGGTGGAAATCTATGGCTGGCAATAACACCTGACTGTACTTCAGGCCGCTGCCACAGATCAAGCAGTACCAGCACTTCAGGTGAATATCATTTTCACTGCATTGTATGAGGTTATTCTTCTTATCTAAACTTGGAAGGTGAATTGATGTTGTGCAAGGTTGTAATGTCTTCAAGTTGTTTTTTAATTTCCGGTTTTACAGCTTCGATGCTCTGGAGTCTGGTGTTGTTGTCGCCAAGGAGCGATCGGACTCAGTCGCAACGAGGTTTGAGCTGCTGCGCAACGCTGACATCCTTCCTCCCATAAATGGTCTGCCTGTACAAGCACCACCTGGAATGGACACAGCTAGACAAAGATTAGGGAGTTTTGCGACGAAGAGGCTATGGACATCACATGCCCTGCACCAAAGTCAAGGGCAGGACAGAAACAGGCTCTCTGAATATAGATTCCTTTGTTCATGCGTGGTTTGGACAGACCAGTCATCAGCACTATCTGCAGTGCCTCTATTCAAATGCCTCTCTCCTAACACGCACGCCATACGTTGCTGCTACTATATATTTTTTTAATCATGCTGCTCAGCCACTTTACCCGATTGTATGCATGCATATGCATGCAACTACCTCGTCTATCACTATCGTTATTGATATTGTTTGTGTAGAAACTGTATATTAGTTTCTATTTCTGATATTGCTACTATGCAAATAACCATTGTCTGTACCATTTACACCTTCTGTAGAGACCCATCCACCTAGCAAGACTTAGTAAAATATTGACATATCAAAAGAATATTGATATGTGTGGTCGTAACATGACTTTGTGACATACCACACAGACTCACTAAACACAAATGCTTCATTTGAAAAAATTATATCCGAGTGTTGGAGTGTGCCCCTGGCTATCCGTCAATAGAAAAACAAATTGGGCCGTCTGGTTTAAGGAATTTAGAATGATTTATTATTTTACTTTTGATACTTAAGTACATTTTAGCAATTCCATTTTACTTTTGATACTTAGTATTTTTTAAACCAAATACTTTTAGACTTTTACTCCAGACGTATTTTACTGGGTGACTTTTACTTCCGTCATTTTCTATTATTAAGGTATCTTGACATCTGGACACTTTCCGTTTACCTGGAATGTTTCATTATTGTAGGCTTCTACAACTGTTAGTCTTAATCTTTACTACACTACTCACTGTTTAGCACATGACCTCACATGTGAAACCTTAAAGAGATGGGTGGAGTGTGCTTAAGAGGGTGTGAACAATGCTGAATGGGTGTAGACAAAGGAGTGCTCTCCAGTAGGTACCAAAACATTCAAAGGCCCTTTTCTCAAAAGTGAGTATACATGTGTATCAACTTTCAAAGCAGGAAAACAAAAATATCTTGAGGAACTTATAATGTAAAGCAAACTGGATGGAATATGGAGAAAAATGCACAAAATTCTTCCTGAATTTCCAATACAGCTAACAAAAAGTATTTGCAGAAACTCGTTACTGAAGACGGAGTCATCTATGATTCTCCGAATTATATTTTAAAAGAGGAAGCTAATTATTTTAGGCAGATGTTCTCTTTTCCGTCTCCTCCTTTAGGTACTCAGCAGGAAGGTCTGATTTCTCTATTTTTAAAACAAGACCTAGATGGCAAATATATAGACCCAGTCCATCTAAAAAACTAGAGGCCCCTTACACTTCAATGTTGTGATGCAAAAATACTAGCAAAATGCATAGCACTCATAATTAAAAGGGTTTTAGCAGGTATTGTTCTTCCTGATCAGACAGGTTTTTTACATGGACGATACATTGGAGATAATATATGACAACCACTAGAAATAATAGAACAACATGAAACCTATAAGAAGCCAGGAATGGTATTTATAGCAGATTTTGAAAAGGCATTTGATTTACATTTACATTTAAGTCATTTAGCAGACGCTCTTATCCAGAGCGACTTACAAATTTGATAAAGTAAGACTGGATTTTATTTATAAATGCCTGAATTTTTTCAATTGAGGTCATTCTCATATAAAATGGGTAAAAATAATTTATAGCAACCCCAGGTGTAAAATAGTAAATAACAGCTACTTCTCAGAGAGATTTGAATTGTCAAGAGGAGTTAAACAAGGGTGTCTGCTGTCACCATATCTATTCATTATGGCAATCGAAATGCTAGCTAATAAAATCAGATCCAATAACAACATTGGAATAGAAATCCAAGGCTTAAAAACAGAGGTATGCCGATGACTCAAGTATTATATTAAGTCCGCAAGCTAGATCCCTATAATGTCTCATTGAAGAGCTAGATAACTTTTCTGTACTCTCTGGACTAAAACCTAATTATGATAAGTGTACAATATTACATATTGGATCCTTAAAAAATACAACTTTTACATTACCCTGCAGTTTACCTATAAAATGGGCTGATGGTGAAGTAGACATACTCGGTATTCATATCACAAAATATATAAATAAGCTCTCCACAATGAATTTCAATAGAACACTTGTAAAAATAGACAATCATTCAAAAGTTTTATTTGAACCCTAAATGGTTCTCCAGTAGATTACTAAGAAAAGCTCATCCATTGTTTAAAAATGGCCTTTTTGCCATTGCCATGTCTCATTTTCGATTAATTGAAAATGATACTTTTTTCAAAGTATCTCTCTTTTTCAAACAAGCATTGCAGAGCTGGCTACAATTTCAATTTAATCCCCTGAAAATATAGAACAAATATTATGGCTAAATATTAATAATATTTTATCAACCAGCCATTAATAATATTATGGCTGGTTGATAAAGTACCTGTATTTATGGGAAAGATGTTTGAAAAGGGTACTTTGTTCTTAAATTATTTTGTAAATTGGAATGGTAGAATTATGTCCTTCATGGAGTTATATGAATTGTACGGGAAGGTCTGCTCAATCCAACAGTACAACCAATTGATTACAGCATTACCCCAAAAATGGAGGAGGCAGGTGGCAGCGGGAGGAGGTAGGGAACTGGTCTGTCTGCCCAATATAAAGGATCAGAATTGGCGGAGGAATAAAAATAGCATAAATAGGAAAGTATACCAGTTTCATTTCAGGACCAGGATGTTGACAACTGTGCCATACAGATTGCAAAATGTTTAATGTACCGAGATTTTTGATGTACCGATTCCATGGTACAGGTTGTATGAGTTGATATATAAAAGAACGCAAGATTAAAGACTTCGTGCTTTTCAGCTAAAATTATTATATAGAATTCTTGCCACCAGCAAAATGTTGAATATTTAGGGCATAAAGTCATCGAAGCTCTGCAGATTTTGGTATTGCCCTCAGGTAGCCTGTTTCTGGTCTCAGGTTCAGGAATGGCTGAAATTGCATAGCATTGATCTAAAATTGACCCAAGAAATAGTACTGAGAGACCGGGTCAGTCAATTACTAATATACTAATACTCTTAGTAAAAGTATTTATCTTCAACATGCAATCTGTGGATTCTATTCGATTAGATAGATTGAAATTGTATGTTAAACATCGCAGCATAGTTGAAAGATATGTGTTGGGTAGAAACCCGAAGTGGGTGGCCAGCAGAGATAGATGCGATGGGCTGAGGGAATCTGAGGGTTGAGATGTGGAATTGGAGACAAGTGGGAGCGGAGTTGTTGTGTGAGAGATAGAATAATTTTCAAAGATAAAAGTTTAAAAAATACAAATAAATTAAAGTCAAAATAAAACAAAATAAAAAGTACATTTGAATGAATCTAAATGTCAGTGTTTTGACAACTAATGCCGGTTTGCCTGAGGCTGATGCCGTGCAGGTGTTTGTACACATGCATATACACACACTCTCATTCAAATAAACACATACAAGAACAGACACATACATGTAATAGTGCCAGACATGCACACAAACATATACAGTTGGCATTGCTGTTATGATTTTAGTTGTCCTTGATGTCCTTTGTTTTAAATTTATTATTACATTTTCTTCTGTCTTTTCCTTTTTTCTCTTTAGTTCATTCTCTTGGTTGTTGGTGCATTGGGGGGTTCTTGGGGGAGGGGAATGGAATTAATTGTGTTTTTTATTTGTCTTCCTGGGGGGACTGTGGGAGGGGTCTCAAATGGTTGAGGGACAGCTATTGGGGAACTGTGGGGTGATCTTGGAAGGTTCGGGTTCATGTTTTTTGGCCTGGTGGTAGATTTTTCAACGTGCCCTTGAGCAGGGCATTGACCCTGGATGCTTCTGTGTGTCACTCTGAATGGGAATCTGTTGGATGACTGGTATGATGTAGTTGTTGAGCGGCTTCACTGCAAGTATATTGTATGTTTCGAATATTCAATAACAAACAAATAAAGAAATAAAAACGTAAAAATGTTCAAAGCAGAATTACTTTCCCATTGTTCCTAAAAAAATGCAGTGTATGATATAGCATTTTATAGTTCTGAGTTTCTACTTTTTACCAATATAAAAAAAATATATAGTTTTGCTACATAAGACTGAATCCAGGTGGGGAGTCACATATTCTTATATCCTACATATTATTACCTCTTCGTTGATTGATATCCATTGAATTGTGTCCATTTTCTGTTTTAGAAAGATTTGCACAAATATGAAAAGATAGATGGTATCATCATAAAACAATATCAATTTGAATCATACAAGGTACAAACCTTACCTTAATTTGAGGAGATCTTTACATTTTTCAGTTGAGTGCCTGCACCTAATGTCATTTCACATTCAAATCCATGTGTTTCATTTGGGCAGTTAAGTTATTGCAAGAACCCCCACCAACTAAGGAGGTTCTTCGATGAACCACACCTCCTATGGGGTTCTTGGAAAAACCTTTCGTGGGCCATTTTCAGTGCCAAGAACCATACGGTTCTTCAAAGAACTTTAAGGATCGTAGAAGAACCCTTGTTAAACCTCTAATTTTTTAAGTGCAGTTTGATTACCATCATACCTTCCTTGTAGGCTAGATAGTCAGGCTCAAATAAACTCAAATCAAAATGTAACTCCAATTACATTTAATTTGTTGCATGCTTCGTCAACAAGATGTCTAGACTAACAGTGAAATACTTACTTGTGGGTCCTTTTCCAACAATGCAGAGTTAAAGATAAACAATAAAAAATCTATTGAAATAGTGACATGAGGAATAAATCCAAAGTGAATAACGAATAACAACAACAAGTTAAAAAAAACATGGCTATATACAGAGAGTACCAGTACCGAGTCGATGTGCAGGGGTACGAGGTAATTGAGGTAGCTACAAGGCCTACATTCACACCCCTTGACATTTTTTCACATTTTGTCACATTACAACGTGGGATTAAAATGGATTGAATCATATTTTTGTTGGTTAACAATATCCCCAAAATATTATTTTGTGTCAAAGTGGAAGAAAAATTCTGAGATTTGCACAAAAATATGATAAATAAGACAGTAATATTTTTTGATAAAATAAGAATTAAACCCCCCTGAGTCAATACATGTTAGAATCTTTCTGGGTAAGTCTCTAAGAGCTTTCCACACCTGGATTGAGCCACATTTGCCTATTTTTTTAATTTTTATTCTTCAAGCTGTCAAATTGTTTGTTGATCAATGCTAGACAACCATTTTCAAGACTTGCCATATATTTTCAAGCAGATTTAAGGAAAAACTGTAACTCAAACACTCAGGAACATTCACTATCTTCTTGGTAAGCAACTCCAGTGTAGATTTGGCCTTGTGTTTTATGTTATTGTGCTGCTAAATGCGAAGTCATCTCAGTGTCTGGTGGAAAGCAGACTGAACCAGATTTTCCTCTATGATTTTGCCTCTACTTACCTCCGTTACGTTAATGTTTTCATGAAAAACTCCCCAGAGTGGTACTCAGTAACGTGTTGTATTGGATTTTGCCCCAAACATACTGTAAAACTTTGTATTCAGGACAAAAAGGGAATTGCCTTGCCACATTTTCTGCAGTGTTACTTTGGTTGCTTGTTGCAAACAGAATGCATGTTTTGGATTTATTTGTATTTTTATTCTGTACAGGCTTTTCACTCTGTCAATTAGGTTAGTATTGTGGAGTAACTACAATGTTGTTGATCCAGCCTCAGTTTTCTCCTATCACAGCTATTAAACACTGTAACTGTTTTAAAGTCAACATTGACCTCTCCGACAACTGAGTTAGCAAGGACGCCTGTATCTTTGTAGTGACTAGATGTATTGATCAGTGTTTAATTAGTAAATTTGGAGGTGCCAGAAGAAAAAATGATATGCAAAATATGAAATGCTTTCTTATAAAGGAGATTTGTTGTCATGCGTTCTGGTACCTCAGAGCACCCCAGGGCTACATTTTAGATCCGGCACCTCCAAACACGGGGAACATTTTTTATAGCCTAGGGTTCGGGACAAATGTGGCCTTTATAAACACATTTCATGCATTTCTACATCATTTTAGATGACTGGACACTTTAGCAGAATATTTTTTAATACCTCACAAATTATCGAAATGACAGGCTACTTTGACATTGACAAACAGAATCTGAGATCAATAAAACAACCTTGTCTTCAATCCATCAATAGCTTAGATCTAGGTGTGTGGAGACACACATATTGTACAAGGTTTGGAGGAATTTATATTCCTAAAAAAGCTTTCCAGTTTCATTGACTCACCCAATGATGCTCAGCTCACTCACCGGCCTATTTTGGCTGCATAATGCTCACTGACAGATTTGCTGCGTGTTCCCGACTGTAGGCATGCCTCGTGGTTGGACTACACACAATCCACAGTAAGGCAATTATTTTAAAAATAAACTATTGATCATCTGTGGCTAAATTATAGGCCTACTCCTGGTGTAGTATTCAGAATTAATTCATTTATTTATGAACAGACAGTAGTAATTCTATAACTTTGACAAATGTATTTCAATTCATCAGAAGTGCAGCAGCACCTCCAGAACCCTTCGCGGAGCTATGATTCTATAAGGAAAAAAATGATGAGAAATAAAGTGCAACGCTGGAAAGATGAGAAAAACCAACACTACATGACCAGGAGTATGTGGACACCTTCTCGTCGAACATCTCATTCCAAAATCATGGGCATTAATATGGAGCTGGTTTATCATTTGCTGTTATAACAGCCTCCACTCTTCTGGGGAGGATTTCCACTAGATTTTGGAATATTTCTGCGTGGACTTACTTCCTTCCATTCAGTCATAAGAGCATTAGTGAAGTCTGGCACTGATTTTGGGCAATTAGGCCTGGCTCACAGTCAGCATTCCAATTCATCTATAAAGTGTTCAATGGGGTTGAGTTCAGGGCTCTGTGCAGGCCAGGCAAGTTCTTCCACACCGATCGCGAAAAACCATTTCCGCTTTGTGCACGGGGGCATTGTCATTCTAAAACAGGAAAGGGCCTTCTCCAAACTGTTACCACAAAGTTGGAAGCACAGAATCATCTAGAATGTCATTGTATGGTGTAGCATTAAGATTTACCTTCACTGTAACAAAGGGGCCTAGCCGAACCATGAAAAACAGACCCAGACCATTATTCCTCCTCCACCAAACATAGTTGGCACTATGCATTGGGGCAGGTAGAGTTCTCCTGAACCCAGATTCGCTCTTTGGACTGCCAGATGGTGAAGCGTGATTCATCACTCCTGAGAATGCATTTCCACTGCTCCAATGACGGTGAGTTTAAGACCACTCCAGCCGACGCTTGGTATTGCACATGGTGATCTTAGGCTTGTGTGTGGCTGCTCGGCCACGGAAACCCATTTCAAGAAGCTCCCGACGAACACTTCTTGACATTGCTTCCAGAGGCAGTTTGGAACTCGGTAGTGATCGTTGGAACCAAGGACAGGCGATTTTTACGCGCAACATGCTTCAGCACTCTGCGGCCCCTTTCTGTGAGCTTGTGTGGCCTAACACTTCGTGGCTGAGCCGTTGTTGCTCCTAGACGATAGGAGAGTCTCGAACAGAGCTCAATCCAGTTGGTTATCCAGTGATTGCACGTTCATCAATAGAACAGTGGGCAAAGGCGGTCTATTTGTTTGCCGACGTAGTGTCGTCAGGATGCCGGCTCTCCTGCCTCTTTCGCCGCCGCTTCCTCTTTTGAGACGCGGGGATTCGGGCCGGGTCCAGAGTAAGGATAACATCCAGAGCTCCCAACTCTTTGAAGTAGACATGTTCATCCAAATCGAGGTTAGTGATAGCTGTTCTGATGTCCAGAAGCTGTTTTCCGTCATAGGAAATGATGGCGGAGACATTATGTAAATAAAAAGTGACGATCAGTGTAAAAAAACAAACTAATCCATGTGTTGAAGTAACCTTGCCTGAGACCTCAAGCCTTGTGTTAGCTTCCATGCCAAGGTTTTAGCTCAATGGCTTAACATCGTTTCAAATCGTGCCAACGAATCAGGTTTGATACACAGTCAATCACACTACAAATGACAACATGCATCCTCAACCCCAGTCCTAACAGCTGTGGGAAAGACTGACAGCTGCTGTCCTGAGTATGAAGCGCCTGTCACTCTGGGTTTATGTGGTTCAGTTTAAAGGCTCTTTAAGTGTTTAATGGTGACTTGAACCCTGTTCACGCAGTAAAGCAAAGGCAGCTGTGATGTTGTTGTGGCTGTAGGGAAGAACTGAGCGTCAGATAGGGGACAAAGATGGGCAAAAGGGATGTAAACCTCAATAACTGTCCAATATAATATAGTACACTCATAGGCAACGCAACGCAACATACCAAATAGAGGATAATACAGTGGAGAGTTTGGTTACAGTGGGTTACTCCCCCATTTCTACATTGTGGAGAAAAACCAAGAATATCTGGCATATCTGAATATTACAAATCATGTGGAAGTTGGAAAAAATATACAACAGATTTGGTTACACAATACACCAGTCGTCGGCTGGCCTTATTATACACTATTACACGCCATCTTATGAATAGATTCTTAAAAATAATGTGTCAGACTCAGCAATATAGTCCGCACAGCTAGTTTGTCTTTCTGAGGTCTCTGATCAAATCCCAAATCATGAACATGTCAATCAGATTAAACCTCCCAATAAGCCGGAGGAGGGAGATGGTTACTGCGGATCTCAGACCAGCTAGGAGTCATGAGGAGGGAATCTACCTCCACTCACTTTCTGTCTGCTAGGGCTAATCTGAGAAAGATTGAGAGAGCGAGAGTTTGTTATTGTTTGTGTCGAGGTTTTAAGTTTCAGTGACAAAATAAACCTCTGTCTTAGCAGTTTGTTGTTTATTCATGCTTGAGTGGGAGAATGTGTGTGTGTGTGTGTGTGTGTGTGTGTGTGTGTGTGTGTGTGTGTGTGTGTGTGTGTGTGTGTGTGTGTGTGTGTGTGTGTGTGTGTGTGGATGCATGCAAGTGTGTGTGTGTTTGTAATGTCCCTACTTCTGTTATTACAAATATATTGGAAGTTCACCAAAAAACTCTCCATTCTTCCAGATGCAAATAATCATGAAAAAGAAAACTCTCACACACGATGGTCTTCCTGAGAAGAACACTACTGTCCCTCTCTGCCAGACTCCTTTACTGCACATATAAATCATTCTTTACCAGATAGATTTCAACAAAACAACAAGCGACAGGCAAACAACCCACACAGACTGAGTAACAATTAGCCAAAAGGCAGAGTAGCTGTGAAACATCGGAAAATGAAAGGACACACATTTCAACATTTGCATCATTGTTTAGATATGAACTTTCTTTCAACAGGAATTGAGAAAACACGGTATACCAGTTTAACTAACGCGTCATGAAAGATTAACTTTCGGTGTCTTCTACAGTCACATCAGAGCAACAGCTGATAAACACAGGGTTGTGTTCCCGTGCCACAGTAAACACCAGAACACGAGGGTCCTGTCTTACCGCTGCAACACTTACTGAGCCTAAACAATGCCTTTGACCACTGTAGTGGTGGTCCATATGGTGGAGCGTGTGTTTGTGTATTGTTCTGTAAGGTTAGGTCGCATTACTTTCCAGAGGATGCAGAGAGGAAGAGAGACAAAGACACAGCAGAGCCACTATGGAGCCCTGTAAGAGCCCCCACTGGGCCAGTTGCCTGAGTGCTCCCTAACACAGGGCTGCTCTATGGAAACTGGCCTCCCTGCTACAATATGTGCAGTCATCCATAAATCAGTCATCTGAATCACATGGGCACTTTAAGAAAATACAGACAGGTATGATAAGGAATGGTTTGAAATGGTTAAGCATGAGACATTCTCTCTTTATTTGTCAGGAAATACAGAACGTTTTGATGTGATATGAAGTGCATGTGGTAAGATTGACCTCAATGAATGTTTCAAATATTTAGGCGAAGTAGTCATTTCTGAGATGAAATACCAGGAATCCACATGTCTGTTTGATGTGTGTGTGTGTGGGTGTGTGTGTGTCATTTGTCTGTCGATTAACGATTGGTCGGCAGTGTTTAAGCTACAAGAGGGCAATAAATCTGTGTGTGTGTCTGCTAAGTCATTTGTTACAGTTTTCTTCAAAGACATGACAGACGCTGTACCTCTGCCCCGCTGTCAAACATACAGAGATTTACTTCCATCTGATGCACACACACACACACACACACACACACACACACACCTATACCTATACCTATACCTAACCTTGTGGGGACACATAATTCAGTCCCATTCAAAATCATATTTTCCCTAACCTTAACCTTAACCCTAACCCCAAAACCTAACTTTAACCATAGCCCTAAACCTAACCCTAGCTCCTAACCCTAACCCTAATTCTGATCTTAACCCTAAACCCCCTAGAAATAGCATTTGAAATTGTGGGTGTAACCGGTGTCAAATGGCTTGTTAGTTAGCGGGGTAAGCGCTAATAGCGTTTCAATCGGTGACGTCACTCGCTCCGAGACCTTGAAGTAGTTGTTCCCCTTGCTCTGCAAGAGCTGTGGCTTTTGTGTAGTGATGGGTAACGGTGCTTCGAGGGTGACTGTTGTCGATGTGTGTAGAGGGTCCCTGGTTCGAGCCCAGGTAGGGGCGAGGAGAGGGATGGAAGCAAAACTGTTACATGGGAACTAACAAAATGTCCCCAGTTGGTCAAAAAAAATTCTGGTCCCCACAAGTATAGTTAAACAATCCACACACACACACACACACTCAAAGGAGATGTGTCTGTCATGTAATTTGAAAGCACCGTAAATAACGACTCACACTAAGAGGAAGAGTTGGACCCCTGGAGTGAGAAATACCACAGAACACACATACCGACCGCAAGACACACTGACACCCCATCAAACACACACCCTGATCTCTAGACAGTGACACGTGGTGCAGATAAAACACAGACCTGTAGCGTTACTCATCTGCTCAGAGTTAAGCACAGTGTGGCAAACACGTGCAGATACGCACACGCATACCCACACAAACACACGCACACACACCACACACACACCTCATTGAAACATCTGTCCTCGCTAGTAATACAAATACGTACAAATATATCCTGTCCATGAGTTTACAAGTTTAATGATGAGCTCTTGTTCCATCTTTCATCACTCTCTCCTTTTCCTCTTCTCCAGTCATCTGTTCATCTCTCTCTACTGTTCAGAAAAGCTTGTTTTATGTAAGCTTCTGGTGAACCTGGCTAACTACCAGAGACACGGCACTGACTGATGTACACATCTTGTGCCAACCTGTGTGAACGCATCATTTGTAAACCTCTATCAACATTCTCACAGAACCTTAGGGCACTAGTCTCACATCAGGGTGTGTGTGTGACACTTGTGTCACATCAAATCAAATCAAATTTTATTTGTCACATACACATGGTTAGCAGATGTTAATGCGAGTGTAGCGAAATGCTTGTGCTTCTAGTTCCGACAATGCAGTAATAACCAACAAGTAATCTAACTAACAATTCCAAAACTACTGTATTATACACAGTGTAAGGGGATAAAGAATATGTACATAAGGATATATGAATGAGTGATGGTACAGAGCAGCATAGGCAAGATACAGTAGATGGTATCGAGTACAGTATATACATATGAGATGAGTATGTAAACAAAGTGGCATAGTTAAAGTGGCTAGTGATACATGTATTACATAAGGATGCAGTCGATGATATAGAGTACAGTATATACGTATGCATTAGACAATGCCAGCGTGATTTCCTGGCATCGGGTCGGGTATCCACCCACTCTGCCCAGAGAGGCGATGACATTTCACTTTCTTCTGCTATAAAATACATTTTACCAAGACAAATATGATTCTTCAAGTTCTGAATCGGTAACATATCATACACATTATATCAAAAAATTCTGAATTTCGTAATCTAATACATCCAATAATAATGACAGAGTTTAGTGAACAGAGCGGTGCCGCTTTCTCGCACGACTTTTGAGGATTTTACATGTTGTAGCGGCCTTCTGCAAAGTTGTTTCCGCAGGTCGCAAAAACCAAAACTAAAATGACATGAGCTGAGCTGAGTTAAATTTAAAATACTTTGAAAATAAAAATATTGCGGTATGCACAGTGCTCTGTTGACATTTCACATAGATACACTTGTATTTGTGGAAAAGTCTTCGAAAAAGGACAGGACTTTCGCATGACTATGAATAGCGTATACTAAAATATGGAAATACTACATCTCAAAATCGATATCTATCTTACCTCAATATTGTCTTACGTCCTCCAGATATTTGGACAAAATATCTAATTGCGAATGTTTGTCCAGATATTGCAATTGCGATTAGGAATTGCGATTTTCAAAACTTAATTCCACCAGACATGGTGAAAGATGAGTTCAACAGTGAGCATGTCAGTTAGCCTTTATTCTCTCACAGAATCCAGATTAGCTGACGTAATGCTATTTTCCTGATTTTTGAAGAAGAAAAAAATCTGTCCCTTTCTCTCTTTTAGTCATCCTAATGTTGGCCATACTACAAGTGTAAAAACTCCAATAACTTTTGAACAGATTATGATAGAGACATGAGGTTTGGACCATTTGTTTTCGTAGAGGAGTATCAACACCCACTGGTCAAAATATGCATTTTGTATTAGACACCCTACTGAATGTTTTGCTTTGGGAAGTATTATACCTCTAGTTACAGCACAGAAAGAATGCTCTGTAACAATTGAGTTAGGAGACAGTGCCAAAGTTGATAACGTAACCTATACCAAATATATTTAAACAGAAGTCCATTCACCTTTAGGATTACACTAAATTCTAATTGCTTGGAAGATGTTGAAAGATTTAGATGTGCCATTGGGAAATGTTTTCATATTTCCTCCTCATAATTTAATGAACATGTCAAGGTTTTAGAGTTCAAAACCAGCTGCATTGGGTTGAGTGGAATGTGTTAGCTTAGTTTAGCTTAGTGTGTGTGTGTTAGAGGTCGACAGATTATGATTTTTCAACGATTATTGGAGGACCAAAAAAGCCGATACCGATTAATCGGACGATTTTATAATTTATTTATTTGTAATAATGACAATTACAACAATAATGAATGAACAATTATTTTAACTTAATATAATACATCAATAAAATCAATTTAACCTCAAGTAAATAATGAAACATGTTCAATTTGGTTTAAATAATGCAAAAACAAAGTGTTGGAGAAGAAAGTAAAAGTGCAATATGTGCTATGTAAGAAAGCTAATGTTTCAGTTCCTTGCTCAGAACATATGAAAGTTGGTGGTTCCTTTTAACATGAGTGTTCAATATTCCCAGGTAAGAAGTTTTAGGTTGTAGTTATTATAGGAATTATAGGACTATTTGCCTCTATACTATTTGTATTTCATTAGTCTTTGACTATTGGATGTTCTTATAGGCACTTTAGTATCGACAGTGTAACAGTATAGCTTCCGTCCCTCTCCTCGCTCCTCCCTGGGCTCGAATCAGCAACACAACGACAACAGCCACCATCGAAGCAGCGTTACCCATGCAGAGCAAGGGGAACAACTACTAGAAGGCTCAGAGCGAGTGACGTTTGAAACGCTATTAGCGCGCTCTAACTAGCTAGCCATTTCACCTCGGTTACACCAGCCTCATCTCGGGAGTTGATAGGCTTGAAGTCATAAACAGCGCAATGCTTGATGCACAACAAAGAGCTGGTGGCAAAACGCACGAAAGTGCTGTTTGAATGAATGTTTACACGCCTGCTTCTGCCTACTACCGCTCAGTCAGATATTTAGATACTTGTATGCTTGTATGCTTAGTCAGATTTTATGCAACGCAGGACATGCTAGATAATATCTAGTAATATCATCAACCATGTGTAGGAAACTAGTGATTATGATTGATTGTTTTTTAAAAAGATAAGTTTAATGCTAGCAACTTACCTTGGCTTACTGCATTCGCGTAACAGGCAGTCTCCTTGTGGAGTGCAACGAGAGAGATGCAGGTCATTATTGCGTTGTACTAGTTAACTGTAAGGTTGCAAGATTGGATCCCCGAGCTGACAAGGTGAAAATCTGTCGTTCTGCCCCTGAAGGAGACAGTTAACCCACCGTTCCTAGGCCATCATTGAAAATAAGAATGTGTTCTTAACTGACTTGCCTAGTTAAATAAAGGTATAATTTTTATTTAAAAAATAATAATTTATCGGCAAATCGGCACCCAAAAAAACAGATTTCTGATTGTTATGAAAACTTTAAATGGCCCTAATTAATCAGCCATTCCGATTAATCGGTCGACCTCCAGTGTTTGTGTGCGTAAATGTGTGTGCGTAAATGTACGTATTTGCTTAGAATGACAATACACGTTAATGTATTCAGAGAGAGACGTTAGGTCACTAGCAGACACTGGTCATCATATGATAAACACAGTCACTCCAAAGAGACACAACAACAGCCCATGGACTCAGGACAGATAATGGCAAGCCCCTATCTGACATCACAGAAGTGTTCAGGTCTAGTTAGAAGCCATCAATTGCTCCTCCAATGACTGTTTCATCAGTGGTCAGACATAAAAACTAAAAAGTGGTCAAACCACAAAGACATCACACACACTGCACCCACTGGCTTTCACACATACCACAGTCCCTCTTGCTCAGCTCTCACCTTTCCGTCTCCACTCAAAACTCATAGACAAATGCACATTAAATAGACATACTCTCTCTCCCATTCTCTCTCTCGCTCAGTGTCCATCTGTGTGAGATAAGTCAACATGAGAATGTGTGATATTGCTCTCTCTGTATTCAGATCTCAGTGTACACAGCACTCCATGGCCTCCCTGGTTCAATTTCACAGCCCCAAAAAATCTAGTGCCGATTCAGACAGGAAACCCGAGTATTGGCATCAGCTGATTTTGGAGCAATTAGATGAATCACTCTACCACTCATCATCACTCTTCATCACCATCATCATTCATCACTATTGCAGACTATTTAGTCAATCAGGTTCTGCACACACATTCCCTAATGGCTACAGTGCGCAAGCTATGCGCTGGTGTTCCTGGTGACATGATATTGCTGTGACATGCGCTACTCATCATGCATGTCTGTTTTCTGCTTCCCACCACCCACCCCAGCCTTCACCTGTTTGGTCTCTGCTTTAGTTTTGGTCAGGGGGATTTGTACAGTGTACCTTGCTCACTGCCTGTAGTTATGATGCACGAAAGAGCAGAGCCTAATGCCAAGACTAATGTATTGCATGTATTGTAATAGTTTTCTAATAAATGGTTAAACTAATACATAGTGTTTCCTTTCTGACCCTCCACACTCACACACACTCTCTCACACAGATCACACACACATACTGTACATACTGTTGTCTCCATGGTACCACTGAGAGTTCTGGGGTTAAGGGAACTCAAACACACAAATACATGTGCACGCACGCGCACACACACACACACACACACACACACACACACACACACACACACACACACACACACACAGGTGGGCTAAAGCCAAATGTCTGAAAGTGGACTTCACATCTGCATCCTGTTAAACTCACTAATAAAACACCTCCAAACACAACACAAGAAACACACACACACACATTCTCACCTCAACCCTAACTGGAAGTAGTTCCAGGCTGAGGTTGTTTAGGGATTGTTTAGGGATTCACTTAAACTGAGAATAGCCCAGATATTTCCTTTCTAACATGACCATGTGTTCTTTCTGTGGTTACTATATCTTCTCTGTCTATTCACTGGCACACGCGTTGTAATATAAGTCTGGGGCTTGGTGTGTTTTCCATCTCCATGTTTTGTCTGTTAGTTAAATTGGGGTGATGCAGGCCTCTGGGAGAAGTTAACTCACCGTGACCAAATACAAACGTGTACAAATGAATCCTGCCATTGCTCTGAACGCAGCGACCATATAAAAGTCAGAGCAGAATGCATAGCTAATTTATGAGTCACTTTTTTTAGTCTCTGTATCCCACTAGGCTTAACAAATGCACTGTCCCACTAAACACTATCAATTCCAGTTCCCAAAGTCAAAGATCCAGAATTTGCCATCATGCCACCAGCCTTAAGGCAGAGGAAGTTTGCCCAGATTTCCCGTACCACTTTGATTTAGATCCAGAGATCTAGAGGAAACTCGGTTTTCAGGGGGTCATATATCAAATCCACATTCATTTCCACTTAATTTGTTCATCGTCAGACACTCCCACTTTCCCGTTGTCCCCATTGCACCATACATAAATTCAACAATCCGACACACTCGCCCACTGTCACAGTGTGCTCTGGACTCTACACTGAACGGATTACCGGTATCGTTATCGTTCATCATGGATTTGAAAATCTTGGCGGTTATGTCTGTGCTTGCTGTGGCGACATACGTTCCTTTCGCACAAGGTAGGCTACTTTGGATGAGTTTAGCTATGATATATGTTATTCGTTATTCAAATAAAGTATTGTGTGGAGGTTTTCTATAGCCCCGCGGGGCGGTTCTGTGTGTGTCCATGTTCTGCGGCTGTTTTAGTGAGACGTGCAGCTGCTGATTTCTGCTAAATTTGTCACTCATAATAATAATAACAATACGTTGTTCAATCGGTCTGCCTAGTTTACACCATGCTTGAGCTACATCGAATTCGATAATGCATGTTATGGGGGTGTTCACAAACGCGCTTTGGTGATGAAATGTTCCTTATGTTATAAAATTCATTTTACATATACAAATATTGTTATTCGTGTTCTGAATAGTTCAGTGTGGTCTTTCTCCAACATTGCATTAACAGTGTATCCCAAAAAGTCGGATTTCGTAACCTATTACAACCGTGCAACTTTATTACAGCAACTTCTTACGTGTTGTGGTGGTTGTCTTCAAAGTTTCACGTGTCGCAAAAAAATCTAAATTAGCATGACATGAGCTGAACTAAATGTAAACGTCTTTGAAAATAAAAAGCTTGCTGTACGCTCAATGCTCCGTTGACATTTCACAGAGATATGCTTGTCTTTGTGGGAGATCTTCAAAAAAGAACAGGAATTTCGCATTAATATGAAATGCATATACTAAAATATGAAAATACTACATGTCATGTCTCAAAATCGATATCTATCTTGCCTCTATATTGTTTTATGTCCTGCGGATTCTAGAAAAAAATGACAAATTTAACAGGAAAGTAAGCCTGCCAAGTAGCCTTTATTCTCGCACAGCCTCCAGCTAGGGCTCCACGATTTGGACAAAATATGTAATTGCGATTTTTTTTGGCCAGATATTGCAATTGCGATTATGAATTGGGATTTTCAAAAACTTGGGTGAAAATGTTGTAATTCCTTCAGACAAGTGTCAGGGTAGAGAACATCACTTCTAAAATTAGATCATATGAATGAATACATGCTGTGCTAACTGAATACACAACCAAATTAAAACAATTATTTCTAACATTGTTATTGGCTACATATGATAATATATAGAATTATTACACTTACATCCTAACAAGCATACATTTTTAACTTGATCATCAAAATATAGAGTGCTATAAGCGCAGCAGTTGTTCATTAATGAATGAATAACATTATGAGTTCCCATTTCCTATTTTACCATTATGAGATCTTAAATAACCTAAGTTAATTATTTATTCAGGCAGCCATAGGCTGCAGATGCAATAGGAAGCTTATGATTGTGTAATTATGTGATTTCAATCATTATAATTGACATTTTAAGTCAAAGTGCCTTAAAAACATTTAACACGGAGCCTACCATTTTCAAGATGCAGCCTTGGAATCTGGTCCAGTTATTTAACGGGACATGTTTCAACTTCACCCTTCATTTTATTGTACATTGTTGGGATAGCTACTTGGGAGAAATATGTGCAAGATGGAATCTTGTATCTCCTGTCCAGCTTGTTTATCATTCTTTTGACGCCCTCTTTGCAGACTGTGTAATAAGGACCATATCTTTGGCTATGTGATAGGTATTAACCTCTGTGATTTCTAAATGTCTATCGGATGTTTCTCCCTACCTTACACTTGAAAACGCATTTGCAATCAATGCTTGTTTAAGGCAGGTGGTTGGTCCTGGCAGAGGGACTTTGCTGCTGTCTGGCGTTTTTTTTACATCATGCAATCTTCTTAATGTAGGGGTTAGTTATTCTTCTTCAAATGATTGAATACATTTGCCTCATGTTGCCTCTTGTTGTTACCACAAATTACATGCTGACCAGCGTGAGCATTGCAAAAATATGTTATTCAGTCATTGCACCCACACTGCTCCTGCACGTCAGCGTGTACATGCGCTAAAATCACTATTTGTGATGCTCGATGTGCCTCAAGTCCTGCCTCTCCCATCTCCTCATTGGTTTTTAGGAGCATATACCCATGTGCCATCTCATCATTGGTTTTTAGGAGCATATACCCATGTGCCATCTCCTCATTGGTTTTTAGGAGCATATACCTACATAGGTCATTGAAAGATGAACTGAGGTCCACACTCCAGTCGGTTGTGGTAATGCACCTTTTAAAGTTGGTTGCCAACCGCCATATAGTCCAAAGGAGAAAGAAGAAGTCTGAAGGAGGAGAGATTACTAGAAACAAACTCGGTTTACCCATTTATCTGTGGATTAATTGTCGGAGTAGAGGATCTTGTGCATTTCAGGTAAAATAACAACCCAATGTTTATATCCCAGGAGAAATTAGCTAGCAACAACAAGTTAGCTAGCTAAATGGCCATACATGTTTTATGCTTTTCGCCCTGTCCCCGAATTAATATAGTTGGTTTAGAGTTTGTTTTGATATTTTAACCTGCATGTCCTGATCTGTCTGATGTGAGTGGACAAAATGAACATGCGCGCGATGGCGCACACAGACAAACACGCTCGTGCGCCAATAATAAATGCAATTGCAAAAAGTCAGATAACTTTTATCTACAAAATTAACATGATTTACCAATTGGTCAAAATATGCATTTTTATTAGACACCCTAGCATGTATTTGATTTGTAGTGGCCCTAGCACTATTATTTTATTCCTGATCACATGGTGCAATTAATAATAGAATGTCAACTATTTTACGTTATTTATTACATCTAGTTTAAAATCATTGAAAGAGTGCTTCCGGTTAAACATGCTTTATTAGGATGATTCATTGGCTAGTTCCACATTCACTTTCAAATAGCATATGAAAATCATTTTATTTTCAAATAAACTGTTCAAATGAATTTATCTTTAGTGTCATATTCCCCATGAGCAGCAATAACAAGTAGCCTAGGCATTTATAAAGCATTTATAGTCTACTCGTTGTGCGTAAAGCAACACCACCAGGGCACGACAACTCCAGCAGTGCGTGCATGTGGATCTATTTATAAACATGGTTTCCATTGAGGATTTCCTACACTGGACCACCAATAATCTGCCAATTTCTTTCATGTAATTACATTAAGATATAAGCTATAGTCATAAAAATGAACAAGTTGATTTAAAAACCTGTGTTTAACCCTTTATTATGGTTGGTGTCTTGACGGATTTGTTTACAATCGTGTGGCATAAAAAGTGTCAGTTGTCGATATATTATATATTAAGCATTAATGGTTATATTTTACAATAACTCGAACCCTGTAAGAATCCTAGATCTAGCTGTCTGAGTTTTTTTTTTTGTACAGCGCTCTCAGAAATGCAGTGTAACTAAGTAACATTTCATGTCTCCTTATGTTATGGGTGGGAAAACAACCCTAATAAATGCGATTTCAAAATGGAATGCTTAAAAGCAAAAGAGTCACTTTACCTTGATGCTTAAAACCTAAATAAATACTGTTCTTAACGTGGTTCTTCAATAATTAGTGTAATACTTGTTGGATGCGCATTTGGTGTCCAGGTGATTAGTTACGCCGTGATATTTTCACACATCATTATCTGATCCAGGAAGGCTGAATGTCAGTCAAGTGACCAACAGCTGTTGTGATATCGCATGCGATGCATTACAGTCCAAGTGCTGGACAAAAAGGTGTTTGGATATATTGGCGTCTCATTCATTAATGCCGGTGAAGACAGTTGTGCCTAGCGAATATTATTCCAATTTTTTGTTATTTTTTACATTTGCTCAGCACATTTATTGCATTATTACCTACAGCCGAAAATAACTTTGGGATATTAGATCAGTCAATCAGTCACCAGCATTTCGACCAGAATTGAGATTGCCTTAAAATGTGGAGGTGTATGTTTCATGCTGACACCACGACATCTCTCAAGGAACTACACTGACCTTTGCGCAACCTGGAAACCGCATATCTGAGAATAAAATGTACGTATACACTGAGTCCGTGACAGAGTTAATTTAGAAAGTGCATAGAGGATGTTGTTCCCACTGTGATGATTGTAACTTAATCCTAACAGAAAACCATGGATAGATGGCAACATTCTCACAAAAAGGAATGAGCGAACTACAGCAAGTTGACTGGGAACATGAATGAGTACAAACAGTCCAGCTATGCCCTCGGTAAGGCAATCGAACAGGCAAAACGTCAGTAGAGAGACAGTGGAGTCACAATTCTTAAGCTCATACACGAGAAGTATGTGGCAGGGATTCCAGACAATAACAGATTCTAAACATTGCGGACACTGACGCCTTGCTCCCAGACAAGCTAAACACCTTCTTCGCCCATTTTGAGGAAAACACAGTGCCGCCGAAGCAGGCCACCGCCTGCGAGCACGAGGCCTGTGAGCTCTCGTTCTCCATGGCCAACCTGAGTAAGATATTTAAGCGTGTTAATTAACCCTCGCAAGGCTGCCGGCCCAGACGACATCCCTGGCCACGTCCTCAGATCATGTGCAGACCAGCTGGCTGGAGTGTTTGCGGTCATATTCTATCTCTCCCTATCCCAGTCTGCTGTCCCAACTTGCTTCAAGGTGTCCACCATTGTTCCTGTACCCAAGATAGCGAAGGTAATTTAACTAAAATCATGTCATCAAGAGGTGCTTTGAGAGGCTAGTTAAGGCTCATATCACCTCCACCTTACACAATACCCTAGACCCACTACAATCTGCATACCGCCTCAACAGATCCACGGATGACGCAATCACCATCACATTGCACACTGCCCTATACCATCTGGACAAGAGGAATACCTATGCAAGAATGCTGTTCATTAACTACAGCTTAACCTTCTCCATAGTGCCTTTCAAGCTCATCACTAAGCTCGGGGCCCTGGGTCTGAGCCCGCCCTTTGCAACTGGGTCCTGAACTTCCTGACGGGCCAACCCCAGGTGGTGAAGGTATGCAACAACACCTTCTCTACGCTGATCCGCAACAGGGCTCAGGCCCCTCCTGTACACCCTTGTTCACCCATGACTGCTTGAGTCACCAACTCAATCATCAAGTTTGCAGACGACACAACAGTGGTAGGCCTGATTACCAACAATGGCGAGACAGCCTACAGGAGTGGAGACGGTAAACGTCTGCAAATTCCTCAGTCCATCAGTGCAGCAATACCTAACAATACACACAAATCCAAAAAGAAAAGAATGAAAAAAATATAGAAATTTTAGAACGAGTAATGTCAGAGTCCAGAATATATATACACTGAATGTACTAAACATTAGGAACACGTTCTCTTTCCAAGACATAGACTGACCAAGTGAATCCAGGTGAAAGCTATGATCCCTTATTGATGTCACCTGTTAAATCCACTTCAATCAGCGTAGAGACAGGTTAAAGAAGGATGTTTAAGCCTTGAGACAATTGAGACATGGATTGTGTATGTATGCCATTCAGAGTGTAAATGGGCAAGACAAAATATTTAAGTGCCTTTGAACGGGGTATGGTAGTAGGTCCCAGGTGTACTAGTTTGAATGTGCCAAGAACTGCAACGCTGCTGGGTTTTTCACGCTCAACAGTTTCCTGTGTGTATCAAGAATGGTCCACCATCCAAAGGACATCCAGCCAACTTGACACAACTGTGGGATGCATTGGAGTCAACATGGGCCAGCATCCCTGTTCAACACTTTCGACACCTTGTAGAATTAATGCCCCAACTAATTGAGGCTGTACATATCTAACTCAACTACTCCAGTATCCCTGCACACAGTACATTTGGCTCTGACCATATATATAAGGTGCATTCGGAAACTATTCAGACCCCTTGAATTTCTCCACATTTTGTTACATTACAGCCTTATTCTAAAATGGATTAAATTGTTTTCCCACCCCGCATCAATATACACACAATAGCCCATAATGACAAAACAAAAACAGGTTTGTAGAAACCCCCCCCCCCCCCCCCCCAAATAAAAAGAACGGGGAAAAAACACATTTACGGGGGGTGACTTTTATAAAATATTCTACTTCTATGCAAATGTTATTGATCATTACAATAAAATAAGTTCCAAATGGAAAGGAAACTGTAGCTGTCATCTGTAGCCCCATGAAATCAGCCAAAATAAGCTCAATAAGTTCATGCATGCACACACCCCTATTTATTATACAATCACCTGTATTGTGAATAGGCCGAGGCTACATAGAGATGTACTTTTCTAATAAACGCTTACCATTGTTATTATGCAGTTAGATTGGTGAAAACAAAGTCAAATTGAAAATGTTAAAAAAATGATAATGTGATGATAATGAACTGTCTCAAATGATGCCCAATGATTATGATGCCCAAACTCAAATGATGCCCAACGATTAACCAGAGCAGTAGCTGAGTTTAAAGGCTTCCAAACTTGCAGTGAGCACAAGCCAAAACAGACCAAAGACATGGCAAATACTCAACCATTAAAGGTTTGAGACTTGCTGCCACTCCAATCTGTCCCCTGTACACATGTAATTGTGGGGACACTACCACTTATCAGTTAAATTGGTACAGCACTCTCACTCACGGGTGCAACAAATTGAGCCTCTTACAAGGCACATCTCAAAATATGTTAATGAGCCAGAAACAACAATACCGCCAGTAGTGGTTAAAAGGTTTTAGGAGCTCCATAAATACTGTAGAGTACTGTATTCAATTTGCTTTTAGTTTTATTGTATAACGCTGTAAAATGTAGTGCAATATATAGCATCAATTCTGTAAAACACATTTAAGGTATTTTACAGTGCATTCTACAGTGTTTTACTGTTGAAATTACCGAAAAGTCTTACAGTGTAGGATAATATCAATGTTGTTCCTGTTCTACTTGACAGTGGGGGCCTTGCTCCTCTCTGACAGTATTTTTCACTTGGCCTTGTGTTCTCTCCTGGTTTCTGACTAAATGAGGTGGGGTTTTCATGTTCTCCACTTGTCTCTTAATGATAATGTATATTATATTCATGTTCTCTGTTCTACCCCCTCTTCAGCTAAGCCCATCAGTATGATGGAGAGGTGCTGGTGTCGTTCTACAGTTAACACCGTCCCCCAGCGCAACATCCGAGAACTGAAGTTCCTACACACACCCAACTGCCCCTTCCAAGTGATGTGAGTACCTCGCCAACACAAACATGCACCGGTTATAGGCAAGATCATGCACTAAAAGGGGTGACAGGTCTCTCCTTCTGGTCGGACATTTCACACCATCAATCTCATGGAGCTGACAGCCAGTGAAAGGAGCTCCTGAGGCGCACACACACGCACGCACACACACACAAATACACACACACACTCTCGCTCTCTCTTCTCTCTCTCTCACACACACACACACACACTCTCTCTCTTCCACACACACACTCAATCGCTCTCTCTCTCTCTCTCTCTCTCTCTCACACACACACACACACACTCCCAGGACCTTTAAAAGTGGTGACAGGTCTCTCCTTCTTTTTTGGACATTCCACACCATCAATCCCATGGAGCTGACGGCCAGTGAACGGAGCCCCTGAGGGCACACACACACACACACACACACACACACACACACACACACACACACACACACACACTTCTGATAGCCTTCTCATTGTCTATTCTGTAAGCCATGGACACATAATTAGACACATCCATAGGAAGCGTATCGTGAAAAATAGTGTGTGTGGGGGTTGGGAATTGGATGCAGTTTTGTTTTCAACAGGAAAACATTAATAGCAGCTCTAAATAATTGGCCTGTCTTTCCTCTTACTCCTAACTGATAGGGTCTGATACTGCTCAACATTATGAGATCTGTGTGTGTGTGTGTGTGTGTGTGTGTGTGTGTGTGTGTGTGTGTGTGTGTATATATGTGCGTGATTAATTAGGTATTCCAGTGTGCTGGAATGGAACAGGGCACCAGAAGCTATCAATCTCATTCTTTCTTCTTTCTCAATTAATCTTATCCCTCTATTTTCTCTCTTTGCAGTGCCAAGCTGAAGAACCACAAGGAGGTGTGTATCAACCCCGAGACCAAGTGGCTGCAGCAGTACCTGAAGAATGCCCTCAACAAGTAAGGGACCCTTTAAGAGAATCTACAACCTAAAACACATTCATGTCTACACAGAAACACGGTATCATTCTCCTCAGAAAATGACATTTTCTCTATTCTCCACTTCATCAGGACATACAGTACAGTAGTAAAGTAGTACACGCTCAGGGCCAAATCTGAACTTGAGCTGCATGTGTGCATAACTTTTCATGAACGTCTGCCAGTGACATTCATAGGCTACATGATTTAGGGGAAAGTCAAGGTTATGCTTGCAGAAATTAAATGATAAGGATTAGCCTGGATCGCGCTACAAAAAAAGTGATACATTTTTATTTAACTAAATCAGATGGACTGGGCATATTCAGGATAGACTGAACACAGATGCAACATAACATTTATGGGTAGCACTTTAGTATACAGTGCTGAAATAAGAGTTTAACGTCCGGAAAGTACCAGGAAACAACAGCGAAGTAAATCAGAAACAACCAGGTAAGAACGTGGTAATTACTCATTAAAAGTTAGTTTGTTGCTGCTACATATTGATATAAAGAGGATGAATCCATTTGTATTTGTCACATGCGCACAATACAACAAGTGTAGACCTTACTGTGAAATGCTAACTTTACAAGTCGTTCACTTACATGTCGTCCAGTTAAGAGAAATAAGAGTTAAGAAAATATTAACTATATAAACTAAAGTGAAAAAAATAAAAAGTTACACAACAAATAACAATAACGAGGATATATCCAGGGGGTACCGGTACCAAGTCAATGTGCGGGGGTACAGGCTAGTCAAGGTAATTGAGGCAACATGTACATGTACAGTGCATTCGGAAAGTATTCAGACCCTTTGTCTTTTTCCACATTTTTTTATGTTAAAGCCTTATTCTAAAATGTATTAAATATTTTTCCCCCCCTCATGAGTCTACACACAATAGCCCATAATGACAAAGCAAAACAGATTTAGAGAGATTTTTAGAAATGTATAAAAAAAACACTGTAAATAACTTATTTACATAAGTATTCAGACCCTTTACTCAGTTATTTGTTGAAGCACCTTTGGTTGCAATTATAGCCTCGAGTCTTCTTGGGTATGACGCTACAAGCTTGGCAAACCTGTATTTGGGCAGTTTCTCCCGTTCTTCTCTGCAGAGTCTCTCAAGCTCTGTCAGGTTGGATGGGGAGCGTCGCTGCACAGGTATTTTCAGGTCTCTCCAGAGATGTTCTGTCGGGTTCATGTCCGGGCTCTGGTTGGGCCACTCAAGGACATTCAGAGACTTGTCCCGAAGCCACTCCTGCATAGTCTTGGCTGTGTGCTTAGGGTCATTGTCCTGTTGGAAGGTGAACCTTCACCCCAGTCTGAGGTCCTGAGAGATCTGGAGCAGGATTTCATCAAGGATCTCTCTGTTCTTTGCTCCTTTCATCTTTCCCTCGATTCCCTCCCAGTCCCTGCCGCTGAAAAACATCCCCACAGCACGATGCTGCCACCACCATGCTTTACCATAGGGATGGTGCCAGGTTTCCTTCAGATGTGATGCTTGCCATTCAGGCCAAAAAGTTCAATATTGGTTTCATCAGACCAGAGAGTCTCGTTTCTCATGGTCTGAGTCCTTGAGGTGCCTTTTGGCAAACTCCAAGCGGGCTGTCATGTTCCTTTTACTGATGAGTGGCTTCCGTCTGGCCACTCTACCATAGAAGCCAGATTGGTAGAGTACTGCAGAGATGGCTGTCCTTCTGGAAGGTTCTCCCATCTCCACAGAGGAACTCTAGAGCTCTGTCAGAGTGACCATTGGATTCTTGGTCAACTCCCTGACCAAGGCCCTTCTCGCCCGATTGCTCAGTCAGGCCAGCTCTAGGAAGAGTCTTGGTGGTTCCAAACTTCTTACATTTAAGATTGATGGAGGCCTCTGTGTTCCTGGGGACCTTCAAGGATGCAGACATTTTTTGGTACCCTTCCCCAGATCTGTGCCTCTACACAATCTTATCTCGACGCTCTACTGACAAGTCCTTCGACCTCATGGCTTGGTTTTTGCTCTGACATGCACTGTCAACTGTGGGACCTTAAATAGACAGGTGTGTGCCTTTCCAAATCATGCCCAATCAATTGAGTTTACCACAGGTGGACTCAAGTTGTAGAAACATCTCAAGGATGATCAGTGGAAACAGGATGCACCTGGGCTCAATTTCGAGTCTCATAGCAAAGGGTCTGAATACTTTGTAAATAAGGTATTTCTGTTCCAACTTTAAAAAAAAAACTGTTTTCACTATCTAATTATGGGGTATTGTGTGTAGATTGATGAGGGGGAAATAAAATAAAAATATATATTTTAGAATCAGACTGAAATGTAACAAAATGTAGAAAAAGTCTACATTGAATACATGAATACTTTCCAAATGCACTGTAGGTAGGGGAACATTTACAATGCATAGATAATAAACAGTGAGTAGCAGCAGAATATAAAAAGTCTAGGTCAATGCTAATAGTCCAGGAAACCATTTGTTTAACATTTCAGCAGTCTTATGGTTTGGGGGTAGAAGCTGTTAAGGAACCTTTTGGAGCTAGACTTGGCGCTCTGGTAGTGCTTGCCATGCGGCAGCAGAGAGAACAGTCTATAACTAGGGTGTCTGGAGTCTTTGACAATTTTAGGGCCTTCTTTTGACACCTCCTGGTATAGAAGTCCTGGATGGCAGGAAGCTTGGTCCCGGTGATGTACCCTCTGTAACGCCTTGTGGTCTGCTGCCGAGCAGTTGCCATACCATGCAACCGGTCAGGATGCTCCCGATGGTGCAGCTGTAGAATGTTTTGAGGATCTGAGGACCCATGCCAAATCATTTTCAGTCTCCTGAGGGGGAATTGGCATTTTCGTGCCCTCTTCACGACTGTCTTGGTGTGTATGGACCATGATAGTGTTGTGACATGACTACCATTAATGTGTTGATGGCTATTTTATCAAATCAATTAACTGTGTTGAATTAATACATTATTAAATTAATCATGTAACAATGAACTCATTAGTAAGTTGGGGCACCATGGGAAAAGTTTGTTTTATGAGTTACTGATTCCCGAATTAACTCAAGAATATATTATAATATATCATTATCATACCAGTCATCCATTAATAAGTATTTCCTCATATCAGTCTCATTCTAACATTGCAAAATTCTTGGATATCTGCAGGAACCCGAGTCTAAATAAGGATTCAGAGATGCACAAATTGGTTTAATTATTTATTTACTAACTAAATGATCACACAGACATACACAAACAGTATAGGTTGAATTGATTTCTAACATAATGCAATGAAAAGTCCCTAGTGGACTAACTCGATATGATGGCTTGTTACACCGTGAAAGGGGTGGGGACAGAAAGAGTGGGAGAGACAGAGAGTTGGAAAAATATGCTCATGGGAATGTGAATACATTTCACATTAATGACTGCTCATTCGAAAATAATTGCAATGTATATATGTATGCTTGTATGGTTTTGTCGTTGCTCTCTGTTGACATCGCCCGGTCCGTCTATGGGGAGTCGTTCGACAGAAGTCTCTGGTTTGTTCACCAGAGGTAACAATGTCTTTTGTAGTTGTAGTAGGCTTTCTTTGTCTCTGAGTGTTCGTTAGACTGTATCCTTCAGATATACACACACGGTGGTCTTTGGGTTGAGTTTACTAGACAAACAGTACTTAAACAGCTGCAGACTGAATGTTCCGATGTAAGTCTTTATTTTCTTCACTCGCGTGGAGAGTTTCTAAACATTTCGTAACGTTCAGCTCACGCTGTTGGTCACGCTGGTCTATATTTAAATTGCAACCATTTCAACGTTTTCAGCCCGCGCTGCACGTATATTGGTCTTGTAATTTTTAACCATTTCAACGTGTAGCCAACGCTCCATGCTTTCTGGTCTGTATGTTAATTCTTCAGCAAGTCCTTTTAAGCACTCGCCTTGGAGGGCGGTTCCATCATGTTGCCATAATGTTGCCACAAAATCACATTTAATCTTTTCACAAATAGTTTCATATTTAATCATATAAAGTTGGTGAAGACGAATGTTCTGAATGGACTCTAAAATTGGAGTGGAGGATACATGTGTGAATGATAAGGAATCGCTTCTAGTTGGGATGCTTTTGTTGAGTAAGGGTGCATATGTGGGAGACCTGTTTGAGGTGTCGAAAATGGTGAAGTGTGCACTGGGAAAAGTGGAGTTTGTCAGAGTGACCTGGAATTGTTTAATTTGGATTAATTGTATTTATGAAGAACAGAGATTGCCATGAGCCTTAAAATAATCTGGACAGGGCCTCCTGAGTGGTGCAGCGGTCTAAAGCACTGCATCGCAGTGCTAGAGGCGTCATTACAGACCCTGGTTCTGTGCCACAGCCAGCTGCGACCGGGAGACCCATGAGGCGACGCGCAATTGGCCCAGCGTCGTCCGGGTTAGGGGAGGGTTTGGCCGGCCGGCCGGGTTGTCCTTGTCCCACTGCTTTAGAGACTTCTGTGGCGGGTCGGACGCAAGCACGCTGACTTCAGTCGTCATTTGTACGGTGTTTCCTTCGACACATTGGTGCGACTGGCTTCCGGGTTAAGCGAGCAGTGTGTCAAGAAGCAGTGTGGCTTGGCAGGGCTATGTTTCGGAGGACGCATGGATCTTGACCTTCGCCTCTCCCGAGTCCGTACGGGAGTTTCAGCGATGGGACAAGACTGTCACTAGCAATTGGATATCACGAAATTGGGGAGAAAAAGGGGTAAAAACGTAAAATATATATATAACATCCGGACAATAGAAGTTTTGTGTTTTAAACTTCGGAGTAGATCACCCATCAAAGGAGTCATGTCAGGGGTGACGACGGATGTTCAGGTTCAATACCTGAAGAGAATTCCTAGTGTGGTTGGTGCCCGCCGTCAGACCCGCAGGGTGAATGGAGAAAAAGAAAAAGGTCTGTCGGCCCTGTTGTTTTTTTGGTAAAGAGCAAATACCTACGTATGTGAAGCTTAGTTTTGTAAGATACACTGGAAGAGCTTTCATCCCCAAACCATTGCAGTGTAAGAATTGTAAAGGATTTGGCAATGTTTCAAGTGTGTGCAGACGGACAGTTTAGTTTAGTTTAGTTTATTTATTTATTTTTGGAGTTTGCTAGTTTGTTCCATTTTTAGGAATCCTGTTTCCATCCCGCACGGTAGTTGGTGGGATGCACATTAAATTGCGCGATCACCATATACCATAGAAGAAGAAGAAATGTTTTGAGAAGAATAAACATTATGAAATGTGAGTATTATGTTTATTTATTCAACAAATTACATTAAAATGTTAATATTTCATATGATGGTTAAATTCAATCATTAGGACATAACGCAGAGTCAGGTCTCTAGCCAAGCTAGCTACCAGGTGATCTTGTCATTTTTACGCTATGAACAATTAATTGTATATTCAGAAATGTGTCAATTATATAGGAATGCACAGTTTTAAAATCCTGAATTGGTGATCTTGCTAGGCAGCTAGCTAATGACAAATCATATTTTTCAAACTGTTTTAATTCAGGGACGAAAGAGGACAATGTATTGACAGGACAAAACACTCTTTCCCGACTGGTGTGAGGGTAAGAAATTGGAAAATTATCTGATAAAAATAAGCAAGAAATGCTTTTAGTTGTGCTCCCACTTACTTGCTAGCTAGCCAAATCATTTGTTGTGCGTTGTTTGATTTATGTGCTGTTTTCTAGTCAATGATCATGCATGCCGTCTCTGTTTACTTCCTCTTGTCAGTTTCCTCCCTCTGTCTCATTTTCCACCATTGGGGTTAAAGGCAATGTTACAAGTTAAATAAAAGGCTAATTGTAAACATACTGTTAAGACTTTGATCTGTACAAATGATCAATTGACGCACAGGCTATGTTAGGACCATGGTTCAAAATAATCTAAAGAATAAATGGTAAACCAGGCTATATAGGCTACCTAAAGTAAGGCATTGTTATGAAGAATATGTTTTGAAGTATGAAATTAGGGGTTAACAAGTCAGGGTAACAAGCCCCAGCTGAGACAGGTCAGGTAGCCTGACAAGGGTTTGGCTGCTCTCTGCAAACACTGTCCCCTTTTCTATATGTACATGAACACGACCCCACTCTCTGTCTCTGTTCCAGTGTATCTATATTAACCCTGTCGTCTCTATGTCATGGTTCCAGTCTATCTACAGGTGACCAGGTGGACCTCTTCACCAGGCAGGCCTTCGCTGCAGTCTTACATCACCAGCAAAGGTCTCTGATGAGGTACTTTATGTATGGACAAAACACTTGGTATTCAATGATTGGGTCTTTACTGTATCATTACTGTATGAAGAATGTGTTGCACATGAATAGAATCATAGTGAGTATTATTGAAACATATATTATCATCTTATATTATAACAGTGTATTAACCCCCCCTCAGATTAAGATCGTGCTTCCAACCTGCCGCCTGGATATCTCAGCATCCACGAGGGCATCATCAAGGTAAGGGTAGGAGAGGGGAAGGTAGGACAGAGAAGGGACGGGAAGGGAATATAATAGAATTCTGAGTGATTCACATTTAAATGTCATCCATGTAAACCACTGCCTCCGACCAGTAATGGTCTCTACTCAGCCTCAATAAAGATTTAGCTGTTTTCCGGGTTCCTTAGATACTATGTTTTTATTCAGCATTCTGGTCCAGTGATTAAATGGGTTGATGGAGGGAAGCCATTATTAGGTGTCAACTCACCTGGTCCCTACTGAGTGTCTACACACAGGTCTGTACTACTCACCAAATCAGTAAGGGTGTGTCTGTGACAAATCAAATCAAATTGTATTTGTCACGTGCGCTGAATACAACAGGTGAAATGTTTACTTTACAAGCCCCTAACCAACAATGCAGTAAAAAAAATAGTAATAATAATAATAATAAGAAGAAATAAAAGTAACAAGTAATTAAAGAGCAGCAGTAAAATAACAATAGCGAGACTATATACAGCGGGGTACCTGTACAGAGTCAATGTGCGGGGGGCACCGGTTAGTCGAGGTAATATGTACATGTAGGTAGAGTTATTAAAGTGAGTATGCATCGATGATAACAACAGAGTAGCAGCGGTGTAAAAGAGGGAGGGCAATGCAAATAGTCTGGGTAGCAATTTGATTAGATGTTCAGGAGTCTTATGGCTTGGCAGTAGAAGCTGTTTAGAAGCCTCTTGGACCTAGACTTGGCGTTCCGGTACCGCTTCCCGTGCGGTAGCAGAGTGACCAGCCTATGACTAGGGTGGCTGGAGTCTTCACGACTGTCTTGGTGTGCTTGGACCATGTTAGTTTGTTGGTGATGTGGACACCAAGGAACTTCAAGCTCTCAACCTGTGCCACTACAGCCCCGTTGATGAGAATGGGGGCGTGCTTGGTCCTCTTTTTCCTGTAGTCCACAGAGAGGTTGTTGTCCTGACACAACACGGCCAGGTCTCTGACCTCCCTATAGGCTGTCTCGTCGTTGTCGGTGATCAGGCCTACCACTGTTGTGTCATTGGCAAACTTATTGATGGTGTTGGAGTCGTGCCTGGCCGTGCAGTTATGAGTGAACAGGGAATACAGGAGGGGACTGAGCACGCACCCCTGAGGGGCCCCTGTGTTGAGGATCAGCGTGGCGGATGTGTTGTTACCTACCCTTACCACCTGGGGGCGGCCTGTCAGGAAGTCCAGGATCCAGTTGCAGAGGGAGGAGTTTAGTCCCAGGGTCCTTAGCTTAGTGATGAGCTATGAAGGCACTATGGTGTTGAACACTGAGCTGATGTCAATGAATAGCATTCTCACAAAGGTGTTCCTTTTGTTCAGGTGGGAAAAGGAAGTATGGAGTAAAATAGAGATTGCATCATCTGTGGATCTGTTAGGGCGGTATGCAAATTGAGTGGGTCTAGGGTTTATGGGATAATGGTGTTGATGTGAGCCATGACCAACCAATGTGAGTGCTACGGGTCGATAGTCATTTAGGCAGGTTACCTTAGTGGTCTTGGGCACCGGGACTGTGGTGGTCTGCTTAAAACATGTTGGTATTCCAGACTCACAGGGAGAGGTTGAAAATGTCAGTGAAGACACTTGCCAGTTGGTCAGCACATGCTTGCAGTACACATCCTGGTAATCCGTCTGGCCCTACAGCCTTGTGGATGTTGACCTGTCTAAAGGTCTTCCTCACATTGGCTGCTGAGAGCGTGATCACATGGTCTTCCCGGAACAGCTGGTGCTCTCATGCATGTTTCAGTGTTATTTGCCTCGAAGCGAGCATAGACGTAGTTTAGCTTGTCTGGTAGGCTCGTGTTACTAGTTTGCAAGCCCTGCCACATTCAACGAGCGTCAGAGCCGTTGTAGTACGATTCGATCTTAGTCCTGTATTGATGCTTTTCCTTTTTGATGGTTCGTCGGAGGGCAAAGCAGGATTTCTTATAAGCTTCTGGGTTAGAGTCCCGCTCCTTGAATGAGGCAGCTCTAGCTCAGTGCGGATGTTGCCTGTAATCCATGGCTTCTGGTTGGGGTATTACGTACAGTCACTGTGGGGACAATGTCATCGATGCACTTATTGATGAAGCCAATGACTGATGTGGTGTACTCCTCAATGCCATTGGAGGAATCCCGGAATATATTCCAGTCAGTGCCAGCAAAACAGTCCAGCTTGGGGGGGGGGGGGAGGGGCAATGCAAATAGTCTGGGTAGCCATTTGATTAGACGTTCAGGAGTCTTATGGTTTGGGGGCTGTCTAGAAGCCTCTTGGATCTAGACTTGATGCTCCAGTACCGATTGCCGTGCGGTAGCAGGGAGAACAGTCTATGACTAGGGTGGCTGGAGTCTTTGACAATTTTTAGGGCCTTCCTCTGACACCGCCTGGTATAGAGGTCCTGGATGGCAGGAAGCTTGGCCCCGGTGATGTACTGGGCCATGCTCTCTACCCTCTGGAGTACCTTGAGGTCGGAGGCCGAGCAGTTGCCATACCAGGTAGTGATGTTTTTTTTATAAACCAGATTTGCTGTTCACTTGAGCAATATGAGATGGAAGAGTTCCATGCAATAATGGCTCTATATAATACTGTACACTTTCTTGATATTTTAAATAGGTTGAAAGCTAAGATTAATACTGGCTGTTCCTCTGTTTCCAGAGTGATGGTTCATATTGTAGCTCACGAGTAGGGACTGGAACATCACCTCAGGTCCTATGTGAAGGTACAGTACAATCTCTACACTAAACTAGCCATACACCTATAGACATATACCACCTCATCACTCGTAATGATCTCATATTTATCATTGAGAGCTTTTAAGTGACCGTGGCTCTCTCTGCCCCTGATGTGTCTCTCCAGTTTGTGTTCAAGCCAGAGCCGAACTCAGCCAGTGGGATCCCTAACCCTCAGAGTGTCCATGAGGAGCTGGCTAAAGCCATGACAGCCAACCTCAACCCCTCCACTTACTTCCTCACCAGCAACAAACTGCGTAAGGAACTCTGTTTTACTTTCTTTCTAGTATTATTTTTGATTATGCAGATTACAAGCATTTCGCTACACCCGCAATATCATCTGCTAAATATGTGTATGTGACCAATAACATTTTGATTTGATCAACTTGATTTGATTACAGTAAATCACTGCTGCCTTTGTTCCTTATGTGAGTGTGTGTGTTTAAGTTCATGTGTAAAGTGTGTCGTCCCTATTTGTTGCAGTACTCGTGGTACTTCGTAGAAGCCCTGGTGAAGTCTATGGCCCAGCATAGGACCCAGAGTGGTAAATTCAACCTGTCTAGCAAACCAAGTTTCTCTGCCTCCTTCCACCACACAGTAGAGAAAAATGCTGAGGCCTCACATCAACAAGAACTGCAAGGACAAACTGGACGCTTCCCGAAACGCCAACCACAGTCTGGCAGTCTTGGAGTGGCAGTCAAAAAAGTTGTTGGTTTCATTCAGAAAATTGCCACATTTAGTTCTATGGTAATGCTATTTTCTTGCTATGAGGACTGATGACTTATTGTATGCTACACGAAGCAAAATAAATACGTGCACCCTATACTATCAGGGTAGATTATTGGTGTTTCTTGTGCTATGTAGAAACTATTTGCTAGTAATTTAAATAATAAACAACTGTATTCTGTCCTATTAATGTAGTTCCGTTTAGGAAATTAGTATCTTCATTATTTATTATTGTAGTGTTAATCTATCTGTGAAAATCTGAAGAAAACAGAAACTAAGGTGAAAGTAATAGTAATTTACACAATAACAGGGAAACAGAGCATTGCTTTAGAATACAGTGTCAAGACCCCATAGGTACACTGAAGCTATGGGGAAACTGTACAGAAAGTAAGCTACACTGAAACAATGGTCATAGTAATTTACACGGTAACGGGAACAGGGCATTGCTTTAGAATACAGTGTCAAGGCCCCACAGGTACACTGATACTATGGGGAAACTATCCAGGAAGAAACAGTAAGGCACACAAACTGATGAAAGTAGTAAGGAATCTAATAGTAATTTACAGGGGAACAGAGCGTTGCTTTAGAATACAGTGTCTTGGTACACTGAAACAATATGGTGAAACTACGCCTACGCATGAAGTAACAAATAAGGTACATAATATGTACTTAAGTACAGTGCTGAAATAACTGTATAATGATCGGAAAGTAATCGGAAACAAGACAAAAGGCAGCTACAAGCAAAGACCTAAAAGGGACGTTTTTAGGATGGTCCACATAAAGCATAAGTGAAAGCTCCAAGTACATTCTTAATAAGTATACCCTCTATTATTGATAGTTCTTTATGTTCCTACATAACAACCAGGATAATGAATCACTCTTTATATCAGTACTTAGCAGCTACAAACAAAATATTAATGGATAATTGGTGTTCATGCCTGGTTGTTGCCATCTTATTTCATAGTTTTTTCCCAGGTACTTTCCAGACATTACCCTCTTATTCAGCTATCCTTGTGACCTAAGCCACCCTGCTATTTCCTGTTTCCTGTGTTCCTCTGCCCTCGAATTGGAGGAGAGCTGAGTAAATGTAACCCAATCAGCTTCAAGCTTTCAGCCTCTCTAGTAATAGTATTTTATGTTCTCTTCCTGTGTAGGGGGATTATTTGATAAAACAATGAATTTGTTCTTACTGCCATTAGCCCATAGAAACACATTCAATATTCATACATGGTAAAACAGATTGTAAAGTCAAAAGTATGTTTTGGGGGGTGGCGCTAGTGACAAACCCATGGAGTAGGCCAATTGTATTTATTTAATAGTTTCTTTGTGCTTTGACCCGCTAAAGAACTAGAAAACGCAGCCTTTGAATGACGTGCGTTACCCAACTTTTATTTGACTTTTAATGTGTAAATGGTGCATAACCTGCAAAAGTTTAAGTTCAGCTGAGTCACTGACAAAAGAGAAAACACTAGTCCCAAGACGAGGAGCTCGAGTTCTTCAACAAGTGGGAGCAGCGGCTCCTCGGCTCTGCGGAAAAAATGAACACCAAGGATTCGAAGGCCGAGATTCTTGCTGCCCTCAGAGCGGACATTTCATCTACACTCAAGGAGGTGCTCAATGAGGACTTTCATTTTTATTAAGTCGGAGTTACAAGCAGTCAAGAATGAACTCACAAAGCATACGGCAATGGTTCGTACTGAACTGGATACAAACTGTCTCCGACATGGAAAAAACTTGACCCCATGCTCAGACGACACAACTACAGTGCACACCACGGTTAAGAAGCTCGAAACTGATTTGGCTAACCTTAAGCAACAATGCATACATTTACAAGGTTATATGCAAAGATCCAATATCAGGATCATGGGGGTAGCTGAGGACCCGGGCTCAAGTTCTACTTCATCGGTTTCAAAGTTATTGAAGGAAGCCCTCAAATTGAATAAAGACGTCCTCGTAGACCGCTCACATCGGGACTCTCAAGCAAGTAAGCCTGGCGGAAAACCTTGCTTCATTGTGGCTAAACTGCACTACTATCAGCATTGTATGATGTTTGTCGGCGTGTCAGAGAATTTGTCCCACTTCGATGCAACTGAGCACCCATAATCTATCTTCCTGGACTATGCCCCCAGCTTTGCTTGTGACCGTGTTGCTTTCAATGATGTCAAGAGTCTGCTCCGTGGACAGACCGACGTTGGGTAAGGTGTGGCTTTTCCTACCCGGCTCTGTATAACATACAATGGCATCGAAGGCTATGGCCGTCCTAAAGGCGAACATTCTACCATGGTCAGATGAAGCAAATGGCTGAATGTTCACCTATTTGGCAATTAGGGTAATGGACGAATGTGTTTAGCTCTGCAGACTCAGCCTCTCTTTTGTAGATACTGTATAGTGTTGCCAGTGGTGTCGGTTGATATTGTTATTATTAGTGCCTTAGTTCTGGTGAGCTAATTTTCATTTTGTTTTAATGTTTCATTTTATTACCATGAAGCTGCTTGTTTCTATTTTTCTTGACGGTACTCGTATCCAGGGTAGATAAAGCACAGTTCTATTATTAGGTCACGTAATTTCATTAAAGAGGTTGCTGCTAACTTAGTGGTATTGCTGTAAGATGTGATTTATAAAATGGTTTATTATTTTTTTTTTAAACAGCCTAGTTTTGGGTTGTAAAATAAGTATTTCTTATTTATTTATTTATTTTTGCGCAAACTTGTTTTAAATCTTTCACTATTTCAGTGGGGCTCTCTACCCGATAGGTTTAGTGTTCCCCACCACAAACACATTAGGTGTGGATATCTTTCGACCACTGCCGTTTTAAAGGCGGGTGGATCGGTCAATCATATGATTCCAATTTTCATTCTAAAATTAGAGGAGCAGCCATTTTAATTAGTAAAAAAATACCGTTCCTAATGTCAAGTGTAGAGTCAGACTCAGCAGGCCGTGTCATTATTCTAGTAGGAATACTGTATAATACACCTGGTATCTTGGCTAACATTTATGCACCAAATTGGGATAACATTTCATTCTTCACAAATGTATTGGTAACACACCACCGAATACTTCACAGATATGGACACACACCACCGAATACTTCACAGATATGGACACACACCACCGAATACTTCACAGATATGGACACACACCACCGAATACTTCACAGATATGGACACACACCACCGAATACTTGGTGGTGATATGATTTGTGTACTGCCAGTCTGGATCGTAGCTCTTCTAAGGTATCATCTTCATCAAACACAGTAAACACAATTCAGCTATTTCTTAAGACATATGGCATATCTGATGCGTGGGGTTTCTGCAATCACACAGCTAGGGAGTATTATTTTTTCTCACCAGTTCATAAGACCTTCTCACAATACTAGACAATACTTTTCTGCCACTTATCACGGAGTGTGATTACCAAGTCATTTCGGATCCTTCTCCTCTTACTATGAAACTACTTCTACCAAATACACATTCTAATTATCGCCCTTGACGGCTTAACTCACTACTGCTATCAGTGGAAACCTTATATGCTTTTCTATCATGTCAGTTGAGCTATTTCTCGAGCTTAATCAAACAACTAGAATGTCACCTACGGCAGTATGGGAATCAACGAAGGCTTATCTAAGGGGCCAAATTATTTAGTACAGCGCAGGATTAAGGAAGTGCAATGTTCAACGCCTAGGGGAACCTACAAATAAAATCTTGGAATTTGGATATGACATATTCACACTATTCATCCGTAGATTTACGAAAAACAACATTTGACACTTCAGACCGAGTTTGATCTTCTTTCAACTCGACAAAGCTGAAAATCGAATGAATAAATCTCGACTCAAAAATGATGAACATGGAGAGAAATCAGGTAAATTGCAAGCACACCAGCTGCGTCAGAGAACCTCAAATCAAACCGTACCTGAGATAACTGACGAGCTGGGTATCAAATGTATTGATCATTTAGAGGTCAATTCATGCATTCATAAAATTTACTCACAATTGTACACTTCGGAATCCGCTGGTAATGGTACCTTACTCGACACCCTCTTTGAGAACTTGAGCATGGGGGGTTGGGGTGGGTTTGATTTGGTAGGGGATCCGTGTGTGTTCTGCCATCTACCTGCTCTGTCTGTTATCTGTATAATCATAAAAAATGCAGAAATTAAATAAAAACATATATTAATAATAATAATAGTAATAAAAACAATTTAGAAAGGAAGTATGTTTTTAAGTGTCTGTCCTAAATCTGAGAGATATAATACTTTTTTTTAGCCATATTTATCTGCTTTTTTGTTGGCACTAAAGTACCTCCACACTTCCATTCATTTTTTAAACTGTAACCCGGTACGGTTACCTTCAGATGAGTCTTGTGAGTGTTGTAGAGCATGTACGTGTCTGCTTTCGATTAGTTTATAGCCCAAACCGTTCGGACACTACAGACAGAAGTTGACACATCAGTGGTACCGACTTCAGACGAGTCCCGTGAAGCTTGTGAGGGTCGTAGAGCAAAACAACCGACAGGTAACCTTTGCTACAGAAGTTTTAGTGAGAAGACCGGAATCCTGACTAGAGACGCACCCACATAATTCAAACTTCCTCAAACATCTTGCACTGATATCAGTGCATGATTTATGCAAAATGTAGCCCATGGAGATATTGACTCATTTCAAAGGGAATGCACGCATCCGGCTAAAACTGGTATCCCATGTGGACTGGTTCGTACATAAAACATTCACTATTCAGGCTGCAAAGGTGTTGATTTCCACATACTTTTGGTCATGTAGTGTAGTTCACTTAAGGCAACTTTGGTATTACTATGGGGAGTCGCACCCTAGCGACTTCAGTTGAAGGATCTACAATCACGCCTGACAAGGCCAATGAAATCCGTGCCTCGCTGGAAGCCCCGTCTCCCACAGGTGATAAACGTGAGGCTTGGAGTCATACCTACAATTATTTCACTCTTCATTTTGGTGTGAACAGGAACAATTCACGCTACTAAAATAAAACATTTGGAAAACGAGACTGTCGTACGTTGCGCCAACTAAACTGTCCCGTAGTGGTAGAGCGTGCTCACAATATGGACTTTGTGTGCTAAAAGTTGTACTTGTTCTCATAAGTTTTCTAATCACAAATCATTTGTTATTCTTTCATTTACTGGTATGAGTAAGATGACTGAGAAAATGACTGAGACTACGGTGGCTAAGCCGGGCTCGGGGTCGAGATCATTCCCCAGTCATACGGTTATAGCATTTCTCTGAAAGATACACCGCTTGGAGCACGCTCAGGCGGCCCTCACTCAAACCAGCCCGTGTGCGCATTGACACATACTGCGTACAAACTCCCTGGAAGTACCTGTAGCATTCTTGGGGAAACTTGGAATTAACAATGGCAACTTTCCTTTCCGGGATGCTGGCCTTCTAGGCAGATTTGCAAAGAAAAGGCCATATTTCAGACTGGCAAATTAAAATAAAATATTAAGATGGGAAAAGGAACACAGACTCACTCTGCCTAGAAGGCCAGCATCCCGGAGTCGCCTCTTCACTGTTGACATTGAGACTGGTGTTTTGCGGGTACTATTTTATGAACTGCCATTTGAGGACTTGTGAGGCGTCTGTTTCTCAAACTAGACACTCTAATGTACTTTTCCTCTTGCTCAGTTGTGGGGCCTCCCACTTCTTTTTCTATTCTGGTTAGAGCCAGTTTGCACTATTCTGTGAAGGGAGTAGTATACAGCGTTGTACAAGATCTTCAGTTTCTTGGCAATTTCTCACATGGAATAGCCTTCATTTCTCAGAACACGAATAGCCTGACGAGTTTCAGAAGAAAGTCTTTGTTTCTGGCCATTTTGAGCCTGTAATCAAACCCACAAATGCTGATGCTCCAGACACTTGACACTTAGTCTAAACTACGTATGTTTTATTGCTTCTTAAATGAGCACAACAGTTTTCAGCTGTGCTAACATAATTGCAAAATGGTTTACTAATGATCAATTACTCTTTTAAAGTAATAAACTTGGATTAGCTAACACAACCTGCCATTGGAACACAGGAGTGATGGTTGCTGATGGGCCTCTGTACGCCTATGTAGATATTCCATTTAAAAAATCTGCTTTTTCCAGCTACAATTGTCATTTACAACATTAACAATGTCTACACTGTATTTCTGATCATTTTGATGTTATTTTAATAGACAAAAAAATTGCTTTTCTTTAAAAAAACAAGGATGTTTCTATATGTATATACATTTAAAATATTTTTGACCACTACAGTAGTTACTTCACAATAGTATCATAATTAACCGAGTGAAAAGAAGGAAGCCTGTACATAATACAACTATTCCAAAGCATGCATCCTGTTTGCATTAAAAATGTGGCAAAGAAATTAACTTTTTGTCCTGAATATAAAGTGTTATGTTTGGGGCAAATCCAATACACCACATTACTGAGTACCACTCTCCATATTGTCAAGCATAGTGGTGGCTGCATCATGTTATGTGTATGCTTGTAATCGGTAAGGGATAGGGAGATTTTCAGGATAAAAAATAAACAGATTGGAGCTAAGCACAGGCAAAATCCTAGAGGAAAACCAGTCTGCTTTCCACCAGACACTGGGAGATGAATTCACCTTTCAGTAGGACAATAACCTTAAACAAGGCCAAATGTACACTGGAGTTGCTTACCAAGAAGACAGTGAATGTTCCTGAGTGGCCGAGTTAAATGTTTTACTTAAATCTACTTGAAAATCTATGGCAATACCTGTAAATAGTTGTCGAGCGATGATTAACAACCAATTTAACAGAGCTTGATGAACTTTGAAAATAATAATGGGCAAGTATGGCACAATCCAGCTGTGGAATGCTCTTAGAGACTTACCCAGAAAGACTCAAAGCTGTAATCGCTGCCAAAGTTGCTTCTATAAAAGTATTTAGTAAGCGGTGTGAATACCTGTGTAAATGAGATATTTCTGTAGTTAATTTTCAATAAATGTGCAAACATTTCTAAAAACATGCTTTTTATATTGTCATTATGGGGTGTGTAGATGGGTGAGAGAAAATAATATTTCATACATTTTGAATTCAGGCTGTAACAAAACAAAATGTGAAATAAGTCAAGGGGTATGAATACTTTCTGATGGCACTGTAGCTGCCAGACACAGATCAGCATACTGTACTATACAAACAGAGAGGCAGACAGTGTACAGCTCTTCCACACCGTTGTGGGTGTGTTGGAGAACTGGACTGCTCAACTCCTTGAGAATGCCTTCGTTCGAGAAGAATTGGATCACTAAAAATCGAATGAACTCTGCAGGTGTTTCTCTGTTGTGTGGGTATTGAAAAAAGAAGGTTAGATAGACTATTTTCTCCCATGCTTCTGGTGCATGGGTGCGCTCTTGGCCAATTGTGAAGAGCTACTTGTAGTGGGTACGCCAGTCAAAGCAACGTATATGTCCAGAGTATCTAGTCATTCTATGGAGTTAACTGACTACAGAGAGAGATATTTAACTGGGTCCTGAGCAGTAATGGTGCGTTAATAAAATCCCTGGAAAGCCAAACCAGGAAATAAATTGCCATACTACATCCTATGTGGCGATAATTGCGTAACCTGTCAGTTCATATGCCTTGCCACCATGATAGCCAAGAACAAGATACAATTCAACCACACCTATGTTTCCTCACAAAACCAGAGAGCAACATCTGTCCGTTGAAGTCTAAAAAGCACATTGCATGTAACATGACCTACAGCATGGTCAAGTAAGTCAATGTTTCCGACATTTTCGGACTCCTAAACAACTATTGATTTACAACAGAGTTACCGCAAGTAGCAAAGAAAACAGTAGGTGCCTCCACTATTCCAGCACCAGCACCAGTTTCAACTTTAACATTTCAACATTTCATTTCATCATATTATCTTTGCTTAGTCTAATACAGTGACAACTAAAATATACCAAAAACAATTTAGTCCAGTCAACATAAGCTAAATATTAAGTAGCAGTCCATGGTACTGATTTCTGTGTGTGCACGTGCGTTAAAGTAGAAAAACATGTTCAATCACCCTACTTGTAGAGAAACGCCAAAACCATCCGCCTTTCTTTCATGTTACGCTAGCCTAGTACATCTAGCTACATATTGAACTTCCATCCTCTCAGGCAAGGAGCACAATGTATGAATTCATGGTTGGATCAGAATCACCATGATAATCATTGGCCAGTATGGAGAATTAAGTAAAACCACAAGTCAAAATCCCTATCTCCATCCATGGCTAATTTATGAAAGGGACATTTTTAGCTAGCTAGCTAGCCCCCTTAGGACAACAACATAACGCGATGCAACAATTAATTTCTTCTGTCAATGACGTTTGGCTTTTGATGTGATTGGTGTGAAGCCAAATCCAAACTGGCTTCCCTTCACACTTTTTGGGTGCGCCAGGACCATTCACAGTTTCGCTCACTCAGTTTCGCTCAACACTGTTTGGCTATTTATTTATTTTTATTATCAAGGGAGGCCAAATACTCTTTTTTTGACAGGACAGCATGAAATAGATGGGCTTCACATACAGAGACAGAGGGGCGCTGTTTCGCTCGCTCGGATGCTTTCTCCTGTGAGATACATTCAGCCTCTTGCGAGTTGAAGGAAAATTATGAAACACAGACAGGCAAAAGATAAATAATTGTATATGTTTTTTTCTTGGTAAATTTTTTGGGGACACCTGGCTTCCCTTGAACTCCCTGAATACCCGCCACTGGTCCTGATAGAGAGACTTAAGATGGATAATCATTGTGTTGAATGTGTTTTGCACCATTAGTCTCGTTGACTAACAGCTACAACTGTCTGGAAAATACAGAGAGTATTAATGCAGGGGACAGACACACAAACACACAGGAGGAGTGTTTCGCTGTGGACCCCAGTAGCAGTAGTTATCACAGGGGAGGTTTGGCAAAGTGAGGTAGTACAGTACATTCCAGTGTCTCTAACACTGTGTAGCAGAGACTCGGGACTAAACCAAATAGTAATTAATCTCAATATGGTGTTTAACCTGTTAAGTCGACCCCCTACTTTTTCGAACATTCTGTTAAAAATCGCGCAACATTTCAGCGTCCTGCTACTCATGCCAGGAATATAGTATATGCATGTGATTAGTATGTGTGGATAGAAAACACTCTGATGTTTCTACAACTGGTTAAATCACGGCTGTGACTATAACAGAGCCTGTTATAGCCTATCAGAATCTTCTAAAGCCATTACGTAATTTTCTGGAATTTCCAAGCTGTTTTTTCTGGCGGAACAGTCAAGTGGTTGACCTGAACACACAAGGACGATATCCATATGTCTATGTTAACGGTCGTATATTCATACTGGGGCGTCTCTCTGTTTCAGGATGAAGAAAGCCAAGCAGACCAACTAGAGAGCCTGCAGGAAGACCGCCCAACAGAAACAGTGCCAAGTGAAGGTCTACACTCCTCTTGCACAGTAGCTTACATTTTTATCTAAAAAGGGATCATATTAAAAAAAGAAAATCTACAGATCTACACAACCTACATTTTCAAAGTGAAAGTTATATATTTTTTTAAAAGCAAAGATGTCTTCACACCACAGAGATAATACTTGGTGGAAGCGCCTTTGTCAGCTATTACAGCTGTGAATAATTTTGAATAATATTCTACTAACTTTGCACAACTCGTAGGACAACATACTGTATGCCATTGTTTTTGTCAAAATAGCTCTAAGTCAATACATTTGGTTGGGGATCATTAATGGACAGAAATATTCAAACATTGTCTCTGATTTTCAAGAAAACGTAAGTCAGGTCTAGACCACTCAGCAACACTCAACACCTCTTGGAAACCAATTCTGGTGTCTTTGACATAAAACATTGTTGTAATTGTCTTTCTGAAAAATACTGAGGTAGGTTTTCCTTTAACTTTTTACCTGGGGTTTGCTCCTTTCATATTTGTTTTGACTTTGATTCCCTCTTTTCGCTTTGTCATACAGGCCAGTAATGTGAAGGGAATACACTGTTGTTGATCCCTTTGTTTTTTGTATTGTGGCGGCAGCATCATGGTATGGGTATGCTTTTGTCATCGGCAAGGACTGGGGAGTTTGTCAGGATCAAAATAAATATGAAAGAAGCAAAGCCCAGGTAAAATGTTAGAGGAAAACCTGAATCGATCTTCTGAAAACCCAATCCTTGGATAGTTTTATTTTTCTGTGGGTCAGTTACACAATTTGTTATGCCAAACACACACTATAATGGCTTTCTAAGAGGTGTTGAATGTTCCTGAATGGTCCATTCTCTCCTGACTTAAATGTGCTTTAAACTTATGAGACCAGGTTTGAATATTGCTGTCCATCAATGATTCCCACGCAAATGCATTGAGCTTGAGCAATTTTGACAAAAACAATGGATATATGTTGCCCTAAGAGTTGTGAAAGGTTGGTAGAATCTCATTCAAAATATTTACATCTGTAATCGCTGCCAAAGGTGCTTCCACCAAGTATTTACTTTGGGGTGGGAAAACACACAATCAATACATCCTCATTTTGTGTTTTTCAGTCATTTTATTTTTTTTATATCAAATGTGGAGTAGGTTCAGTAGGAAACAAATCTAATGTAATCCCTTTTTTAGATGTAATTTTAAGGCAAATTGTGAAGGGGTGTGTAGACTTTCACTAGCGGCTGTATGTAATGTGAGGCGTATAGCGTGTAACATCTACTCACCTGGCACGCACGCTGAACAGCACTTATCCTGTCCATCACGGAACCTTCCAACCCATGGCTTGCCAAAACCACCACCTCTGTTACCTATGCTACCATAACCACCTGTACCCCTTATAGAATCCACCCCTATTAGCGCCAAGTGAAATTATATCTGTGCATGTATGTTTTTATCTATGATGTATATACCGTTTTTTTACTATCCTGATTGGTAAAGATTTTTGGAGTTGTTTTGGCCACTGGCTTCTCTGTCATTTAGGAATTAGAACTGTTCTTTAGGTAGGTATTGATGGGGCTGAGATGTGGAGAGGAAGGAAAGGAAGAGATAATGCAGGAGGGTTCATGACAGAATTCACAACTCTCAATCCAACTCTATCAGCTTGTCCTGGAGAGTGTACAAGGTTCAGCAATGCAAAAAAAAAAAGATCCAAGAGGCATGGGGATGTTCACGTGTGCAGGGCAGCGCCACTAGAACACACTTACAGTACGTCTGCTTAAGAACACACAGGAGTGAATGGACATCCCTGTCTAGTACCGACTCAACCAATATTTTTTTGTTTTGTATCCAGCCATGCTGGATGTTGAAGTATTTTATATAAAGAGTCTTAATGTGAAGCATAGTCTGTGATGTTATTCTCTGAGCAACTTTCGTAATTAGCAACATTTAGAGTCAGAACTCTGCTTATTGAGCGACCAATGAAAAAGTAGTAGTCCGTAACCGCGTCATGGTTATGGAAACATTAAAGGTAGTACGTCCAGATTTTATTAAAGGAACAGTTAATCCAGACTACCATAAAGGGAAAGTTCAGTCAGATAACTAACAACCCACGGCTTGCCAACGTCGTAGTTCAGGCTTGCCAACGTCGTAGTTCAGGTTCCCCTTTAATTCTGACATTGACTAGTCCCGTACAGTATGAACTAAAATCCTGGACAACACATGCAGTGGGTTAACCAACTGAAATTTGTTGTCAGACAGACTACCACGTCAATGTGTCATGAAACATTATGGAAATTATAAAGTTTCATATTTAGCAAACCAGACACTATGAAAAGCAAATCTATCAGCAGTTTTAGTGTGCTAGCGTTAGTAGCAGTATAGCAATAGTAATAGTAGAAATGGTAATAGCAGATAGATTGGCTTGACTACCTATTGATGTCATATACTGTATGTTATTTTGGATACCGATGCACTTTACATCCAACATATTCATTCATTAACAATACGTAAGTTTAGAATGTTATAATGAGAACAAGAATATGATCCACACTGTTGGTCTACTACAGTTAGTCAACTGTTGTTTTTCTAATTGTCTTTAGTGGTATAATACTTTACTTTTACTTTACTTTTTCATATAACAATCTTAAGCATGAGATACATCACATTTTCATTTTGAGTGAAAACAAATATTATAAGAAATATTATATTTTTGTAGTTTTTATACGTCAAACACAAGTTCATATGCTAGAATGTATAATGTCTCCAGATCTTTTCACATGAGCCATTTCCTCTGATGTAACGTCATTTCAATGTTAAACTAGATTGTTGAGTAAAATGTAATCTTTAAATAAAAAGTATTAATTTTTATGTTTGCATACTTTTTTCAATACTGTAAAAAGTAATAACATAAACTATTGGCAACACTACATCAACACATCAACACAACACAGGGGCGGCAGGTAGCCCCTGGTTAGAGGGTTGGGCCTGTAACCGAAAAGTTGCTGGATCGAATCCCTGAGCTGACAAAGTAAAATTCTGTCGTTCTGCCCCTGAACAAGGCAGTTAACCCACTGTAGGCCGTCATTGTAAATAAGAGTTCTTTACTAACTTGCCTGTTTAAATAAAATATGTTTTTTTTACTCAGGTTAAGTTCCCTTTATGTCATGGTTAATCTACAGCTATAGCTATTGCAGATCAGACCCCACAAAACCCCGTTACAGGAAACTAGCGTAGTGTGTGCATGGGCCCTAACCCCTGCCAAATCTACAGTTTTAATATGGGACAATTAACACACACACATGCACATGTGCACGCACACACACACACAAATACACACACAAGGGAACACATACATACACACTGCGCCAAGCAGGCCTCTCTTTTCTCATGCCTCCCTCAGGCATTACAAAGGGGAAACAGAGAGGGTCTGTCTCAGAGCTGCTAACAGACAGTTTACTAATGTCTGTACATACAGACCCCTGCAGTAACAAACCATGGTACTTATGAATTAGAACACAGAATGGCTCAGATGAACCACTCAGAACTATGAAAAGAAGAACTTACGGTCTCACACAGGGTCAATGGAAAACCAGTCCCCATACAGTTAGAATTAGTCATTCAAATTGCATAGCTGCTTTCCAGTGTGTGTGTGTGTGTGTTTGGTTAATTGTTCACCCATACTGTAGCTCCCATACTTTAACAATATGCATACAGCCTTAGGGTCAGTCTGTGTTTGATGTCTCACACACACACACACACACACACACACACACACACACACACACACACACACACAGAGATTAAAGGAGAGAATGGTCGTAGTTATTTAGCCGTTAACTGAACCACTGGTCATTATAGGAACACATTACAGTAAACAGGTTTGACCTTTGCACTTTGCTGCGTGGGGGAACTGATGCAGAACTATAGTTTCTGTGATGAGAGAGATTCTTGACGGAACAAGTAGTTGCAGACCTATCAGAAGATTAGGGCCTATCAGATGCTGTTCTATTCACTCTGTTTCTATCTTCAACAAACCAGCTTTGTAGGTCCATTTGCAGGTAAAACACACAGGTATTTCACAACCTTTGATGACCAACAGGCAGGTACTCCGGCATGCATGCATGCATTAACCTATTACATGTTGAACTTCCATTCTCTCAGGGTAGGGGCACAATGTATGAATTTATGGTTAGAACAGAATCGCCATTATAATCATTGGCCAGTATGGAGAATTAAGTAAAACCACAAGTCCAAATCTCTATCACCATCCATGGGAAGTTTATGAAATATGCAACAATTGAAGTTTTTTCTTTCAATGACGTTTGGCTTCTGATGTGATTGGTGTGAAGCAAAATCCAAACTGGCTTCCCTTGACATTTTTTTTGTGCCAGGACCATTCACTGCTGAGCTCACTCAGTTTAGCTGATTAAAATTATTATTATTTTTATCAAGGGAGGCCAAATGCTGGCCAAGCACGACTCCAACACCATCATTAAGTTTGCCGACGACACACAGGCCTGATCACCGACAACAATGAGACATCCTATAGCTGTCGCTCAGAGGCGGTCAGAAACCTGGCCGTGTGGTTCCAGGACAACACCCTCTCCCTCAATGTGAGCAAGACAAAGGAGGTGATCGTGGACTACAGGAAAAAGAGAGCAGGACACGCCCCCTTTCACATCGACGGGCTATAGTGGAGCGGGTAGAGTGTGTAAAGTTCCTTGGTGTCCACTCCACCAACAAACTATCATGGTCGAAACACACCAAGACAGTTGTAAAGAGGGTACAACAACACATTTTCCCCCTCATGATACTGAAAAAAGTTCAACAGCTGCACTATCAAGACTGTCTTGACTGATTGCATCACCACCTGGTATGGCAACTGCTCTGCATCCGATCGTAACACAGAACCCAAACCGGCTGCGCGCGTTCGCCATCGTGCACCATCGTGCATAAATGTATTTTGTCCCCCCACACCAAACGCGATCACGACACGTAGGTTAAATGATCAAAACAAACTCTGAACCAATTATATTAATTTAGGGACAGGTCGAAAAGCATTAAACATTTATGGCAATTTAGCTAGTTAGCTTGCAATTGCTAGCTAATTTGTCTTATTTAGCTTTTTTCAGTATCATGAGGGGCAGGGTAGCCTAGTGGTTAGAGCGTTGGACTAGTAACCGAAAGGATGCAAGTTCGAATCCCCGAGCTGACAAGGTACAAATCTGTCGTTCTGCCCCTGAACAGGCAGTTAACCCACTGTTCCTAGGCCGTCATTGAAAATAAGAATTTGTTCTTAACTGACTTGCCTAGTAAAATAAAAAAATAAAAAATTAGCTAGCAAATTTGTCCTGGGATATAAACATTGAGTTGTTATTTTACCTGAAATGCACAAGGTCCTCTACTCCACCAATTAATCCACACATAAAACAGTCAACCAAATCGTTACCAGTCATCTCTCCTCCTTCCAGGCTTTTTCTTCTCTTGACTTTATAATGCAATTGGCAACTTTCATAAATTAGGTGCATTACCGCCACTGACCTATTTTGTCTTTCAGTCACCCACGTGGGTATAACCAATGAGGAGATGGCACGTGGGTACCCGCTTCTATAAACCAATGAGGAGATGGGAGAGGCAGGACTTGCAGCGCGATCTGCGTCAGAAATAGAACTGACTACCATTTTAGCACTTGGCAATGCAGACGCTCATTGGCGCACGTGAGCAGTGTGGGTGCAATAATTGAATATTATAGATTTCAAAACGTATTTTGCAACGCACGCGCCTGTAAGGCGCTACAGATGGTAATGCGTATGATCCAGAATATCACTGGGGCCAAGCTTCCTGCCATTCATGACCTACAGTTGAAGTCAGAAGTTTACACACACTTAGGTTGGAGTCATTAAAACTTGTTTTTCAACCACTCCACAAATGTCTTGTTAAATAAACTATAGTTTTGGCAAGTCGGTTAGGATATCTACTTTGTGCATGACACAAGTCATTTTTCCAACAATTGTTTACAGGCAGATTATATCACTTATAATTCATTGTATCACAATTCCAGTGGGTCACTAGTTTACATACACTAAGAGGACTGTGCCTTTAAACAGCTTGAAAATTTTCTGATAGGCTAATTGACATCATTTGAGTCAATTGGAGGTGTGCCTGTGGATGTTTTTCAAGGCCTACCTTCAAACTCAGTGCCTCTTTGCTTGACATCATGGGAAAATCAAAAGAAATCAGCCAAGACCTCAGAAAAAACATTGTAGACCTGGTTCAAGTCTGGTTCATCCTTGGGAGCAATTTCCAAATGCCTGAAGGTACCACATTCATCTGTACAAACAATAGTGTATGTAAACCTCTGACCCACTGGGAATGTGTTGAAGGAAATAAAAGCTGAAATAAATTATTCTCTCTGCTATTATTCTGACACTGACCTAAGACAGGGACTTTTTACTAGGATTAAATGTCAGGAATTGTGAAAAACTGAGAGTATATGTAGTTGGCTAAGGTGTATGTAAACTTCTGACTTCAACTGGATATACTAGGCGTGTCAGAGGAAGGCCCAAAAAATGGTCAACGACTTCTACCCCCAAGCCATAGGTGTCACGCCCTGATCTGTTTCACCTGTCCTTGTGATTGTCTCCACCTCCAGGTGTCGCTTATTTTACCCAGTGTATTTATCCCTGTTGTTTCCTGTCTCTCTGTGACAGTTCGTCTTGTATGTTCAAGTCAACCAGCATGTTTTCCCCGTGCTCCTGCTTTTCTATTCTCTTTTACTAGTCTTCTCAGTTTTGACCTTTGCCTGTTTTTCTGGACTCCATTCCCTGCCTGCCTGACTATTCTGCTTGCCCTGACCTCGAGCCAGCCTGCCATTTTGTACCTCTGGAACTCTGAACTGGTTTTGATCTTTTGCCTGTCCTTGACCATTCTCTTGCCTACCCCTTTTGGATTGCTAATAAACATCTTGGACTTTAACCATCTGCCTCCTGTATCTGCATCTGGGTCTCGCCTTGTGCCATTCTAATAGGACTGCTGAACAATTAATCAAATGGCCACCCGGACTATTTACACTGACCCCCCCCCCCCCCCCATTTACATTGCTGCTAATTGCTGTTGATTATCTATACATAGTCACTTTACCCCTACCTACATTTTAAAAATGACCTTTACTAACCTGTCCTCCTGCACATTGATATAGCCCCTGTATATAGCTTTGTTATTATTTTATTGTGTTACTTTAATTCAGTTTATTTAGTAAATATCTTTTTAACCCTATTTCTTGAACTGCATTGTTGGTTAGGGACTTGTAAGCATTTAACGGTAAGGTCTACTACACCTGTTGTATTCGGCACATGTGACAACAAAAATTTGATTAGCACTAAATAAATGAATAGGGAGATTTTTGTTTGGGAACCACTGCCCTAAGTATTTTCAGCTCCAAGCCAGCACACAGACACAGAGAGGGGTTGTGTGAAAAACTGACACCCCATACGTATTGTAACAACCAGGATGGGGGGTCTGGTGTTTCATAGAGCACTGTTTGTATAATTACCTCACATAATTTGTTAGATAATGGTGTGTAGTGAGAGTCATCCTACACGATATTCCTCAGTCCAGCAGGACATATTTCCGAGGTAATATAAAATTAGATTTCCCCAGTTGGTGAAAGATGTGCATCAATAGAGGTGCTGTATGTAGGCTATTCTCATTCTGTTCCTATGCGTGTAGCTTCCTGGACGTGAGGGGAGTCTCTTTTAAAATCCTACACACTGTGAGAGGCAAAAGTATAAGAAATAGATTGGACTTTATTTTCTATTTTCTACAGTGTAGAACAGAATCCAGGAACTAAATCTCATGGTGATACGTGCTAGGCGGAAGGTATAATATTCTTTACAGAGTGTAACTGTTGTCCTGCTACAGCCCAGCAGGTGTCTTCACAATTAACATTTACATTTAAGTCATTTACTACCACCCTTGTGACCCACATCTGGGTTTGTGGAGGTGAGATGGCTGCTTCGAGATGTTTCTGAGCCAGAGGCCAGAGTTCCAAATAGTCCTTTCTAAATAAAAGGAGAACAGTTGATTCCTAAACGTCCTAAAGCCACCCGATACAGACTAATCTCCGTTATCCTTGCAGTGTGATTTAACCTTCACAGTATTTCCAATAGCCTAATGTTCATTATTACTTGAACAGGTGAGAAACAGGTTGCTTTGACTGTTTTTAAAATGTTCAATATTAAACCGGGTCGTTACGGTTTCTACAATCTGGGGTTGAATGAATTCCATCCTTTGCTAATAATCGTCTCTCAGTTTTTAAGAGAACAATGTCAATTGTTTATCTCAGTGTGAGGTACCACTTTGGTTCCAGTTGGGAAGGTGTCTGTCTGACTCTGAGTCACCAGCAGCAGTAATATCAGGTTTACCAGGGAGCATCTGTTGCCGGGAGGCAGAATATTTTCTGAGTGTAAATATTACACTGACAATTCTCTGGTGTGTAGAGAGATGAGACACAGATGCGTGTTCAGTATTTAAGTTTCTCCTTTGTCATTCTAATATTTTCCTCTCCTTCTGCTCGTCAGTGATTTGCTGGTGAGTTTGTGAGCGTTTAAAGTGCTAATTTTGCTGACATAACTCTCTAAGAAACGATTGTACATAATGTCCTTCCATCACATTTTCAGTTGTGTGTAAGATTGTTTTCTTTGCAATTACAACACTTTAGATGAAACAACAGTGAATTGTTGTGCAACAAAATAATAATGTGTCCAACCTTACAGCTGCTCTGCTTCAGTCCTTTCCTTCTTCCCACTTCCCATCTCCCCTGGCTACCCTCCAGGACAGCTTTCTCTCTCTCTCTGTCTCTCTCTGTCCATCTCTCTGTGTCTCTCTGTCTCTCTCTCTCTGTCTCTCTCTTTCCATCTCTCTGTGTCTCTCTCTCTGTCTCTATGTGTCTCTCTCTCTCTCTGTCTCTCTCTTTCCATCTCTCTGTGTTTCTCTCTCTCTCTGTCTCTCTCTTTCCATCTCTCTGTGTCTCTCTCTCTCTCTCTCTTTCCATCTCTCTGTGTCTCTCTCTCTCTCTGTCTCTCTGTGTCTCTCTCTCTCTGTCTCTCTCTTTCCATCTCTCTGTGTCTCTCTCTCTCTCTCTCTTTCCATCTCTCTGTGTCTCTCTCTCTCTCTCTCTCCAATCTTGTCATTCTGAATGGAAGCTGTAATGCTATAGTAAGTGTCCATTCGGATAGTCTGATGCGGAAAACACACGCGCTCGTCTTCACGGCACCCAAACCAAAAAGGGATTTAATGCGTTGTCAGCTATGTTTAGAGCCATGTCATCGTGGAATGCTCTGCCACCAGAGGTTACTCAAACAAAAAGGAAGTTTAGCTTCACAGCGCCTCTCTTTCTAAAGATAAAATGGAACTCTACTATACATAAGAATATGAATATGTATTTATGAATAGTGTGTAAATAGTCTTTTTTTGTTGTTTCTTGGTGTCTTTCCTATATCTAACTCTTATTTCATTCATTTAATGTGTTATCTTATGTTGTTCTTGTCTATAACTGTTGTGTACTTTGTCATGTATTTGTATGTTTTATGTGGACCACAGGCAAGGTAGCTGCTGCATGTGCAGTAGCCAATGGTTATCCTAATTAACTAAACCCTTGAAAGTGATTACGACTACACAGGCTATACGAGAGGGTTGTATACATATACGTGCGGTGCGTTTGAGAGCTCTTTGGTGGATATTTTGATGTTCTTGAAAGAGCCTTTTGAGTAAGGCCTTTCTTTTTCCATATTGAAAGGTTTATATGGCAGCCATCCTGGCGTGTCATGTAGGGATTGATGGCTCTACCCCGGGGTCTTACCTTCTGGTGGTGCGATTCCTGAAAGGAGTGTGCTGGCTCAGACCAGTGTCTAAGCCTATGGCACTGACCTGGGACCTAGTTTTGGTCCTGGATGCTTGGAATCTTTGGACCTGAAGGTCCTTTCCTACAAGCTCATGGCCTTGGCGTCGGCCAAGCGTGTTGGGGATCTCCACTCGCTATCAGTACATCCTTCCTGTGTGGAGTTTGCGCCTGACGACTACAAAGTGATGTTACGTCCTAATTCATACTTGTGCTCCCACGGTTATGCCAATGTCTTACTGGCTTTCGAGCTGTTCCCTTTCTCTCCTCCTCTGTATGCTTCCAGTGAACAATGGAGGTTGCATGGCCTGTATCCGCTGCGCCCTTTACGCATGTATATGGATAGGACCCAGCATATCTGTGTTTGTGACCAGCCTCGGGCTGCCTTGATGGGTGGCACGGTGCAGAGTGTGCATTTATCATTGATACCACAGTTTACTGTGAGTTTGAGTCTTGGGCTGCTGTGGCTGCGCGATGCTATGCAGTGCGAGTGTGCACTTCACCAAGTTACGACAGGTGTTCTGTTGTATTGAACTTGCGGATCCTTGTATGAGTTCTGCCATGTCAGGCTCACAAAATAAGTATTGTTCTTGGAACCGTGGAGTCTATGGACTTGAACTGCAGTGGGTCAGTACACAAATCAAAATTGCAGCAGGTTCTGGTTCCCTATATTGGGCTCTGACAGTTCAGGCTTCTCGGGAAAAAGTTGGCTTCTGTAACCCCTTTTTGGATCCGGTGAAACCTGTGTGGGCTTTGGCTGCCATGGGCCTGCTAGTTTGGTACCCTTTGAGCCGGCTTGGGGCATTATTGTATGTCCCCATAGTATGTTAGACCGGGTGACTGACTGAAAGGGAACGTACATTTATGAATATAACTACTGTTCCCTGAAGGAGGGAACGAGGCATTACACATTTTGGCCCCGTTCTGTCGGGGAGTTTGGGCTCGCTAAAGAGTGGTACTGAATTGAGGAAATGTTTGCGAGCCCAGGTATTATAGCCAGGAAGGCGGGGCTTTCGAGGGCGGGCACGGCATCCATTGGCCTGTTGGGTGTGATTTCAGTTTGCTTCAGGTCAGTAGGATTCGTCGTTGACTCCCCATAGTATGTTATACCTCGTTCCCTCCTTCAGGGAACAGTAGTTATATTCATAACTGTACATTCTGTGTGTGTGTGTGTGTGTATGTCTGTTTGCATGCACGTATGTATGTGTGCGTGTGTGAGTGCATGTGTGAATCACTTGAATATTAAAAGGTTTTTAAGTAAATATAATGGAATCCTCCTCCTCCATGGCCTAGAGATTAATAACATTCTTAACTGTCCCTCTATCTCCATGGATAATTAACTAATTTCGGATCATTGGGACGCTAGCGTCCCACCTCGACAACATCCGGTGAAATTGCAGAGCGCGAAATTCAAAAAACAAAAGTAGTAATATTAAACAATCATGAATATACAAGAGTTAAACACCATTCTTTAGCTTAGAATCTTGTGAATCGATATGCTTTGTCCGATTTACAATAGGCTTTACGTCGAAAGCATAGCATTTGATCGTCTGAGGACAGCGCCTCACCCATTTCTTGCATTAACATCAATTACCTTTGAAGATCACGTACTTTTGAAGATCTTCATCTTGTTGCAATCCAAATGGTCCCAGTTACACAATGAATGGTCATTTTGTTTGATAAAGTCCTTCTTTGTATCACCAAAAAGTCAGTTTATTTGGCACGCTTCATTCAATAATCCACCTGTTTCCCCTCATTCAAAATGCATGCAAAATGAATCCAAAACATTACCAATATACTTCATCCAAACAAGTCAAACAACATTCCTAATCAATCCTCAGGTACCCTAATATGTAAATAAACAATAACATTTAAGATTGAATAAACTGTGTTCAATACCGGAGAAAAAGAATGAGGAGCGCGCACTCATTCACGTGCGCCAAAGGACTAGAGTCCTTCTGAGGGATACGTCGAAAGGATACGAATAGTTCTTTATTTTTCAAAAAACAAGCATGAAACAATTTATAAAGACTGTTGACATCTAGTGGAAGCCACAGGAACTACAATCTGCGTCCTAATTATTAGACTTTCCCATAGAAAAGCATTGAAAAGTCCCTCAAAAGAAAAAGTCCTGGATGGATTGTCCTCTGGGTTTTGCCTGCCAAATCAGTTCTCTTATACTCACAGACATTATTGTAACAATTTTAGAAACTATAGAGTGTTTTCTATCCAATGCTACCATGCATCTGCATATCCTAGCTTCTGGGCCTGAGTAACAGGCAGTTTACTTTGGGCACCTCAGTCATCCAAACTTCCGAATACTGCCCCCTAGCCTTAAAAAGTTAACTTCTACAGGATCGGTGTCCCTAAATTGGGACAGTTGTTGCTCAATATGCGATAATGTGCCTAGAATGATGTAAACAACAGCCAACTTTCCCGAGACATAGACATGTCTTAAATGGGCAGAAATCTTAAATTATTGTTAATCTGGTTTGATACATTCACCTATGAAGGTAAATAATGTACTTAGATTCAGTAATCTTGCTCTGATTTGTCATCCTGAGGGTCCCAGAGATGAAATGCAGCGTAGTTTTGCTTGATAAAATCTATTTTTATATTAAAACGTAGGAACTCGGTTCTACAGTTTGACCCCACCGCTGTCTCTGGCTCCACACCCACCCCGCCCGGCCATCTAGATGTGAAGTTTAGTGTCTTTTCTTAACTTTTTATGGCTGCAGGGGCAATATTGAGTAGCTTGGATGAAAAGGTGCCCATTTTAAAAGGCCAGCTCCTCAGTCTTAGTTGCTAATACATGCATACTATTATTAGTATTGGATAGAAAACACTCTAAAGTTTCCAAAACTGTCAAAATATTGTCTGTGAGTATAACAGAACTGATATTGCAGGCGAAACCCTGAGGAAAATCAAAGCAGGAAGTGGCTTCTATTTTGAAAACTCCATGTTCCATAGCCTCCCTTTGCTCCATTTAAAGGGATATGAACCAGATTCCTTTTCCTATCGCTTCCTCAAGGTGTCAACAGTCTTCAGACATAATTTCCAGCTTTTATTTTGAAAAATGAGCCAGAACGATAACATCGCGTCAAGTGGTCACTTGAGTTTTGCTCGCGCAACAGCATTTGGATAGGTATTGCTTTTCCCTCTCCTACTGTGAAAGACATTTGCGGTTGATATATTATCGATTATATATTTTAAAAACAACCTGAGGATTGATTATAAAAAACGTTTGACATGTTTCTGTGGACATTATGGAAACTATTTGGAATTTGTCTGCGTTGTCGTGACCGCTCTTTCCTGTGGAAATATAACGCGACAAACAAACGGAGGTATTTTGGTTCTAAAAATAATCGTTATGGAACAAAAGGAACATTTGTTGTGTAACTGGGAGTCTCGTGAGTGAAAACGTCCAAAGATCATCAAAGGTAAATGATTAATTTGATTGCTTTTCTGATGCTAAGTGTACTTAATGTTTTATCGTGCGATCGATAAACTTACACAAACGCTTGGATTGCTTTCGTTGTAAAGCATAATTTCAAAATCTGATACGACAGGTGGATTAACAAAAGGCTAAACTGTGTTTTCCTATATTGCACTTGTGATTTCATGAATATAAATATTTATAGTAATATTTATTGTATGTAGCGCTATGCTATTCAGCGGTTGTTGATGACACTTATCGGGATTGCAGCTATAACAAGTTAAGAGAAGCTAATGATCCATCATGTATGACATTTCTGGGAGTAAGTAAACTTATTTTTTTTATTACCATTGCATTTTGTATGTTCTCTATAGTTATGTGCATGAAAATGTGTCAACTAACCAATTCGGCACATTTGGGCAAACTCGTGTAGGACACCTGGCAGACTTGATACAAAATATTGTGTTGTGATGTAATTCTTCAATGGATCAGTCTGAAACTCGCTCAGTCGCGAAGTGGTAGGTCGGACAAGCTCACAGAACGTGACGGCTGAGGGCTGAAGCGCGTAGCATGTAAAAATAATTTGTCCTCGATTGCAACACTCACTACCGAGTTCCAAACTGCCTCTGGAAGCAACTTCAGCACAATAACTGTTAGTCGGTAGCTTCATGAAATGGGTTTCCATGGCCGAGCAGCAGCACACAGCCTAAGATCACCATGCGCAATGCAAGTGTCGGCTGGAGTGGTTTAAAGCTCGCAGCCATTGGACTCTGGAGCAGTGTAAAAGCATTCTCTAGAGTGATGACAGGAGAACTCTACATACCCCAGTGCTTAGTGCCAACGGTAAAGTTTGGTGGAGGATGAATAATGGTCTGGGGCTGTTATTCATGGTTAGTACTGGGCCCTTAGTTCCAGTGAAGGTGAATCTTAACGCTAATGCATACAATGACATTCTAAACTATTCTGTGCTTCCAACTTTGTGGCACCAGTTTGGGCCCTTTCCTGTTTCAGCATGACAATGTCCCCATGCACATAGCTAGGTCTATACAGAAATGGTTTGTCAAGATTGGGGTGAAAGAACTTGGCTGGCCTGCACAGAGCCCTGACCTCAACCCCATCAAACACCTTTGGAACGCCGACTGCGAGCCAGGCCTAATCACCCAATATCAGTGCCCGACGTCACTAATGCTCGTGGCTGAATGGAAGCAATTCCTTGCAGAAATGTTCCAACATCTAGTGGAAAGCCTTCCCAGAAGAGTGGGGGCTGTTACAGCAGTAAAAGGGGGACCAACTCCATATTAATGCCCATGATTTTGGAATCAGATGTTTGACGAGTAGGTATCCACATACTTTTGGCCATGTAGTGTATGTACAGTGCGGTATCCCTCAGGGTGGTTGCCTTGGGCCGTTACTCTTCTTTATTTTTATGACTATGACTATGTACGCTGATGATTGCATTTTTGACACAAACATCAACTGTACTAGTTGATCAGGCTCTGATCGTGTCCCATCTTAATTACTGTCCAGTAATATGGTCAAGTGAAGAAAAGAAAGACCTAGCAAAGCTGCAGCTGGCTCAAAACAAAGCACCATGCCTTGCCCTTATTTGCAAACACAGAACTAACATCAACAACATGCATGATAGTCTTTCATGGTTGAGGGTTGAGGAGAATTGACAACTTGTCTTCTACTGTATATGGACCACTGCATGTGCAGAAGCAAATGGGAAACCTAATAAACGAAACGAAAACTACAATGCTTGTTTTTACCCCCACTACAACTTCCTTCACTACCATAAATACTTTAAGGCAAGCAAGCACACACATTTTCTACAGGGAATGTTATTTTCTAGTTGACACATTTTTTTCTACAGTGACCTTGTTGTCCTACAGTTGAATAGTTATAGTACACTTACCAAGGCAGCTACACTGTAGTAGTAAAAGGGAAGCCAAAAGTAAAGTATTGCAGATTTCTTACTATAAAATGTCAGGCTTCACTGTGTTTTTCAAGAGGGGATAAGTATGGTATTATTTACAGAAATTGTTGAGACAGCTGTTTGCGTTGAGTTAACTAGTAATTCAACATTATGTTGGTGTAAGAGAAGAACTGCTGTCACGACATCCGCCGAAGTCGTCCCTTCTCCTTGTTCGGGTTGTATTCGGCGGTCGACGTCACCGGCTTTCTAGTCACCACCGATCCATGTTTCAGTTTCATTTAGTTTTGTCTGTATTACACACACACCTGGTTTCAATTCCCATATCACATTCCTTATTTAACCCTCTGGCATACATTTCTGTTCTGTCCGTGATTGTTTATTGTCGTTAGTTTTATTGTCGTTAGTATTTTGTATGTTCCTATTTGGAATTTTGCTTGATTCGTTGAGTAAACTCAGTTGTGTTACTCAATACCTGTGTTCTGCGCCTGACTCTACTATAACTCTGCACCAAAGCGCTGACAGAATCACGGACCTGTTCAAATGGAGTCAGCAGGTGCAGCCAGCCCTTCTCTCCCAGTAGAGGAGCGCGTTCAGCAGCACGCGACCATGTTAAACAGGCTAGGGACAGCCATGGATCGCGTGTTGCAAACTATGGACAGATGGGAGAGAGGAGGTTTTCCTGTCAATCCTACTACATCACCTCCGCCCGCACGTCAACCTACACCAATGTCCATCCCTCCCTCGTCAGGACCCAGTGGGATTCGGCTCTCGCTCCCGGGAGCGTATGACGGGCCGGGTGCCACGAGTTCCTACTTCAGCTGGAGTTCTACCTGGCAGCTGTTCAGCCGGCTCCTTCCGGACGCGAGAGACTGAGCGCCCTCATCTCCTGCCTGTCTGGAAAAGCCCTGGAGTGGGCCAAAGCCATCTGGGGAAGGGAAGGCCCGACTCTGGATGACTACGAGGACTTTTCCCGCCGCTTCCATCTGGGGAAGGGAAGGCCCGACTCTGGATGATTACGAGGACTTCTCCCGCCGCTTCCATCTGGGGAAGGGAAGGCCCGACTCTGGATGACTACGAGGACTTCTCCCGCTGCTTCCGGGCAGTTTTTGATCATCCACCTGAAGGGAGAGCGGCGGGAGAGCGATTGTTCCACCCCTTACAGGGGATGAGGAGCGCTCAAGAGTTCGCACTGGACTTCAGAACTCTGGCAGCTGGTGCGGGATGGAATGAGCGGGCCCTGATCGACCACTACAGGTGTAGTTTACGAGAGGACGTTCATAGGGAGCTAGTCTGCATGGACACTACTCTCAACCTGGACCAGCTGGTGGACTTGTCTATCCGGCTGGATAACCTGTTTGCCTCCCGCGGACGTCTGGATCGGGGTCCGCCCGTTCCATTTCCCAGCACCTTGGATCCCACACCAATGGAGTTAGGAGGGGCTGCTATGATGGGGACCGGAGGGGGGACCATTCCCTGCACCAACTGTGGCCGCAGAGGGCACACTGCTGGTCGGTGTTGGGGTGGTTCTCCAGAAGGTCGAGGTAGCAGGTGGAGCACTGGTGGGTCATCCCAGGTGAGTAGGCACACAACTCACCCAGAGCCCTCTGTTGCACACATGTGGTTACTTATAGAATTTCCTGAGTTCTCCCCACATTCCCAGCATAAGGAACTAGTAGATTCAGGTGCAGCTGGGAACTTTATTGACCTCTCCTTAGCACATACATTAGGGATTCCTATTGTGTCTGTTGATGTTCCCTTCCCTGTACATGCCTTAGATAGACGTCCTTTGTGGTCGGGGCTAATTGGGGAGGTCACAGCGCCCATTGCTATGAGAATGCAGGGGGGTCACGAGGAGAGAATTAGTCTCTTCCTGATCGACTCTCCTGCGTTCCCTGTTGTTTTGGGTTTTCTTTGGTTGGCCCTCTCATAATCCTATTATTTCGTGGCAACAGAGGGCTCTCAAGGAATGGTCCATTCAGTGTTCAGGGAGGTGTGTAGGTGTTTCCTTAGGTGCCACTACGGTGAAAAGGCCAAACCAGGTTTCCACCATGCACATTCCCCCCGAATATGCCGATTTGGCACTCGCCTTCTGTAAAAAGAAGGCGACTCAATTACCACCCCATCGACAGGGGGATTGTGCGATAGATCTCTTGGTAGAAGCTGCACTTCCCAGGAGTCACGTGTATCCTCTGTCACAGGAGGAGACGGTGGCTATGGAGACATATGTCACCGAATCTCTGGGACAGAGATACATTCAACCTTCCACCTCACCTGTCTCCTCGAGTTTCTTTTTTGTGAAGAAGAAGGATGGATGTTTGCGCCCGTGTATTGTTTATCAAGGTTTAAATAAGATCAAGGTAAAATACAGTTACCCGCTACCGCTCAGTATGACTGAGTCATTACAAGGGGCATTATGAGTACCTCGTCATGCCGTACGGGTTAATGAATGCTCCATCAGTCTTCCAATCCTTTGTAGATTAAATTTTCAGGGACCTGCACGGGCAGGGTGTAGTGGTGTATATAGATGACATTCTAATATACTCCGCTACACGCGCCGAGCATGTGTCCCTGGCACGCAGGGTGCTTGGTCGACTGTTGGAACATGACCTGTATGTCAAGGCTGAGAGATGTCTGTTCTTCCAACAGTCCGTCTCCTTCCTATGGTACCGCTTTTCAGCGTCAGGGGTAGAGATGGAGAATGACCGCATTTCAGCTGTGCGTAATTGGCCTACTCCAACCACGGTAAAGGAGGTGCAGCGGTTTTTAGGGTTTGCCAACTACTACCGGAGATTTATCAGGGGTTTTGGTCAGGTAGCGGCTCCCATTACCTCACTGCTGAAGGGGGGACCGGTGCGACTGCAGTGGACAGCTGGGGCGAACAGGGCTTTTGGTCACCTGAAGGCTCTGTTTACCTCGGCTCCCGTGTTGGCTCATCCTGATCCCTCCTTAGCGTTCATAGTTGAAGTGGACGCGTCCGAGGCGGGGATAGGGGCTGTGCTGTCTCAGCGCTTGGGTACGCCACTAAAGCACCGCCCCTGTGAAATATTTTCGAAGAAGCTCAGCCCGGCGGAGCGAAACTATGATGTGGGGGACCGGAAGCTGTTGGCTGTTGTCAAGGCTCTGAAAGCGTGGAGACATTGGTTTGAGGGGGCTAGACACCCTTTTCTCATTTGGACTGACCACCGCAATCTGGAGTACATTCGAGCAGCGAGGAGACTGAACCCTCGCCAGGCAAGGTGGGCCATGTTTCTTACCCGTTTTGTTTTCACCCTTTCCTACAAACCAGGTTCCCAGAACGTTAAGGCCGTCCCGGCTGTATGATACAGAGGAGCGGTCCACGGATCCCACTCCCATAATTCCAGCTTCTCGCCTGGTGGCACCGGTGGTGTGGGAGGTGGACGCGGACATCGAGTGGGCGTCACGTGCAGAGCCCACTCCCCCTGAGTGTCCAGTTGGGCGTCTGTACGTTCCGTTTGATGTCCGCGATCGTTTGATCTGTTGGGCTCACACGTCACCCTCCTCTGGTCATCCTGGCATCGGTCGGACAGTGCGCTGCCTTGCTGGGAAGTACTGGTGGCCCACTTTAGCTAAGGACGTGAGGGTTTATGTTTCCTCCTGTTCGGTATGCGCACAGTGCAAGGCACCTAGACACCTGCCCAGAGGGAAATTACAACCCCTTCCCGTTCCACAATGACCGTGGTCACACCTATCGGTGTATTTTGTGACGGATCTTTTCCCGTCTAAGTCCTGCCGCCTTCTTCCTTTGCCCGGTCTCCCTACAGCTCTACAAACTGCGGAGGCCCTGTTCACTCACGTATTCCGGCACTACGGGATGCCTGAGGATATAGTTTCTGATCGGTGTCCCCAATTCACGTCTAGAGTCTGGAGGGCATTTATGGAACGCCTGGGGGTCTCGGTCAGCCTTACCTCAGGTTTTCACCCCGAGAGTAACGGACAGGTGGAAAGAGTCAACCAGGATGTGGGTAGGTTTCTGCGGTCCTATTGCCAGGACCGACCAGGGGAGTGGGCGGTTTACATCCCCTGGGCGGAGATGGCCCAGAACTCCCTCCGCCACTCCTCTACCAACCTATCACCATTTCAGTATGTGCTGGGTTATCAGCCGGTCCTGGCACCATGGCATCAGAGCCAGATCTAGGCTCCTGCGGTGGATGAATGGTTTCGGCACTCAGAGGAGACATGGAACGCTGCGCATGTGCGGCTACAACGGGCCGTCAGGAGGCAAAAGGTGAGTGCCGACCGCCACCGCAGTGAGGCCCCGGTGTATGCACCGGGGGATCGGGTCTGGCTCTCGACCCGAAACATGCCCCTTCACCTGCCCTGCCGGAAGCTGGGTCCGCGGTTTGTGGGGCCATTTAAAGTCCTGAGGAGACTGAACGAGGTTTGTTATAGGTTACAACTCCCCCTGATTATCACATTAACCCCTCGTTCCATGTGTCTCTCCTCAAGCCGGTGGTGGCTGGTCCACTCCAGCAGTCTGAGGTGCGTGAGGTTCCTCCGCCCCCTCTGGACATCGAGGGGGCCCCGGCGTATATAGTACGAGCCATCATGGACACAAGGCGTCGGGCGAGTGGGCTTCAGTACCTGGTGGAGTGGGAGGGGTACGGCCCGGAGGAGAGATGCTGGGTACCAGTGGAGGACATCCTAGATCCTTCATTGCTACAGGAGTTTCACCGTCTCTACCCGGATCGCCCTGCGTCCCGTCCTCCGGGTCATCCCCGAGGCCGGTGTCGGCGTGCTGCTGGAGTCGTGCGTCAAGGGGGGTGGTATCGCTGTTAGTGGAGTTCGAGTGTTGTTTAGTAGTCAGCGAATCTTGATCAAAGTGAAAGCTTTTGAAAGGGAAAAAAAAGCTGGCAGCCATTGAGCTATATACACTCAGCAGACTCTATGCTGGAGTAACATATATATATATATATTCACTTTGGGTTTAGGGTTTTCTTGTTGGAATCAAATAAAATAAACATACACATTTATGAACAGATGTGATTTGTAAAAAAACATGAAACAGAAGAGGAAGAGACACAACGGAGAAAATACAGAAGTTAGAGATTGCTCTCTCAGGCGAATGAACTGTAACAGGAGGGAAGGAAGGATCGGAGGGATGAAAGCTATTTATATTTCTGTTCTGGGAAATGGGGAAGTGATCACTGACAGCTTGCGTTCATTTGTGTTCTTTGTGAGGGAGCTAGATTAGGACCACAGAGATCAGATGGGGTATGATACATACTCACCAGGACACACAGGCATGCCTGCGCACACACACACACACACACACACACACACACACACACACACACACACACACACACACACACACACACACACACACACACACACACACACACACACACACACACACACACACACACACACACACACACACAGGTCTATACATCACCACTCGGTTAATGACCTGTCCAACATCAAAGGATAACGCACTGTATGCCACTGTAACCCATTAGAATGACATTACGGTATGTCCATGTGTTTCCCATTGGAGAGACTCCCCACACAGTCCTTATCCCAGAGGGTCTACTCTAGTCTACAATTATCGGTAAGGGCAACATAGAAGCACCAGCTAGCAGACACCTGACCAGATCCAAGAGAGAGAATGCCCAATAGTCTATAGAAAGGAAGGATGCTATACTGTAGACATGTTCTTAAAATTAAACTATTGTGTGTGTGTGTGTGCGTGTGTGAGAGAGAGAGAGTGTGAGAGAGAAAGAGAGAGAGAGAGAAGGAGAGAGATATACAGTAGTTCAGTACAGTATGAGTTACAGCGGGTCAGAAGAGTGTGGACTAATATTATAAGATTATCAAATTACTAATGTCATGAACTTTGTTTCTGAGGCGCCAAAAGTATGAGCTCCAAAAGTATTGGGATAGGGACATTTTTTGTTGTTTTGGCTCTGTACTCCAGCACTTTGGATTTTAAAATAAATGGTAAATAATGTATTGTGTCATTTTGGAGTCACTTTAAATGTAAATAGAAGCACAAATATCATACCCCCGAGACATTCTAACCTCTCACAATAACAGGGGAAGGTTAGAATTTTTGGGGGTGTATGATATTTGTGCGTCTGTAACTTTTATCACTCATTATTACTATCATTATTCATTCAGGATTATCTGTAATCAGGCTAGCATCCACATTAATGTGCAAGTGTTTAGAAACCTATTATATTGTTATTTACAATAACAGTGACTCCAAAACTAAAACCATGTTATTTACCATTAATTTCTACTGGGTACAAAATCATCAGAAACACAACCAAACATAACAGCAAATGCATCCCAAAAATTTGTAGAGTTACAAGCTTGATGAATATGGGACCAAATACTTAACTTTTGACTGCTTTAGTTAGGGAATTTGTTCCAATACTTTTGTTCTCCCCTTGACTTTTTCCACGTTACATTTGCAGCCTTATTCTAAAATTGATTAAATACATGTTTTTCCTCATCAATCTACAGACGATACCCCATAATGACAAAGCAAACTTATGTTGTGTAAATTTATTAAAAACAAAACACAGAAATACCTTATTTACATACAGTTGAAGTCGGAAGTTGACATACACCTTAGCCAAATACAGTTAAACTCAGTTTTCACAATTCCAGACATTTAATCCTAGTAATAATTCCCTGTTTTAGGTCAGTTAGGATCTCCACTTTATTTTAATAATGTGAAATGTCAGAATAATAGTAGAGAATGATTTATTTCAGCTTTTATTTCTTTCATCACATTAACATACTTACATACCCTCAATTAGTATTTGGTAGCATTGCCTTTAAATTGTTTAACTTGGGTCAAACGTTTCAGGTAGCCTTCAACAAGCTTCTCACAATAAGTTGGGTGAATTTTTAGCCCATTCCTCCTCACAGAGCTGGTGTAACTGAGTCAGGTTTGTAGGCCTCCTTGCTCACACACGTTTTTTCAGTTCTGCCCATACATTTCTACAGGATTGAGGTCAGAACTTTGTGATGGCCACTCCAATACCTTGACTTTGTTGTCCTTAAGCCAGTTTGCCACAACTTTGGAAGTATGCTTGGGGTCATTGTCAATTTGGAAGACCCATTTGCGACCAAGCTTTAACTTCCTGACTAATGTCTTGAGATGTTGCTTCAATATATCCATATAATCTTCCTCCCTCATGAAGCATTCTATTTTGTGAAGTAGAAACATGACGGCTGCATGGTCCCATGGTGTTTATACTTGCGTCCCTCCAGCCGCAAAGCACCCCCACAACATGATGCTGCCACCCCCAGTGCTTCACGGTTGGGATGGTGTTCTTCAGCTTGCATGGTCATTATGGCCAAAATGTTCTATTTTTGTTTCATCAGACCAGAGGACATTTCTCCAAAAAGTACGATCTTTGTCCCCATGTGCAGTTGCAAACCTTAGTCTGGCTTTTTTTATGGCAGTTTTGGAACAGTGGCTTCTTCCTTGCTGAAGGCCTTTCAGGTTATGTCGATATAGGACTCGTTTTTACTGTGCATATAGATAATTTTGTACCTGTTTCCTCCAGCATCTTCACAAGGTCCTTTGCTGTTGTTCTGGGATGGATTTTCACTTTTCCCACCAAAGTACCTTAATTTCTAGGAAACAGAACACATCTCCTTCCTGAGCGATATGATCGCTGTGTGGTCCCATGGTGTTTATACTTGCCTACTATTGTTTGTACAGATGAATGTGGTACCTTCAGGCATTTGGAAATTGCTCCCAAGGATGAATCAGACTTGTGGAGGTCTACAAAAGTTTTTTCTGAGGTCTTGGCTGATTTCTTTTGATTTCCCATGATGTTAAGCAACGAGGCACTGAGATTGAAGGTAGGCCTTGAAATACATCCAGAGGTCCACCTCCAATTGACTCAAATGATGTCAATGATCAGAATCTTCTAAAGCCATGACATCATTTTCTGGAATTTTCCAAGCTGTTTAAAGCCACAACCACTTTAGTGTACATAAACATCTGACCCACTGGAATTGTGATACAGTGAATTAGAAGTGAAATAATCTGTCTGTTAACAAATGTTGGGAATATTACTTGTGTCATGCACAAAGTAAATTTCCTAACCAAGTTGCCAAAATTATAGTTTGTTAACAAAAATATTGGAGTGGTTGAAAAACGAGTTTTAATGACTCCTACATAAGTGTATATAAACTTCCGACTTCAACTGTAAAATTGAGTTATCCGCTGATTATATATAGCTGAATTTTTCCTCTTCAGTGTTGGGTTTTCGAAGAGAAGACTAAGACCATCTCACTCCCTCACCACAGTTATACAAACCACATGCATGTTTTGCCTATACACACACACACACACATGCGTGCACACACACACATACAGAGATCACAATTACAGGATGTCAGGGCAGTCATTATATACTTCATAGATGCAATAATAACTCTCGAAACAGATTCAAAACATCTATCAGCATCTGTAATAAAAAGCAGTGGAGCCAATCAATATACTTCTTGATACGTATACTAGATGTGTGTCGTTGAAAAACATCGATATTTTCATGACGCATCACATTTTCCCGTCATTTGCATTTCACAGGTCTCATGAAAGAAAAACAGCTACTATGATTGCAGCTGTCTCACAACCTATAGTTTGATTTCTTAGAATTAGTTTCAAAGCATTTCGCCACACTTCTCACAGCTCTATAACTATAGGACTTATGAGCCAGGGTAAACACAGGTTATAGTGTAGTATCAAAGTGAAGTATTCCAGTATATCAGAGAGGGGGCTGGAAATGTTACGTTCCTGCTCACTAGACCAGAGTGACCGCGCGATAATGATCCAGTATTTACTGTATCCTGCTCCCGACTCAGAGACGGGGAGACTGTTAGATGCCATATTTGCTGTTATTATATGTGGTATTATCTACAGATTAGAGTCAGGCACACTTGCTCAGCCCTAACACTGCTATTTGTCAATAGATGGAAGTAGATCATACATTAACACACAGTTGGGTGAATACATTTTTTTTTTTAAGTTTCTCCGTGCCACAAATCAGGATTGCTGTAAAGTGGATATGTCATATATAAAGGGGCAGTCTGCACTTCAAACGATAACAAAGCGGTCAAACAGGTTAGGGGTGGGTCAACAGCTCAGAGATGGGGTGTCACGACTCCCACCGACTGACCATCCATGAGATCAAAATGATAGTTTTAACCATGTTTTGAAGCAATACAGTGTTTACAAACAAAGGAGTAAAACAAGCATACACAGTGCCTTCGGAAAGTACTTATCCCCCATGACTTCTTCCACATTGTGTTGCATTACAACCTGAATTCAAAATGGATTAAATATGATTTTTTTCTCTCTCACCCATCTACACACGATTACCCGACAATGACAAAGTGAAAACATGTTTTTAGAAATCTTTGCAAATTTATTGAAAAAGGAAATACAGATATCTCATTTACAAAAGTTTTAATACCCCTGAGTCAATACATGTTAGAATCACCTTTGGCACCGTTTACAGCTGTGAGTCTTTCTGGGTTAGTCTCTACCCAGGTAGCACACACGTCTGGCGCACATCTAGCCTGATTCCAGTATGCCAGATCTAAAACTGCTACCGCAGATCTGGCTGCCGGATCCGGCCCGAGTCCAAAATGAATGACTTAACAGTCTAGGCCCAAGTCAATCGGGCCAGATCTGTCAGCCTGAACTGAGCCAAAGCTGCCATTTTAGGGCCAGAATCCACTCAATTCTACCCACCCACCTCTCCCACCTCCACTAAAAAAGTATTTACACTACCGGTCAAAAGTTTCAGAACATCTACTCATTCAAGGGTTTTTCTTTATTTTTTAAACTATTTTTTACATTGTAGAATAGTGAAGACATTAAAACTATGACATAACACAAATGGAATTATGTAGTAACCAAAAAAGTGTTAAAGAAATCAAAATATATTTGATATATTTGAAATTCTTCAAATAACCACCCTTTTCCTTGATGACAGCTTTGCACACTCTTGGCATTCTCTCAACCAGCTTCACCTGGAATGCTTTTCAAGAGTCTTGAAGGAGTTCCCACATATGCTGAGCACTTGTTGGCTGCTTTACCTTCACTCTGTGGTCCAACTCATCACAAAATATCTCAATTTGGTCGGGGGATTGTGGAGGCCAGGTCATCTGATGCAGCACTCCATCACTCTCCTTCTTGGTAAAATAGCCCATACACAGCCTGGAGGTGTGTTGGTTCATTGTCCTGTTGAAAAACAGTGCCACCACCGGCCCAGACCGGGAGACTGGCACACAATTGGCCCAGCTTCGCCCGGGTTAAGGGAGGGTTTTGCTGGTCGGGATGTCCTTGTCTCATCATGCTCTAGCGACTTGTGGTGAGCCGGTCGGTCGACTTCTGTCGTCAGTTCGACAGTGTTTCTTCAGACACATTGGTGCAGCTGGCTTCCGGGTTAAGCAAGCAGTGCTTGGCTCCTGACCTTCACCGAGTCCGTAGGGAATTGCAGCAATGAGACAAGATGATAACTACCAATTGGATATCACAAAAAAGAGGGTAACGCCATAGGCCACAAATGTTTGAATACATTGTCCATGCTGTCAAACCAGCATGACTTCTGCTACATTCAAAACAATTGGATACTCGGATATGGGAAATTTCAGACTTTAATGAGTTCAAGACAACTGGGAACTCGGATAAAACTAGCTCCGATTGGAAAAATATAGAATATTATTTTGAATGGTCATCCAAATCTGAATTCCATGTCGGTATTTCGGGCCTCTTTCTAGAGCCCACAAGAAGGACCGCCTCGCCACCTTTCTGTTCAAATCTGCACAGCACAACAAGGTGATTTCAAAGATGTATTGTATGCTGCTGCATAAATGATAGAATATGCCAGGGAGATATGTAGCTAAGAAAGTAATACTAAGTGTACTTTGTGTAGTAAACCATTAGTAGCCAATGTGCCTCACCCTAATAATTTGCTCCATTTTCACCTCATAACTTAGCCTACTGTTCTGATTTGGTGGTGCACATTTAGCCTATAGACTGTTTTAGAGAAATGTCATCATCAAATATTGTAAGAGCTTTCATTGTCTGCTTTATATGTCCCCTTTATTCCGGACAAGGACATGTGGGGAACAGAGGGTTAAATACACAACATTTAATTGAAACCAGGTGTGAGGGAAGACAAGACAAAACCAATGGAAAATGAAAGGTGGACCGCCGAACTATTTAAGTGCATTGATGACATGTATTTTTTCCCCTGACCCCGTTTCGAGACAGGTGCAATAAGATCAAATCAAGAATAGTCTGATGGGTGACATATTTTTACTTGATTTTGAGGGTAATATCTAGGGTGTCCAATCAAAAATGCATCTTTTGACCAATGGGTAAAATAATTCTTAATTGTATAAGAAAACCAATAGTGAAAACCCCATGTCTCTATCATAATCCTTTAAAAAGCTATTTGAGTTTTTACTCTTGTACAATGTGTAACGGCATTCTTCCTCCTCTGAGGAGGAGGAGAAGCGAGAAGGATCGGAGGACCAATGCGCAGTGTGGTAAGTGTCCATAACGTTTATTATAAGATATAAACAGAACACTATGAAATACAAAACAATAAACGTGAACATGAACGAAAACCGAAACAGTACCGTGTGGCAACAAACACTCACACGGAAACAAACACCCACAACTCTAAAGTGAAACCCAGGCTACCTAAGTATGATTCTCAATCAGAGACAACTAACGACACCTGCCTCTGATTGAGAACCATACTAGGCTGAACTCAAAACCCCAACATAGAAAAACACACATAGTCTGCCCACCCCAGCTCACGCCCTGACCATACTAAATAAAGACAAAACAAAGGAAATAAAGGTCAGAATGTGACACAATGGCCAAAATTAGGGTGAAAAATGAAAAAAAAACAAGCGTTTCTTTGGGAAATGTCAACTGAGTATTGAGAGTACCGCAAGCTTATTTTCAAAGCCTTTTACATTAAATGAACATGTTAATTTAGCTTTTTGCGAACCACGGAAACAACTATACAGATGACCACCACAAGTTAAAATCCTCAAAAGTCACTGCGAGAAAGCGGCTCCGCTCTGTCAACATAGCTCGGTGCTTATTATCGGATATATTATATTATGACTTTTTGGATTTTTCGTTTATGATAGACAAAGATCCCACTGAAGGATTCAGAACATGTCAAATGTATTTTCATCACCAAAACGCATTTTCACCCACGTTGGGCAGAGTGGGTGGCCACCCTATAATTTGTCTGATTGTCCCACGTTCCAGTGGTGATAGGTTATGAAAGCTCGGGACCTGTGCTGTCAACACTACTGTAGGTTTGAAGCCAGATAAAATAATCTGTTGGAAAATAGTTAGGAGGTGACCTCAGACACACACATACAACTTTGCTATTTAGTGGGGGGGTTTCTCACGTTTATCTTAACTTTGTGTACATATTTTCTTACATTAATATGTTTATTTTACTACTTCTATTTACACCCTTGATACTGTGCACGTGATCAGTATACTTTGATTTGATACACACACTATTTGAGCGGATTTGCGAGGTGACCTCAGCTAGTTTTATCACCTATTAGCAATTATTTAACAGATCTGGCCAGGGACTTTAATGTTCATCAGGACTTTAGAGCAGTTTTCTCAACTCCCAGCCTGGGGTCCTGCTCCGGTCTCTGGTAAGGTGCCAACTGCTCCCTCAGATTCAGTCACTTCTACAGAGATAATTTAAAACTATGTGTTCATTATAATATAGGCAATCCTCAACGGCTTAAGTGTCTCTGGTACAATAAAGGTAGAGATTTAGAACCTACACACACGCACGCACACACAAAGAGATTTCTATTTGATATCAAACTCCTCATTATAAAGAATCCCTCTGGTAGTGAGTTACCGTGTGTGCTTCTACACATCTGGGAACCTTTTAAAGCCATGATAGAGTGAGTAGGCCAGTTAAACAAGTTTGAATGCTTAATTTGTCCTCCATTCCTCTGTCATTCCTCACATTTCAGATGACAAATCTCTCTGAATCTCTCCCTTTGTTCCTGTGTCACTGTATCTATTGTCTGGCACTCCAGCTGAACTGTAAACCGCACCAGAGGTTTATAAAGAGCTGAATATTTATTTCATTTCGTACTACAGTGTGCTCCAGGGCCACACATTCCTTTACTATTGAACTGGCTGAGCAGGAGATGTGATGGAGGCACAGTTTCCAGGTAGTTATTCCTGATTTTAAAAAATGAAAGTCCTGACCCTTCTCAAATGTCCTAATCATTACAATATGAAAAGTAACCGTGTTTCCAGTACATAAGACCTAAAAGGCCTCAGTCAGATGAATGTAAAGCATTTTTTGAGTAGAACATTGAGATGAATGTTTATATAAAAACCTACTTATTAAGCAGTTACATGTGGCATTCACATGATATTCTGTACATCATGTAGACCTACTTTACCTCTGCCTAGCTGCTCTCTGGTTTCAGCCCATGCTTTGAAGAGGCAGCATCTTGGTTGGTTGATTTGAATAGTGATTTCATCGAGATTATCGCATGGCAAATACAAAACATACACATTCTGCCAAGCTGAATTCAAGCCAGTTGGTCTTGTTCAGATCAACTTGCCTCTTCCAAGGCACTGACGTGTCATGGTGAGAAAGATTTGGGTTTCGGAGGTTTGTGTGTATATAGTTGCTGTACCCATCTCACCTGTAGCACCACTACTGAACAGAAGATCAGTTATTATGCAACTGTCACTTTTTACTATTTACTTTGTTATTTTCTCTACCAGTCAACTTGATAGGTTGTTGGATCTGCTGTGCAATCTTTCGTCCACTTGATCTTTCATAGATAATATATAATATAACCCCTCTGAGTCTGGTTCCCCTCAAGTTTTCTTCATTATTTTTCTTGCCACTATACTTATGCTTGATCTTTGGGGTCTATTAAGGTAAAAGCACTTTGTGACAACTGTTAATGTGAAATGGGCTTAATAAATATTTTACATGTATTTACTTAGTAGTAGAAATATGTTTAAAAGTGTCTTCGTACCAGTACCTCTGTATCTTTGATCATATCTTTATTGTCAGCTACTCTGCCTCTTCAAAACCATGGGCTGAAACCATGGGCTGAAACCATGGGCTGAAACCATGGGCTGTTGCACTCCATTCTTGTACAAAACCAGTTGTGTTCGCATACAGTGCCTTCATAAAGTATTCATAGCCATTGAATTATTCCACAAGGACCACTAAGGACCTAACATGGTCCACAAACACCCGCACAGTTGTGAAGAGGGCACGGCAGCGCCTCTTCCCCTCAGGAGACTGAAAATATTTTGCATGGGCCCTCAGATCCTCAAAAAGTTATACTGCTGCACCATCGAGAGCATCTTGACTGGCTGCATCACCACTTGGTATGGCAAATGCACCAGCCTTGACCACAAAGCGAGGGTGATGCGAGGGTGATGCGGACAGCCCAGTACACCACTGGGGCTGAGCTCATTGCCATCCAGGACCTCTATATCAGGCAGTGTCAGTGGAAGGCCCAAAAATGGCCAAAGACTCCAGCCACCCAAGCCATCGACTGTTCACTCTGCTACCGTCCGGCAAACGGTAACCAGAGCATCAGCTTTTGGACCAACAGGCTCAGAGACAGCTTCTACCCCCATGCCCAGTGGAGGCTCCTCAGTGGAAGAAGGGGAGAACCAGTAGGAACCCAGTTAATTTCCTAAAAATAAAAATAACAAACCATTCAAAAAGTTGTCCTTTTTAGATTAAACCATACTAAATATATTCACGTCGCCAAATGTTTTGCAATGACAGTATACAGTAGCTTCAACAGCACCTTCTAATGTAGCACCATGGTGTAGCCGGAGGGCCACTATTTTATGTCCTCCTCTGGGTATATTTACTTCAATACAAACCTAGGAGGCTAATGGTTCCCACCCCCTCCAATAGACGTACACAGTAATTATGACGACTTCTGGAGGACGTCCTCCAACCTATCAGAGCTCTTGCAGCATGAACAGACATGTCCATTCAATCAAAATATCGGAGAATTAATCTAGTACAGAAAGCATAAGCTTCAGCTAGCTAGCACTGCAGTTTATAAAATGTGTTGAGTAGTTGACAAAAAATAGAGAAAAGACAATAGTTGAACAGTTTTGAACAAATGTATTTCTTCAAAAAATTATGGAGGAGCAAAGAGAGAGCTACATTTCTCTTTTTTAAAACTTTCACTTACTCTGCAAGCTAATGCAGCTAGCTTATTTAGCCTACTCAACAACTTCACTCAAACAGAGAGGAATGATATTTATGTTAGCTAGCTGGCTAAGGCTATCCAATACGCCAACTCTTCCAAGTCAAGGTAAGCTTTCGATTTAATTAATGTATTGCCACTGGGGTAACTGCTAAACTGCTTGCTGTACATTGTATTGCGCACTTGTACACATGGATTGGATTGTGTGCTTACTAACATCTAGTTCTAGTAGCTATGTTGACTCTGATGTTAGCTAATAAGGTGACAACGTTGTGAGCTGTGTGTAGCAGTTATGTATCCTTTATTTAATTAGGCAAATCAGTTAAGAACAAATTCTTCATTCCAATGACAGCCTACCGGGGAACAGTGGGTTAACTGCCTTGTTCAGGGTTAGAACAACAGATTTTTACCCTGTCAACTCAATCCAGCAAACTTTTGGTTACTAACCCAATTCTCTAACCACTAGGCTACCTGCGGTTATGGTATGAAGGTTTGTTTTGGATAGGCTTTTTCACCTGGTCACAGATAGCTGTTGCGTTGTGCACTGAAATCCATAAGCAAAGGGAGAGGAGGAGAGCGCGTAGATGTGATGATGCTGTTTTTATGGCTGCTATGAAAGTGAACAGGGGTGTATTCACTCCGCCAATTCTGTTGCAAAATGTTGCTTAAACAGAAGCAACCGGAACGAAACGCCGATGGACCTACCTGAATTTGTCCAATAGAAACTCTCCTTTTGACTAATGATTACACACTAGATCAGCTAGATGCAGGCAAGATTGTACAAGGTGGGATTGAATGTGTCACTGTCTGTCACCTTCATTACTCCAAGTTGTTTCTTAACCTGTGCACGCACATATGTTAGAAACTTTCCTTTGTAGGCTAGGTTGTAGCAACCTCATGATGGGTATAAGCCAAATTCTAGTATTGTGTAGTAGCCTAAGCCTATTGATGTTACAATGAGCTAGTTGAATGGAGTATGAATGATTCAACCAATATGCTGTAATAGAAATGAAGACATGCTCATAAAAAAAGTTTGTCCTCCCTAATCTTAAACAGCACCACCCGCCACTGATACAAACCATATACACACTCACCGACACTCTACATGGACACTCCCTACACACAACCAACACATATTCACATACACGACTGTACACATAACACACCCATTTTTACAAATGTATTGAAAACGAAATCGAAAAATATCTCATTTACGTAGGCATTCACAACCCCAATTCAATATTTTTGTAAAAACACCTTTGGCAACGATTACAGCTTTGAGTCGTCTTGGCTATGTCTGTATCAGTTTTGCACATCTGTATTTTGGAATTTTCTCAGATTCTCACATTTTCTCAAGCTCTGTTAAGTTAGAGCAGCGGGGAACATCAATCTTCATGTCTTTGAACAGATTATTAATGGGACTAAAGTTTGGGCTTTGGCGGGGCGTCAAGGACATTCACATTCTTGTTCTGAAACCATTCCAGCATTGCATTGGCTGTATGCTTGGGGTCATTGTCCTGTTGGAATGTAAATCTTCGCCTCTGTCTAAGGTCGTTTGCACTATGAAGTAGGTTCTCATCAATCATTTGCTGTATTTGGCTCCATTCATTGTTTCCTCTATCCTCTATCTATCCTGAACTCTGTAGTTCTGTCAGAGTGTTCATTGGGTTCTTGGTCACCTCCCTGACCAAGGTCCTTCTTGCCCGGTTGCTCAGTTGCTCAATCTCCTTAATAATAAAGCATTTTGTATACTGGCATAGATCAGTGGAGTTGGAAGTAGAGTAGAAGTTGCAAGCACCTATGCCAGTTCTATGCCAGTTCGCAAAAACATGATAAAGCAGTCAATGCTTCATTATAAAGGATATGTTTTTGCATGGGTTCTGGTACCTCAGAGCACCCCAGGTCACCTCCTTCTCGGGCAACAGTTTTGTTCCGGCACCTCCAAACATGGGGAGCATTTTTTGTAGCCTAGGGTTCGGGAACAATTTGGCCTTTATTATCGCATTTCATGCAACTCTACATACTTTTAGATGACTGGAGACTTTAACAGAATATTTTTTAATACCTCACAAATGATCAAAATGACAGGATACTTTGACACTGACAAACAGATTTTTTTTTTTTAAATTGTTCAACAGGTGAGGCTCAAAAGGCTCTGCCCCACCTGCCCTGAATGTCGGGTCGCCACTGGTGAGGAGACACATATATTGTACAATATGAGGAGGAAATTATAGTCCTAGAAAAACTTTCCAGTCTCACTGACTCACCCAATGATGCTCAGCTCACTCACAGGCGATGGCCGATCCGCTCCTGCCAAAAGCTTATCTCGCTCTTGTTTTACTTGGTAGAACATTGCTGTTTGCTCAATAGGCCTATTTGGAAGTTGATAACTTGGTAGCCTACAGACACATTAGTCTTCTCTTTTCAGCAGGATCCATTTGCTTTCTGTATTTGAAATATTGGGAAAGGCCTGTTTTGGCTGCATAATGTCCACTGACAGATTTGCTGTGCGTTCCCGACTGCAGGCATGCCTGTTGATTGGGCCACACATAATCCAAAGTGTAGCCCTACTTCTTATGTAATTTCTTGTGCATAGGATTCTATAAGGAAATATATGATGAAGTCCAACGCTGGAGAGATGAGAGTTGCAGGCTCATTTCCACCAGAGTGCAGAGAGTGCAGAGAGAGAGAGAGAGAGAGAGAGATCATAGAAAGTGAATTTCATTCTAGTTCTGTGTGAGATACAGGCGAGCTTCTCTATCCCACCACAGCATAGGCCACTGGATGGTCTACATAGGCTACTTTGTTGCGCAAATGGCTGGCCCAACACCAATCTATTATCAGGCATGTTTTCAAGTGACGTTTTTTTAGGGGCCAGCCAGGAGAATTACAGTGGAGTCAACTTCAATTAGCCTAACTCTGATTATAATTGGTACATTGCAAATAGTGCAAATGGGTTCTGGAATGAAATAGTCCAGAACTGAGTGGTTCCCGGATTCTGTTCCGGTAAGATCCAGCTCAAATTAAGGCTAGGTGTCTCCCTAGCGGGACATCTTCCGGTGAAACTGGAGGGAGTGCAATTAAAATAAATAATCATAAAAATGATGGATATTAAACATTTAGGTAAATATAAGTGTCATATCAGTCATATTCAATCGATTTACAGTAGCGAAATTACAGCGAAAGCATGTCATGCGATTGTTTGAGGACAGCGCCCCACATAAAAATATTTTTCCACCGGCACAAGTTTCATAAATTCACAAATAGCGATTAAATATTCACTTACTTTTTGAAAATCTTCCTCTGATTTGTCATCCAAAGGATCCCAGCTATAACATGTAGTGTCGTTTCGTTAGATAAAATCCTTCTTTATATCCTAAAAAGTCTGTTTAGTTGGCGCCAGCGATTTGAGTAATCCACTCGTTCAACATGCAGAGAACGGAATCCGAAAATCTACCCCTAAACTTTTCAACAAGTCAAAATACGTTTCCATGTACTCCTCAGATATCCCCCCCAACAAAATTCTAACGGAAAGAAGTATGTTCAATAGGAAACCGATTTTAGCAGGTGCGTCCTTTCTTCATGACGCGTGCAAACACAGATTTCCAAGACTGTGTCCCTGTACCTAAACTGATATTTCTTATTAGTTTTGGAAGTTACAAGCGTGGAACCTTGAACATGGACTGCTGACATCATGTGGAAGCCATAGGAATTGCATCCTGGGAGCAAATTTTCAGAATGCCCTTATACTTCCCATTGTAAGAGGATGGTTTCTCAAAAAGAAAAAATTACGGTTGGTTTTTCTTTGGATTTTCTCCTACCATATCTACATTTACATATCTATTGTGTTATATTATTTCAACATTTGACAAACTTCAAAGTGTTTTATTTCCAATGGTACCAATTATATGCATATCCTGGCTTCAGGGCCTGAGCAACAGGCAGTTTACTTTGGGCACATCATTCAGGCAGAAATTGAGAAAAAAGGGGCCTAGCCCTAAGAAGAAAATCTGCCATTTCTTGCTACAATAGTCATTTACAACATTAACAATGTCTACACTGTATTTCTGATCAATTTGATGTTATTTAAAAAAACAATTGACACAAAAAAAAAAAAAAATGAAAAGAAAGACATTTCTAAGTGACCCCAAACTTTTGAACAGTATTACTGAAACTCCCCAACAGGTTCAGGAGAGATGAAGTTTGAGTCATGCGACCTCCAAGAATGACCTGTCAAACCATGCTTCTTAACCCAGAAGCACCAATTTGTCAGAGGAAACTCCATCCAAATGACAACTGAAGTCAGCCAGCAAGTGCACAGTCACTAGAGCACGATGAGCCAAGTAAAACCCCTCAGCCAAACCCATCACTGGACGTCCCCGTTTTAATGACAGAACCTGGGATCAAACCCCGGGATCAAACCCCAAGCTGTAGTGTCACCACAACATTGTGATGCAGTGCCTTAGACTGCTGAGCCACTTGGAATATTTTCTTTGAGCAGAATTTTTTATATTCACATGAAAACCTACAGATGTCAGATCTTAATATATTTTTTACCTTTATTAAACTAGGCAAGTCAGTTAAGAACAAAGTTTTTATTTTCAATGACGGCCTAGGAACAGGAATGACTGCCTTATCTTGTCAGCTTTGAGATTCGATCTTGAAACCTTTCGGGTTACAAGTCCAACACTCTAACCACTAGGCTACCTGCCGCCCCATTTGATCCCTTCCGTCGCAGGAGGATAATAATCCTGCAGCAGGAGGACTTGATTATCTGAAGAAATATTTTGAATCGCCGCCAGGGGCAGCTGGAAGCGGTATTTTATATACAAATGCAGTACCATACCTACATTGTACCTCATGTAGGCTACGTTCAGGCTACAGTGAGTCTCGTATGAATTCTTATGTGGATTATAATACATTTAAATTTTTTTGTAGAGGGTAGTTGTGTTTTTTGTTAGGGAAAATCTTCTTTTTTTTTTTGATAAGTTGTTTTATTATAAGCAAGCAATAGGCCGAATTAATTATTTGTTACCTCAGCGCCTGTGTGGTCCAGTGGTTTACCCCGGCACAGATATGCCAGAGTCGGCATTGGTTTGAATCTGGCCCACTGCCCTTTGACTTTATGTTTGATTCATTCATTCTGCCTGGTTACAAGGTGAATTCTGCATGGTCACAGATTTAAAACAGAAACAACTCAAAGGTTAACAAATTAGCCAATATTTCCAAGAGGTATATATATGTATGTGTATATGTATATTTATATATAGGTGGGTATGTGCATGTATGTATATTTATAAATATATATATTTTCCAAACAAAATAAATGGCCGATTGGAAATGATGCAGACAATTACATTGACGGAAGCTACAATCTATCCACAATATTGAAGCTTATCTACCCCCTAAATTAGTAGTCCTGCTTGTGTAGCGGACATGAGTCGCTCATGGTCACGTGATGAGGTAGCCCCATCTGCTAACTTCAAAAACAGTAGAAAACGGTCTAAGATGTTGGTTGCTCCCATGGGACACCCGGGTTAATAGCCCGCGTGATACACTTGCAACCAAAATGTTTCAAGATACAGTATGTTCGCCCTCTGGTACATGTTGTCGTCGAAACAACATAGCTCTTTTTGCACAGACTAAGGGCCAAATCTATTGTACAGATTGACAAGCATTCTGTACAAGAGAGAAAAGTATTTACCCGACACTTTGTAAGAATGGAAACTAATATTGATGTAGCCTATTGTTATTATTTGATTAGTTTCCTATTTATGTTATCCAAAAGTATCTGGCATGGTCATTTCTTATCAAGATCAGCGGTAAAATATCCCTGGACTGTCCATATTTGAAATGTGCATCTGAAGATATATACAGGTTATAGGAGTGAACTCTTCACTTTCTCTCTTTTAGTCTCTATCACATTCTCAACATCTCTGTCCCCCCATTGTTCTCCATACAGCAGATCCAAATGATGTCCCACCTTTGCACCCTTACCTAAACAATTCCACCGTAACACCCAGCTACAACCTTTCTGTCTTCCCGAGTGCCAAACAGACACACGTTTCCTTGCTTCTTGTATCGGTCTGTTGTGATTGGCTCACACCTCACAGTGTGTGGTGACTTCCTCTGTGGTGCTCAATGTAAATGTAGCAATCCTGGTGCTGACAGACAGACACCTCCCGAAGGGGTTGTTGTTTACTCCCATTCTTGAACCCTCCAAATGACCTAACCAGTTGTGTGACTTGTGCCATACATAATTACACTCTAAACAAAGTATTTTTCCATCCATTAACACTTTATTAATATCTTTCCAGAAAAACCATGAAATTTTTTAAATAAATATTGTACAAACAATTAATAGTAACTATTAAACATGTATACGTTTTATAACAATCCAAATGAATGTATACCATTTCTAATAATCTATAAAGAATGTATTAATATTTTATTATTTATGAAAGTTATTATGAAGTGTAACGTCCTGTAACGTCCTGTCCTTACAAATACTGAACGTTGCAAGGAATTTAACTAATCTGCAGTACCCCAACCTCAGACCTCAACAGTTCCAAGGTCAGATAGGAACGTCCTCCCGTCCTGGACCAATAACAGTGTCATATAATTACTGTACCTGTTATTATTAGTTCTAATGTAAACATCATCAATTAACTCTATCATGATAAATGAATGTTGTTGTTGTGTGTTTTGCTGTAATTATGCTGTATTTACTCCACGTCTCCATAGTGCCGTTCATTATAGTGCTTTCAGTGCAGTGAACTTCCCCGCATGTCCAAACCTCATGACCTGGTCACCCATTCCCTTCTTGCCTGCAAACACCAGACTGTGTAGCTATAATGTACCATGTCAAACCATTTTATAAATAACTTTATTTGTACAGCAGTATTGACTGTCTCTGTGTCACTAGGGTTACAACGTTTCCTGTCATCTATCATAGCTCTATTTCCTGCAAACAAAAAAAGAGGCATTAGGACGTCCACGAAATGTCACAAAATGGTCGCCTAAAGTTGCCAGGACGATGTGACATGGTCCTGTGGAGGTTTTGTCTAGTTTCTGGATTGGTCCATGGATGTCCCAACCAATTTTAAGGTTTTGTATTTATTTTCTTTCTGTGTTCTGTTTCGTTGTGTTAATGAACATAGCGCTGTTTCTTTGTGTTCTTGAATGTAGCCCTGTCTTTATTTTTTGTTCACTGATTTCAGCTGTTTTAGTTAGTCACCTGGTCTCATCAGCTCCTTATTTAGTTCAGTTCATTCTGTTTGTGCCATTCTGAGGTATTATTCGTTTTGACTCTACTAAGCCTTTCCCTAACTCGTTTGTGAGAACCGGTTATAGCCTTCAGTCCTAGTTTTGATTCACCTGCCTGTTTGCCTGCCTGTGACCACGATTCCTGCCTTCTGCAGAGGTGATATAACATCTGCCGCGCTCTGTGCATGTATCTACACCTTTTCTCCCTGAGAATTCATTACACCAATGATGATTTTAAGAAGTTTTAAGGATATTGTGTCATGGTCCTGTGGAAGTTTTGTCTAGTTCCCAATTTGTTCTAGGGACATCCCCAAGGATGATTTTAGGACGTTCTCAGGACGACATACCCTGGATCTAGTTTCAACCTAACTGAATATCTTAATTGAACCTTGCGTAATACCCTAGATGCAGTTGCACCCCTAAAAACAAAAAAAATTTGTCACAAGAAATTGTCTCCCTGGTATACAGAAAATACCTGAGCCCTGAAGCAAGCTTCCTGAAAATTGGAACGGAAATGGCGCTCCACCAAACTGGAAGTCTTCCGACTATCTTGGAAAGCCAGTACCGTGCAATATCGAAGATCCCCCCTTTCCAACCTAATTGAGGAGAATAAGAACTATCCACAATGCTGTTTTCATACTATCGCAAAGCTAACTAAAAAGCAGCATTCATCAAGAGAAGATATAGAGTTGAAGTCGGAAGTTTACATACACTTAGGTTGGAGTCATTAAAACTCGGTTTTCAACCACTCCACAAATTTCTTGTTAACAAACTATAGTTATGGCAAATCGGTTAGGACATCTACTTTGTGCATGACACAAGTAATTTTTCCAACAATTCTTTACAGACAGATTATTTCATTTATAATTCAATTCTTGTATCACAAGTTTAAATACACTAAGAAGACCGAAAATTCCAGAAAATTATGCCATGGCTTTAGAAGCTTCTGATAGGCTAATTGACATAATTTGAGTCAATTGGAGGTGTACCTATGGATGTATTTCAAGGCCTACCTTCAAACTCAGTTCCTCTTTGCTTGACATCATGGGAAAATCAAAAGAAATCAGCCAATACCTCAGAAAATAAATTGTAGACCTCCACAAGTCTGGTTCGTCCTTGTGAGCAATTTCCAAATGCCTGAAGGTACCACGTTCATCTGTACAAACAATAGGACGCAAGTATAAACACCATGGGACCACGCAGCTGTCATACTGTTCAGGAAGGAGACACGTTCTGTCTCCTAGAGATGAACGTACTTTGGTGCGAAAGGTGCAAATTAATCCCAGAACATCAGCAAAGGACCTTGTGAAGATGCTGGAGGAAACAGGTACAAACGTATCTATATCCACAGGAAAATGAGTCCTATATCGACATAACCTGAAAGGCCGCTCATCAACGAAGAAGCCACTGCTCCAAAACCGCCATACAAAAAGCCAGACTACGGTTTGCAACTGCACATGGGGACAAAGATCGTACTTTTTTAGAACTGTTTGGCCATAATGACCATTGTTATGTTTGGAGGAAAAGGGGGGTGGCAGCATCATGAAGCACCCTGAAGCACGGGGGTTGCAGCATCATGTTGTGGGGTGCTTTCCTGCAGGAGGGACTGGTGCACTTCACAAAATAGATGGCATCATGAGGGAGGAAAATGTGGTGGATATATTAAAACAACATCTCAAGACAGAAAGTTAAAGTCAGGAAGTTAAAGTCAGGAAGTTATACCTTGGTTGCAAATGGACAATGACCCCAAGCATACTTCCAAAGTTGTGGCACAATTGCTTAAGGACAACAAAGTCAAGGTATTGGAGTGGCCATCACAAAGCCCTGACCTCAATCCTGTAGAAAATTTGTGGGCAGAGCTGAAAAAGTGTGTGCGAGCAAAGAGGCCTACAAACCTGACTCAGTTACACCAGTTCTGTCAGGAATAATGGGCCAAAATTCACCCAAATTATTTTGGGAAGCTTGTGGAAGGCTCTCTGAAACGTTTGACCCAAGATAAACAATTTAAAGGCAATGCTACCAAATACTAATTGAGTGTATGTAAACTTCTGACCCACTGGGAATGTAATGAACGAAATAAAAGCTCAAGTAAATAATTCTCTCTACTATTACTCTGACATTTCACATTCTTAAAATAAAGTGGTGATCCTAACTGACCTAAGACTGGGAATTTTTACTAGGATTAAATGTCTGGAATGGTGAAACTGAGTTTAAATGTATTTGGCTAAGGTGTATGTAAACTTCTGACTTCAAATGTAGCTTTCACTTCAGCAAAAAATTCATTAACTTCGATGAAAAACTCATGATCATTAGAAAGCAAATTACGGACTCAACTTTGAATCTGCGTATTTCTCCAGAGCTCAGGAGTCCTTAGTCTGCACAGAACTGCCAGGACCTAGGATCAATGGAGACACTCAAGTTTTTTAATACTATATCTCTTGACACATTTGTGAAAATAGTAATGGCCTCTAAATCGTCAAGCTGCATACTGGACCCTATTCCAACTAAACTACTGGAAGAGCTACTTCCTGTGTTTGGCCCTCCTATGGTGAACATAATAAATGGCTTCCTTATCCACCGGATGTGTACCAAACTCACTTAAAGTGTCAGTTTTTGGCTTTTTCAAGAGAGGCTTTATTTCTATCGGCCTATATCGAACCTCCCATTCTTCTCAACATATTTGAAAAAGCTGTTCGACAGCAGCACACTGCCTTCCCGAAGACAAATAATGTATACAAAATGCTTCAGTCTGGTTTTAGACCCCCTCATAGCACTGAGACTACACTCATGAAGGTGGTAAATTACCTTTTAATGGAGTCCGACCAAGGCTCTGCATCTGTCCTCATGCTCCTAGACCTTAGTGCTGGTTTTGACATAATTGATCACCACATTCTTTTGGAGAGATTAAATACCCTAATTGGTCTACATGGACAAGTTCTTGCCTGGTTTATATATTATCTGTTGGAAAGGTGTCAGTTCATCTCTGTGGATGGTTTGTCCTCTGACAAATCAGTTGTAAGTTTTGGCGTTCCTCAAAGTTTAGTTTTAGGACTAATATTGTTTTCACTATATATTCTACATCTTGGTGATGTTATTCGGAAACACAATGTCAACTTTCACTGCTCTGCGGATGACACACAGCTGTCCATTTCGATGAAACGTGGTGAAGCTCCAAAATTGCCTATCCTGGAAGCCTGCGTTTCAGACATAAGGAAGTGGATGGCGGCAAATGTTTCACTTTTAACCTCGGACAAAACAGAGATGCTAATTCTAGGTCCCAAGAAACAGAGAGATCTGCTGTTGGATCTGACAATTAATCTGGATGGTTTTACAGTTGTCTCAAATAAAACTGTGAAGGACCTCAGCGTTACTCTGGACCCTGATTTCTCTTTTGACAAACCTATCAAGAATCTTTCAAGGACAGGTTTATTCAATCTTCGTTACATTGCAAAAATCAGAAACCTTTTTTCAGAAAATTATGCCGAAAAGCAAATCCATGCTTTTGTCACTTTTAGATTAGACTACTGCAATGCTCTACTCTCCGGCTACCCGGATAAAGCATTAAATAAACTTCAGTTAGTGATAAACATGTCTAGAATCTTGACTAGAACTACAAAATCTGATCATATTACTCCAGTGCCAGCCTCTTTACACTGGCTTCCTGTTAAGGCTAGGGCTGATTTCAAGGTTTTACTGCTAACCTACAAAGCATTACATGGGCTTGCTCCTACCTATCTTTCTGATTTGGTCCTGCCGTACATACCTACATGCACGTTACGGTCACAAGACGCAGGACTCCTTACTGTCCCTAGATTTTCTAAGCAAACAGCTGGAGGCAGGGCTTTCTCCCATAGAGCAAAATTTTTATGGAATGGTCTGCCTATCAATGTGAGAGATGCAGACTCGGTCTCAACCTTTAAGTCTTTATTGAAGACTTATCTCTTCAGTAGGTCCTATGATTGACTGTAGTCTGGCCCAGGAGTGTGAAGGTGAATGGAAAGGCACTGGAGCGAAGAACTGCCCTTGCCGTCTCTGCCTGGCCGGTTCTCCTCTCTCCACTGGGATTCTCTGCGTCTAACCCTATTACAGGGGCTGAGGCACTGGCTTACTGGTGCTCTTCCATGCCATCCCTAGGAGGGGTGCGTCACTTGAGTGGGTTGAGTTACAGACGTGATCTTCCTGTCCGGGTTTTGAACCCCCTCTTGCTCGTGCGATGGAGGAGATCTTTGTGGGCGATACTCAGCCTTCTCTCAGGGTAGTAAGTTGGGGGTCTGTTGATATCCCTCTAGTGGGGTGGAGGCTGTGCTTTGGCAAGTGGGTGGGCTTATATCCAGCCTGGTTAGCCCTGTCTGTGGGTATCATCGGATGGGGCCACAGTGACCCACCCCTGTCTCGGTCTCCAGTATCTATGCTGTAATAGTCTGCAATAGAGGGCTAGGGACAGTCTTATCTGGTGTCCTGTGTGAATTTAAGGTTGCTTCCTCTAATTCTCCCTCCCTCCCCCTCCCTCCCTCCCTCCCTCCCTCCCTCCCCCCTCCCCCAAAGGACCTGAGCCCTAGGATCATGCCTCAGGACTACCTGACTTGATTACTCCTGGCTGTCTCTAGTTTACCTGGTCGTACTGCTGCTCCAGTTTCAACTGTTCTGCCTGCGGTTAGGGAACCCTGACCTGTTTTCGACTCTCTCTCTCGCTGTACCGCAACTGCTGTCTCGGCCTCTGAATGCTCGGCTATGAAAAGCCAACTGACATTTACTCCTGAGGTACTGACCCGTTGTACCCTTTACAACCACTGTGATTATTATTTGACCCTGCTGGTCATCTATGAACGTTTGAACATCTTGAAGAACAATTTGGCTTTAAATGGCCATATACTCTTATAATCTCCACCCGGCACAGCCAGAAGAGGACTGGCCCCCCCTCAGAGCCTGGTTCCTCTCTAGATTACTTCATACATTTCTTCCTTTCTAGAGGGGTTTTCCTAGCCACTGTGCTTCTACATCTGCATTGCTTGCTGTTTGGGGTTTTAGGCCGGATTTCTGTACAACACTTTGTCACATCTGCTGATGTAAAAAGGGCTTTATAAATACATTTGATTGATTGAATTTGATTGAACTACACAAAGGTCCCCCAGAGACCATCTCTTAGAGGACCATCATGCAATGTCCTGACGACTGGTTAAACAAATGTCCTGAGAACGTCTTGAAGACGTCTTCTCAGTGTTGTCCTGGTAACTTACAAGGAACTAAACAAAGATCCCCTAGAGAAAGTTTCCTTGGGGCCTAAGTACTAGTAAAATGTATGTCCTGAGAATATTCAAAGAAGAGTCCTGACATGGTCATCAGTAACATCCTGGTAGCTTACAGGGAACTAGACAAAAGTCCGCCAGAGAACGTTCCCTTGTAACCATCACGTGACATCCTGAGCACTGGTACACCAATTGTCCTGAGAATTTCCTAAAATGACATGCCTGGAGCGTACCAGGAACTAGACAAAACACTCTGACACAATATCATGGCATGAGCAAACTAGAACCTGCACGTGTGTTTGTTGAATGTCAAGAGGAGAATGTTCCCTAATGGTCATTCAAAAATCTTATTGTAACATTTTGTCGGTAGCCAATAAGGACCTGTACTGGATGTCCCCTTGTGTTAGCTGAATGTCCTGAATATAACAACCCGGGGAACTTTTTGTAATGTCCCCTTATGGTCATGCTAAGATCTTATTGTAATGTTCTGTCTGTAACAACCTAGGACCTGTCGGAAATGTCCACGAGTGGGCATTGAATGTCCCGGGTATAACGTCCTATCAAAACCAAATAGGAACTTATTTGTAACCCTCCCTAGTGGACATCAAAAGACCTTATTCTAATGTTATACTGCGACTGACCAGGACCTGTACTGAACGTCACCTTATGGACCCGGGGTTAACATCATGTTTAATTATCCTCACGGAAACCCTGAAAGGGACATAATGGGAACGTCTCCTAATGTCCTTTGGATGTTCCCTGCTTGCTGGGATTGCCCTGACAAACCTCCTGCAACAAATGCTGTAAGACTGTAACTCACCCTCGAAGGGTTTATGTAAGTGATACATGGGGGTTACTGGGGGTGTGAGGATTGTGTGTTTGTCTTTTTAATTGTCTTGTGACCCATCAAGTTAAGAAATTATTTTGTTTACCCATGAGGAACTGGCCACGAGTCGACCCTGAACTTAAGCCGAGTTAGTTCACAGCCTTCTATAGAAGACCTAACACACAGTCCCAGTGTGAATTTGGAGGGAGAAATCCCCTCTTGACAAGAGGAAGCTGGTGGGGAGAGGAGAGCAGGAGGGAGAAGGGAAGGGGGGGTGTGGTGGGGTTGGAGAAGGAAAAAGGGAAACAGAGTGAAAAGGGGAATACTGCTCTACGTGACATTAAGCACATCTGATCCTCTCAGCTGACTACAACCTCTGTTTCATCTATATCACTACAGAAGAACACGGAGAAAAGCATAATAATATGTAGAGAATTCTACAGATAACAATCGAAATGTGGGTTTCATATATACTCAGTGACCATTTGGGAGTCACCCATATATGATGCACATGTTATACAGTATTTGATATAATTACTGTAGTTAGATCATCAAGCCACTGTCACTGTGTGTGAATTTCAGTGGTTCAAGAGTTGTAAGCCCTCTGTAGGGGGATGTAATGCATGATGTACTGTAGTCACTCCCGCCAAGTGTTAACGATCTTGCTGATTGATAATAAAAAGACAATGAGGATGACATTGGGGACAGGAAATGTTTTTGTCAATAATTCAGCAACATCATCAGATTTCATATTAAGAAGCGAGACTGTCATCATGTAGACTTTCCCCTGGATATTACACTGTCATTGGGAGCTCTAAAACCAGGGAACCGGGGATGTGTGGTTCCACTGTCGAACAAACACTGAGGAACATACCTCACCTCACTGAAAGATGTATATATAGAAGGAAGTTATCCTCTGGATGCATTCCTCTCACCCTAAACCCAAATTTGGAGGTAAAATATGTACTTAGGTTTACAAGCATGTAATGCATTTTGTAGTTGCAAATATCTTTTGCAAACATAACTTTTGAGAATAAATGCAACAACACTTGCAAACATGTAAGATGATATGTGAATAAATTCAATAAGATTAGCAAGCATGCAACTAAATGAGAATTAATGCAATTCATTTATTAAACTTGCGACTGATGAATCTTCTTCTTTGAATAAAAAATACATATGCCAATGTCGAATCTGTACTCTCAGAGTTTTGGCACTAACTTAGCGACTAACCTCTGCCAAAGGTTTTATAGTTCTTAAAAATAATTGTGCGAGCACAGGTGGATTGTACATAATTGATTACACACAGGTGGATTGTATTTATCATCATTAGTCATTTAGGTCAACATTGGATCATTCAGAGATCCTCACTGAACTTCTGGAGAGAGTTTGCTGCACTGAAAGTAAAGGGGCTGAATAATTTTGCACGCCCAATTTTTCAGTTTTTGATTTGTTAAAAAAGTTTGAAATATCCAATAAATGTTGTTCCACTTCATGATTGTGTCCCACTTGTTGTTGATTCTTCATAAAAAATACAGTTTTATATCTTTATGTTTGAAGCCTGAAATGTGGCAAAAGGTCGCAAAGTTCAAGGGGGCCGAATACTTTCGCAAGGCACTGTATGCTGTGTAGTTGGTTGGCTTTGCTAGTTAGCATGCTGGAGTCTCAGCTCAAGTTGGCTAATGTTAGCTAGCTTGCTAATAATGTTTTGAGAACAGGCTAGCTCCCTGTAGAATCAAGACAAGAGGGGATTGGGAAGTAGATTAGATGTGCAGTTGCCTCATCTGGCTGATGCAGTGCCCATTTTATTGGCTTGCTATATGAGCTGCTTTTCCTGAAAATGTCTATCTGATATAGCTAGCTAGTTGTTGTTGTTGTTCCGGTGTCCGATAAATGTTACAGCCACAATATCATGATCATCTAGTCATGCATCTGCAGACCAGCAAGGTGGAGAAAAGCCTGTTTTGGTTGAGCTAGCCAGAACAATATCAACTAGCTAAATGTAATATCAGATAACCATTTTCAGGAAGAGCATGGATAGAGCTAGCTATCTGTAGTAATTTTAATATTTGAAACCACCACATCTACATCATCTGAGCGATCTCACCTTTTTGTCTCTGTAGCAGTCAGCTCTCTTCTTACCTGGGTAATGCATCAACCAGATGAAGCAACTGCACAACTAATCTTATTCCCCATCCACTCCTGTCTGGATTATACAGGGAACCATGTTCTTCTCAAAACATTATTAGCATGTTAGCTAACATTAGCCAACTTGAGCAGAGATCTCAGCTTGCTAACTAGCAAAGCAACCAACAAACCAAATATACATCGCAAACAATTATTTTCTAAACTAATGTTAGTCTCAACCGAATGACAAGTACATAGCTAGACCTATTGTTCCGTTACATAATGTTAGAACCATTAGCCAGACCGGAACCATGTGAAACGTGGTCGGAATAAAAAGCCCTTTCCACCAGAGCTCGTGTGTTTCTCTGCTGCAATTTCTTTTTTTTACAACTACAAAACTTTTGGCATAAGTTAGTCTCTAACTAAAGCAGTTATTTGGATTGGTCATGACTGTAAAAAAAAAGTATTTACTCCCCCTCCGTCCTTGACTTTTCCTATATAAGTCTATAAAACACACTGTCATTGTTAGAATCTTAATATCACAAACTGAACTGGTGTTATAACTAGTTTTAGGAAGGCATGTCATTTTTTGAATGGTTTTCCCTCTTTGTCCCTCCTCCCAACAGTAGGGCCAGCTGCCTTCCTTCTCCCGATAGTTGAAGGTGTCATGCCCAGTTGATAATCACCCCAATAATTGCCTCGAAGCGAGCAATGCATAATTATGTGATCACCATTTGTGAATGGAGAACAGGGCGGGCCATTCTATTGTACTGAACTATTCTAATTCTAATCTCGAAATGGTATGTACCCTAAATCATCCACCCTTATCAGTCTACGCTGGCCTACTTGGATTACACAGTGAGAGCGTGTCTAATTTACAATGGCAAGAAGACCAGAGATGTGTTCGAATACTTATACTAACCACACTAACCATACTATTTATTAACTAAATTGACTATATAGTATCTTATTGGTCATTGTATGGATATAGTTAGTATGCCAAAAGTTACCAGATGTCATACAACATTTGCCATATTAGGGGAAGTATAAAAGCAGTGGAAACCATTTCCGTGCTTTTAGGGCCCATAATGCAATCAGAAAATGGCCGTGGCTTCATCGTTTTCAGATTTGACGAAAATGGCGGAAAATAAGTCCAATGATTAATTAATTATGACAAATGTTAAGAAAATGTTGAACTATGTAATAAAGTAATGACTTTTCAAATAAGTTACTTTACTCGTTATGTTGGCTGACAATTTGTTAGCTATGCTATCCTTACGAACCACATAGCATATCATTACAGAAATGTTTCCTGGTAGGTTAGCTAGCTACCTAAAGTTAGTTGGCTACCAATACATCAAACTTGCCAGAATATTAACTACAGTGGGGCAAAAAAGTATTTAGTCAGCCACCAATTGTGCAAGTTCTCCCACTTAAAAAGATGAGAGGCCTGTCATTTTCATCATAGGTACACTTCGACGATGACAGACAAAATGAGAGAAAAAAATCCAGAAAATCACTTTGTAGGATTTTTAATGAATTTATTTGCAAATTATGGTGGAAAATAAGTATTTGGTCAATAACAAAAGTTTCTCAATACTTTGTTATATACCCTTTGTTGGCAATGACAGAGGACAAACATTTTCTGTAAGTCTTCACAAGGTTTTCACACACTGTTGCTGGTATTTTGGCCCATTCCTCCATGCAGATCTCCTCTAGAGCAGTGATGTTTTGGGGCTGTTGCTGGGCAACACGGACTTTCAACTCCCTCCAAAGATTTGCTATGGGGTTGAGATCCTGGAGACTGGCTAGGCCACTCCAGGACCTTGAAATGCTTCTTAGTTGGTGGTGAACTATGTGGCCATTGAGGGCTGCGTTGATCAGATGGAAAACTTGGTCATTTTCTGAGTGCATTCCACAAAGCTGTTTATCATGTCCACCTTATCCACTGCCCCCATTTTGAGGTTATAGTCAAGCACGCAGTCTGGTTTGATTTTTCTCTCCCCTCAGGTGGTCCACCTTCCCTGTGGCCGACATGGTTGCTGTATGGACAAAGGGGGAGGACATGGATGTCTCGTTTTTCATGCCACTTTACTGCCAGCTGTTGACATGTCTTATTTTGTATAACGGGTCATTTAGGATGGCAGTAGCATTGATGATGAAATGCTGTCATGTTCTGACCTTAGTTATTTTATTATGGCTTTGTTTTAGTATGGTCAGGGCGTGAGTTGGATGGGTTGTCTATGTTCGTTTTTCTATGTTGTGTTTTGCGTTTGGCCTGGTATGGCTCTGAATCAGAGGCAGGTGTCGTTCGTTTTCTCTGATTGAGAATCATACTTAGGTAGCCTTTTTTCACCTGTGTTTCGTGGGTGATTATTTTCTGTTCTGTGTTTTGTATTTCACCGTTCAGGACTGTTTGATTTCGTTGTTTTTGTTTTGTGTTCATATAATAAATACAATATGGACACTTACCACGCTGCGTATTGGTCCTCCGATCCTTCTTACTACTCTCCCTCAGAAGAAGAGGATGAGAATTGCTACAGAATCACCCACCACCAAAGGACCAAGCAGCATGGTAATGGGCAGCAGCAGCAGTGATCTCAGGACTCCTGGACATGGGAGGAGATCCTGGACGGAAAGGACCCTGGGCACAGGCTGGGGAATATCGGCGCCCCAAGGCTGAGCTGGAGGCAGCGAAAGCATAGTCCGGTGCAATACATAGCAGCGCATCACATCAGCCGGGCTAGAGTGGGCATCGAGCCAGGTGCCATGAAGCCGGCTCAGCGCATCGGGTCTCCAGTGCGTCTCCTCTGGCCGGGGTACATGGCACCAGCCTTACGCATGGTGTCCCCGGTTCGCCAGCACAGCCCAGTGCGGGCTATTCCACCTCGCCGCAATGGCCTGGCTACGGGGAGCATTCAACCAGGTAAGGTTGGGCAGGCTCGGTGCTCGAGAGCTCCAGTGCGCCTTCATTGTCCGGTCTATCTGGTGCCACCTCCACGCACCAGCCCTCCGGTGGCAGCCCCCCGCACCAGGCTGTCTCTCCGTCTCCTCCCTACAGGTGCTCCCGCCTGTCCAGCGCTGCCAGAGTCTCCCGTCTGTCCTGAGCTGCCAGAGTCTCCAGTCTGTCCTGAGCTGCCAGAGTCTCCCGTCTGTCCTGAACTGCCAGAGTCTCCCGTCTGTCCTGAGCTGCCAGAGCCGCCCGCCAGTCAGGAGCTGCCAGAGCCTCCCGTCACTCGCTGCCGGAGTCTCCCGCCTGTCCGGCGCTGCCGGAATCTCCCGCCCGTCCGGTGCTGCGTTTGGTAAACAAATCCAAACTCACGAAGCAGGAGCAGACGAAAAGTCAAAAAGTTCCGTTGCGGTCCATAGAAACATGTCAAACGAAGTATAGAATCAATCTTTAGGATGTTTTTAACATAAATCTTCAATAATGTTCCAACCGGAGAATTCCTTTGTCTGTAGAATTGGAACAGAGCTCGCTCTCACGTGAACGAGCGTGACCAGCTCGTGGCTCTCTCCCAGACCTCTGAATCATTCCCCTCTCATTCGGCCCCCCTTCACAGTAGAAGCATCAAACAAGGTTCTAAAGACTGTTGACATCTAGTGGGAGCCTTAGGAAGTGCAACATGACCAATATCCCACTGTATCTTCAATAGGGAACGAGTTGAAAAACAACCAACCTCAGATTTACCACTTCCTGGTTGGATTTTATCTCAGGTTTTTGCCTGCCATATGAGTTCTGTTATACTCACAGACATCATTCACACAGTTTTAGAAACTTCAGAATGTTTTCTATCCAAATATATCCAAATAATAATATGCATATATTAGCAAATGGGACTGAGTAGCAGGCAGTTTACTCTGGGCACCTTATTCATCCAAGCTACTCAATGCTGTCCCCAGCAATAACAAGTTAAAAAAACAAGTTACAAACAACACAAAAAACAAACAAAATAGCACAATTGGTTATGGGCATGTAAAACGTCAGAAATCCTCTTTGGCGCCATCTTATCATCTTATTATTATGTAGTATATACTCATTAAGTATGTAGTATACAATATGTTAGTATGGGTATTCAACTACAGTTCAAGACAAATAGATGCACATGCTGCGTTAGCATTGCTACAAAATCTGAATGAAAATGACTCAGATGGTGGCGAAGAAAATCTGATTATTCTTCTGATTCCTAGCCTCAGCCTGAACCTACACCTCTGAGGCCTAAGGACAAAAAAGCCAGAACAGTGTGCACTGAGCAGGTCCTCTGTCTCGCCCTGATCTGTTTCACCTGTCCTTGTGCTTGTCTCCACCCCCCTCCAGGTGTCACCCATTTCCCCACTTATCCCCTGGGTATTTATACCGGTGTTTTCTGTCTGCCTGTGCCAGATTGTCTTGTTTGTTCAAGTACCTTGGCCCCACTACTCTGGATTATCGACCCCTGCCTGCCTTGACCTGTTGTTTGCCTGCCCCTGTTGTTGCAATGAACATTGTTACTTCAACACAGTTTGCGCTTGGGTCTTACCTGAAACCTGATAGTGTTAACCCCCCCCCCCCCTGGAAATCAAATACCCATCCAACTGATTCGTTCTGGTGCTGGCCATGCTGTTGCCTATGTACATAGAGTCAATTAGCATACTGGGCACTTTAATAACTTTAACATGTTTATTGTTCTGAAGTCTTTCTGTAGTTAGAAACAGATAAGATTAGCATTCCTGCAACATTATTCTCATGACATTTAATATGAAAATTAAGCAAATGGATTACTCAATTTATATCTACTGTCAGGGGGTCTATGTGTAGCTGGTGTATAGGAGTCAGGCGCAGGACAGCAGATATGAGTAAATGGACGTATTTTACTCAACATATAATAAATGCAATACAAAAACAGAGCCCACAATAACGGACCTTCCTACATAGAAACAATTACTCACAAACAAACATGGGGGAACAGAGGGTTAAATAATGAACAAGTAATTGGGGAATTGAAACCGGGTGTGAAAGACAAAGAAAAAACAAAATGGATAATGAAAAGTAAATTGGCAATGGCTAGAAGGGTGGCGACGTCGACCGCCGAACGCCACCCAAACAAGGAGAGGGAACGACTTCGGCGGAAGTCGTGACATCTACACATACTGTATTCTCAATTTAGCTAAGCATATATAACAACTGCTGTACATACCTTTTTCTTAGTTATATATTGTCCATACTGTCTATACACACCACATATTTATATTCCCGACTCTGACATTGCTCGTTCTGCTATTTCTTAATTTCTTGTTTCTTCTTCTTTTTTTCCGTGGGGTTATTTGTGTATTAGTATAATACTGTTTGACATTTACTGCATTGCTAGAGCTAGAAACAGAAGCATCTTCTTCGAAGAGGGTGCTGTTCACAGGTAACACAATAGACTACACTATGCACAACCACAGGCTCTTTTAAGAGCCATCCACATTGCAATAAGAGTATTATTCTATCTACTTAGCTATGTCAACTGCAGTTATTCAATTCCCAGTTTATCTCCCTTTGATTTTTACTTCTCAGGTAAGGGTGCTGTTTAGGTAAGGGTGTAAACAAAAACAAAACAGACTATTTTAATACTCCTCCCACCAGAGCCCATCCAGTAGCACTCAGAACTTACAGAAAGAGCATGGAGCTCACCCACCCTCTTCATGGAAGTAATCAAGAAAGCCACCTTTCAGGGAGGCTGCCAAGACCACATCCAGATCCCAGCTCGCCATTGAGCGGGTCCTAGCTGAACGAAGGCGACAAACCCCCTTCATAAACCTGGAGACCAAGTTGAGGTTGTACCCGAGTCATACAAGGTGCAGTATATCCTCCAATATGCTTGGATGAGGGCTTGGCCACCCCACAGGCCTGTCCATCCAGCCAAGCCCTCATCCAAGCGAGACTGCAGGTATTGGAGGACATACTGCACCTTGTATGACTCTGGTACAACCTCAATACCAGTGCAAGATCAGAACAACCGCTAGAGCAACTGGCATGCCACGGTTTGTAGCCGGTGCCCTTGCACTCTGCATGGTATTCATTACGCCCTCCTGTAGTCCTAACATGGACCATTGGTGCCGTTCAGCAGCCAAGCCCAGAGACTGAGGCGTGCAGTCTCGGATGCCACAGATTTCCCCCGGCCTGAGACAGCAAGTCGGTTCTCAGGGGCAGTTGCCAAGGTGTCCCAGACAATAGGGACAGAAGGCTGAACCAGGGTCGTCTGGGCCAGTATGGGGCCACCAGCAGCAGATGATGCTCTGCCATCCTGGTCCTGCCCAGCACAGCCTGGATCTGGGAAAAAGGGGGGGAATACGTAAAGCTCCAGCCCTGGCCAATCGTGAGCCAGAGCATCCAAGCCCAGAGGCCCTGGTGGTTCCGACTTGGAGTACCACAGGGGGCAGTGTGCATTGTCCAGGGAGGCAAATAGGTCCACCTGCGCCCTCCCGGACTTGTCCCACTGGTGCGGCACCACCTGGGGATGTAGGCTCCAGTCCCAAGGTGGCGGGCCCTCCCTCGATAGCATATCCACATTCAGGGTGCCAGGTACGTGCGCTGCGCATGGAGATGCTAGACGTCCCTGAGCTCAGAGAAAGAGCTCCCGTGTCATAAGATGGAGGCGGTGGGACCTCAGTCCACCCTGATGGTTGATGTAAGCCACCACTGTGGTGTTCTCACCAGGACATGTCTTCCCTTCTAATGTGGAAGGAAAGACCACAGAGCCAGCAGTACAGCAGTGAATGAATGTGTCTGCCGCTGCCCCCCCCCCCCCCCCGGTGTAGCTCTGCAAAAGAAAACAGCAGACAGAAAAAAAACAGCAAGCATTTAATGGATTTGATTTTTTTGTTTTTGTTTTTTGTTTTACACCAACTGCAATATTGCCTCGCCGGTTTAATATCCAAGTAGTAAAAATAGCACCATATGATGCAGTAACTCCGTTAGGGAACTCCAAAATTAATGTCTCAACGTAGTGGAAAGCCCACCATGATACTCTTACTCTCTGCAGGGGAAAGAACAAGACAAAAAACCTGCAGGGTAATTAGCAGAGAACCCCCGCGAGGAGCAGAATGTTAAAGCAATTCACAACACACACATAGAACAAGCCAGTCGTCAAGTTGTGTCAGGTAAATTACAGTTTGTGGCAGCAAGAGCCACCATACTAATGGATGCACACGAAGTTGTGGTGTAAACGCTAATGAAACAAAAGTACGACAAACCACAGGCAGAAGATACAGACCAATCACAGACCAATCACCCACTCAAGAGAAGGGGCTGGCCATATAGCCAGTGAGTATACTTCCACGCAAGATATTACACTTACCAGTGACTTACCAAACGAACTTCAGAACGTTTTTACCTCAAACCATATGGATGTCCGCCGAGAAATGAAAGAGAACGGGTTGTCGCGGCCATGGGGTCTATTTATAAGGGCGGACCCCAGCCGTGAAACAGGTGTACACGGGAGTAAATCTGTAAATCCTCACCTCGGATGTATCCCATTGCCGCGGAGTGATACTAATGTATTGGAGTGATCCATATAGTAAAACATAACACCATAGCTCTGTATGAAGGAAGTTAGATATTCTGTTTTTTTTCAGAAAGTATTCAGAGCCCTTGACTTTTTCCACATTTTGTTACGTTACAGCCTCGTTCTAAAATTGATGAAATAAAACAAAATCCTCAGCAATCTACACATAATACCCAATAATGACAAAGCGGAAAGGTTTTTGGAAAATTTTGCAAATGTATTAAAAATAATAAATATAAATATCTTAATGCACACACACACACACAGTCTCATGAGCAGAAATAGAGCCGTACTCCGGTGGTGTGTGTCTCTTATTTCAAATAGGGATAATTCTCTGCTCTTATGAAAGTCTGGACCATTCTATAAACATAATGGCCCAGTCAGCAATGGCTCACTATTAAACTGGTGAGTGTGTGTTCCGTGTAGTTTTCCACTGCGGAACACATGGTTATGATTAAACCCAGATTAAACACACAAACAATAGAGCAGTACTATTAAATTGTGTTACTGGCAATTCTATTGGGCAGAATAAATACCAAACATGTCTACAACACCACACAGCTTCAACACACAAACCACCAGAGAAATGACTGGGACTGTTTCAAAGACTACAGATGACTCCCTTGAAAGGCCAAACTTATTAAGAAACAGAACTGGATGACTATAACAGTAACACTAATTTGACAGTCCAAATCATTGAGGAGATGACAGTTCATGCTTATGCACTATAGATTATGCACTATAGCACTAAGGTACCGGCCTCACATGGAGATCTCTTGTGTCACTGAGTGTGACTTGTGTGTCACTGAATAGTGATTGATATTGATTGACAGAGAGAGCTCTGTTGGCAAGTGCCACCATCTGTTTTGAAACATTAGAGGGGTCATATTAGTAGTTGGTAGCCCAAATCATTCAGAAGATACAGAAGTTTTTGTGAGAAGACTGATTTTTGGATGTCTACTGTTTTGACAAAAAGCTCTGTAGCACTACCACCTTCCACCACCGATGCGGAAGACCGACATCGGTGGATGCAGTGGATTGAGATGCTTAAACAGATGGATTTTGATGGGGAAAGTACGTTTAGAGAGTACTAATGTTACTGTCCCCACTATAACTGTCACGCCCTGATTTCTTTCACCGGTTTTTGTTTGTCTGTTGCCAGTTCGTCTTGTCAAGTCAACCAGCGTGTTTTTCCAAGTCTGTGTTGTTATAGTCCTCCCGGGTTCTAACCTTTCCCTGCCCTGACACTGAGCCTGCCTGCCTGACCATTCAGCCTACCCTGACCTCGAGCCTGCCTGCCACTCTGTACCTCCTGGTTTATGATCTTTTGCCTGTCCACGACCTGTCTCTTGCCTGCCCCTTGTTGTATAATAAATATCAGAGACTCAAACAATCGGCCTCCCGTATCTGCATCGCCCTATTTTGTTGCAATAACAACAAAATGCTTAAATACATGTCATCCTTTAAACATTTGATTGAAATACTGTAGGGGTGGGGGCTTCAAAGCCTCTCAGTTGCCAATACATAGCATTAGCAATCCAGTGTTTATATAAATCATTGGATCATCCCTGCTTCTGTGTCCATGGGGAATGATTCACGCATTCGCACACCACTATCGGTATGGTTTGGCACGCACGCACAGCACACACCCCTATCTGTATGGTAAGAAAAGAAAACCAGCCCCGTCACGGACCAGGATGTCTTGCTCCCAGGCAGACTAAATAACTTTTTGCCCGCTTTGAGGACAATACAGTGCCACTGACAAGGCCCGCAACCAAAACATGCGGACTCTCCTTCACTGCAGCCGACGTGAGTAAATCATTTAAACGTGTTAACCCTCGCAAGGCTGCAGGCCCAGACGGCATCCCCAGCCGCGCCCTCAGAGCATGCGCAGACCAGCTGGCTGGTGTGTTTACGGACATATTCAATCAATCATTATCCCAGTCTGCTGTTCCCACATGCTTTAAGAGGGCCACCATTGTTCCTGTTCCCAAGAAAGCTAAGGTAACTAAGCTAAACGACTACCACCCCGTAGCACTCACTTCCGTCATCATGAAGTGCTTTGAGAGACTAGTCAAGGACCATATCACCTCCACCCTACCTGACACCCTAGACCCAATCCAATTTGATTACCGCCTAAATAGGTCCACAGACGATGCAATCTCAACCACACTGCACACTGCCCTAATCCATCTGGACAATAGGAATACTTATGTAAGAATGCTGTTCATCGACTACAGCTCAGCATTTAACACAATAGTACCCTCAAAACTCGTCATCAAGCTCGAGACCCTGGGAGGGCTCCCTACAGGGAGGAGGTGAGGGCCCTCGGAGTATGGTGTCAGGAAAATAACCTCACACTCAATGTCAACAAGACTAAGGAGATGATTGTGGACTTCAGGAAACAGCAGAGGGAGCACCCTATCCACATCGATGGGACAGTAGTGGAGAGGGTAGTAAGTTTTAAGTTCCTCGGCATACACATCACAGACAAACTGAATTGGTCCACCCAGACCGACAGCGTCGTGAAGAAGGCGCAGCGGCGCCTCTTCAACTTCACCAAAAGCACTCACAAACTTGTACAGATGCACAATCGAGCATCCTGTCGGGCTGTATCACCGCCTGGTACGGCAACTGCTCCGCCCACAACCGTAAGGCTCTCCAGAGGGTAGTGAGGTCTGCACAACGCATCACCAAGGGGCAAACTACCTGCACTCCAGGACACCTACACCACCCGATGTCACAGGAAGGCCATAAAGATCATCAAGGACAACAACCACCCGATCCACTGCCTGTTCACCCCGCTATCATCCAGAAGGCGAGGTCAGTACAGGTGCATCAAAGCAGGGACCAAGTGATAGAAGCTGTTCTTCAATCTCAAGGCCATCAGACTGTTAAACAGCCACCACTAACATTAAACTCCAGCAACTTTAATAATGGGAATTGATGAAATTGATGTCAAATATATCACTAGCCACTTTAAACAATGCTACTTAATATAATGTTTACATACCCTACATTATTCATCTCACATGTATATGTATATACTGTACTCTATATCATCTACTGCATCTTTATGTAATATATGTATCACTAGCCACTGTAAACTATGCCACTTTGTTTACATACCCTACATTACTCATCTCATATGTATATACTGTACTCGATACCATCTACTGCATCTTGCCTATGCCGATCTGTACCATCACTCATTCATATATCTTTATGTACATATTCTTTATCCCTTTACACTTGTGTGTATAAGGTAGTAGTTTTGGAATTGTTAGGTTAGATTACTCGTTGGTTATTACTGCATTGTCGGAACTAGAAGCACAAGCATTTCGCTACACTCGCATTAACATCTGCTAACCATGTGTATGTGACAAATACATTTGATTTGGTATATAACTAATGGCTCTTCTAACAGTTGTGCATCAAGTAGACAGGCAGAGGGCGCTACAACAAAAAGGCAAAACAACAGCAGTTGTTTCTCTCTCTCTTCCTGACCCTCTCCCATCCTCTCTCATCCCCTCTCCTCCCTCCTGTTACTGTAAACCTGCCACAGACAGCCTACATTTCTCCTACAGGAACACACACACACACACACACTAAGACATGTTCCACAGGAGGACAGAACAATGCTGCTGTGTGACAAACAGGAGGTGAGTTAATCCAGGTCAGAGCTATAGAGAGCTACAGAAGGGGAAAGGTGAAACAAACAACAGGAATATGTAAAGATTCAAACGAGGCATTTTGTGCTGGTAGATAACTACTGTAAAGTGTGTGTGTGTGTGTGTGTGTGTGTGTGTGTGTGTGTGTGTGTGTGTGTGTGTGTGTGTGTGTGTGTGTGTGTGTGTCCGCTTATGTATATGTACAGTTAGGTCCAAAATGATTTGCTCCCTTAAAAAAAGATGACCAAAAATGAATTAATACAAATACTGAGCTACAGTGTATATTGTATGCAAAAAAAGATGAAGGGAAATTATATGATTTTATACTAATACCAGAGATGCTCAGAGAAAGACATTTTGTTTACCAAGTAATACATTTTTTCTCAAAATATTTTTTGTTCAATGCCTTTCAATACCTCACCTTGAGAGGACAATGGCACTGAGCCTTTTTCTAGCCGAGCGGTTAAGAGGGTTTGGCCAGTAACTGAAAGGTTGCTGGTTCCAATCCCGAAGCCGACTAGGTGATACATCTGTCAATGTGCCCTTGAGCAAGGCACTTAACCCTAATTGCTCCTATACACCACTCTGGATAATAGTGTTTGCTAAATTACTCAAATGTTAAATGTTTAATGAGATTGGAAAACTTTGGGAGGGATCTTAGGCCATTCCTCTATACAAAATCTTTCCAGATATTCTTCATCTGCGCTGGTGGACGACCCTCTTCAATTCAAACCACAGGTTTTCAATGGGGTTCAAGTCCAGAGACTGAGATGAACATTGCAAAATGTTGATTTCGTGGTACGCATGTTTTAATTTATAAATAACAGCCATACTATATTAGTGCAGTCGTGAACAAGCGTTTACAACCCCACCAGGAAAACACCCTCCATACACTTTTTATGGTAACACAAACATTTGCTGTATGATTTGGAGATGTTGGAACTGGGAAAATGTGATCACATTTATGTAGAGGTGTGGGCAGAATCTTTTCATCTTTTTCAAACAGAAAATGCATCCCGCCGATAGCGAGTGTCAAACACTGGCAGCACATTCTGCAAGCACTATTCAAACCATTTCAAAGTAAATATATAGAACAATTCTGTGGGAAATACGAGTTGTTGTTCAATAATTGTGTTTCTATCTCCTGCCTTGGTATAGGCTCTGATTAATGACATTCAGTATATTGAAAAAAGGCACAATTCTTTTCTCCCTGGCTGCAGACTACATTACTATTTGTTTCTGCTCGTACAGGAGTGATAAAGTCCAGGTGCACTCATTTTGTGGGAAATATTTATTTTCAATCATGTATTTTTACACATTTTTACAGCCTGGAATCAAACTAGGGTCTGCAGTGACACCTCTAGCACTAAAATGCAGTGCCTTAGACTGCTGCGCCTTCCAGTAGCCCAAAAGGACACAGCTCAAATATTTTTTTCCCTCCCACCTGACAGGGTTGTTAAATTACCAACTGAGGCGCCATGGTTGGAATATAGAAGAGCTCTGGCTTTTACAAGTCAAACTTGTCAAAGAGGGTGCGTTTGACACTAGCGCTACCAGCCCAAAGACTGGTAATTCTTGACTGTAATGTTTCATCTGAAATAAAGTAGTGTAATCTCTCTGTTCTTGACAAAAAAAAGCTTTTTTGAAGGAAGGTGTCATCTAAGTACATTTGCATGTATAAAGCAGAATGAGGCCATGCCATGGGCCCAAGGACTAGAGGTTGGGTTCCATAAGCTCGACGGGAGACTCAAGAACGAACTTTCATGTAGTGCGTGTTACGCGGAGTGGAACAGGGGAACCCAAGAGCAGACTCAGACGAGGAGACTGGGATGAAGCAACCAAGGTATTTATTGAAACACAGGGGGATGGAGTGCAAGGCAGGGGAAGGTTGGGCGGGTTGCTGGAAACCAGGTGGCTGGAGCGAGAGGGGTTGAGCAGGTCCGGAGGGGAATCCAAGGGAGTAGTAGAGTGGGGAATCCAGGACAGAGTAGCAGGATGACGAGATGTCAGAGCGGGCAGAATGAGCAGAGATTACGATCTGGCAGCGTGGAAGTGGCAGGGCTGTGTATTAGTAGAGGTCTTGGTTATGGAACGGGTTGCAGCTGGTGGGAATCTGCTCTGACTCCAGCACACCTGTCTCCGCCCACACACACACACACACACACACACACACACACACACACACACACACACACACACACACACACACACACACAGAGGGAAAGAGCACTGGGGGCACAGGATGAGCAGTCGAGGGCGTTGCAGGAGCAGATGTGACAGTGCGGGCCATCTCTTCCTGTTCTGGACACAGACTGAATATTCATTCGTAGTATTTGTCCGGAAAGTGAGGATTTGTAGGCCCTGCCTCAAACATACAGTATGTATGTTTATGTGCTGTCTGTCACCTGGGGCATGTAGGTGAATTGGTCAAAAATATAAAGGACAATGGTTTAAGGCCCAGTACTGTATGCCCTTCCTCCCTTTGAGGGGCCAAAATGTATCTCTCTACAGTAACCAGAGAACTGACTATTGGAATGTGTGAAAGAATAATACAACAGTATTCATGTTTGGTATATATCAGAAAAAAATTCACTGAGGAGAACTTTGATGCCATACATACAGTGCATTCTAAAGTATTCAGGCCACTTGACTTTTTCCAAATTTAGCCTTATTCTAAAATAAATGTGTTTTGAATTCCTTGTCAATCTACACACAATACCCCATAATGACAAAGCAAGAACAGGTTTTTAATAATGGATTACAAAATCATAATAAAATTAAAACAATTACATAAGTATTCAGACCCTTTACTCAGTACTTTGTTGAAGCACCTTTGGCAGCGATTAAAGCCTTGAGATTATTGGGTATGATGCTACAAGTTTGGTACACCTGTATTTGGGGAGTTTCTCCCATTCTTCTCTGCAGATCCTCTCAAGCTCTGTCAGATTGGATGTGGAGCATCGCTGCACAGCTATTTTCAGATCTCTCCAGAGATGTTCGATTTTGTTCAAGTCCGGGCTCTGGCTGGGCCAGTCAAGGACATTGAAATCAAATCAAACTTTACTTGTCACATCCTGAAAGGTTGCATCACCACCTGGTATGGTAACTGCTCGGCATCTGACCATAAGGCGCTACAAGGGGTAGTGTGTATGGCCCAGTACATCATTGGGGCCAAGCTTCCTGCAATCCAGGACCTATATACCAGGCGGTGTCAGAAGAAAGCCCCAAACATTGTCAAAGACTCCAGTCACCCAAGTCATAGACTGTTCTCTCTGATTCTGCCTCCTCAACCCTCCTCTCCTCCCTTTCTGCATCCTTTGACTCTCTATGTCCCCTATCCTCCAGGCCGGCTCGGTCCTCCCCTCCCGCTCCGTGGCTCGACGACTCATTGCGAGCTCACAGAACAGGGCTCCGGGCAGCCGAGCGGAAATGGAGGAAAACTCGCCTCCCTGCGGACCTGGCATCCTTTCACTCCCTCCTCTCTACATTTTCCTCTTCTCTCTCTGCTGCTAAAGCCACTTTCTACCACTCTAAATTCCAAGCATCTGCCTCTAACCCTAGGAAGCTCTTTGCCACCTTCTCCTCCCTCCTGAATCCTCCTCCCCCCCCCTCCTCCTCTCTGCAGATGACTTCGTCAACCATTTTGAAAAGAAGGTCGACGACATCCGATCCTCGTTTGCTAAGTCAAACGACACCGCTGGTTCTGCTCACACTGCTCTACCCTGTGCTCTGACCTCTTTCTCCCTCTCTCTCCAGATGAAATCTCGCGTCTTGTGACGGCCGGCCGCCCAACAACCTGCCCGCTTGACCCTATCCCCTCCTCTCTTCTCCAGACCATTTCCGGAGACCTTCTCCCTTACCTCACCTCGCTCATCAACTCATCCCTGACCGCTGGCTACGTCCCTTCCGTCTTCAAGAGAGCGAGAGTTGCACCCCTTCTGAAAAAACCTACACTCGATCCCTCCGATGTCAACAACTACAGACCAGTATCCCTTCTTTCTTTTCTCTCCAAAACTCTTGAACGTGCCGTCCTTGGCCAGCTCTCCCGCTATCTCTCTCAGAATGACCTTCTTGAGCCATATCAGTCAAGTTTCAAGACTAGTCATTCAACTGAGACTGTTCTTCTCTGTATCACGGAGGCGCTCCGCACTGCTAAAGCTAACTCTCTCTCCTCTGCTCTCATCCTTCTAGACCTATCGGCTGCCTTCGATACTGTGAACCATCAGATCCTCCTCTCCACCCTCTCCGAGTTGGGCATCTCCGGCGCGGCCCACGCTTGGATTGCGTCCTACCTGACAGGTCGCTCCTACCAGGTGGCGTGGCGAGAATCCGTCTCCACACCACGTGCTCTCACCACTGGTGTCCCCCAGGGCTCTGTTCTAGGCCCTCTCCTATTCTTGCTATACACCAAATCACTTGGCTCTGTCATAACCTCACATGGTCTCTCCTATCATTGCTATGCAGACGACACACAATTAATCTTCTCCTTTCCCCCTTCTGATGACCAGGTGGCGAATCGCATCTCTGCATGTCTGGCAGACATATCAGTGTGGATGACGGATCACCACCTCAAGCTGAACCTCGGCAAGACGGAGCTGCTCTTCCTCCCGGGGAAGGACTGCCCGTTCCATGATCTCGCCATCACGGTTGACAACTCCATTGTGTCCTCCTCCCAGAGCGCTAAGAACCTTGGCGTGATCCTGGACAACACCCTGTCGTTCTCAACTAACATCAAGGCGGTGGCCCGTTCTTGTAGGTTCATGCTCTACAACATCCGCAGAGTACGACCCTGCCTCACACAGGAAGCGGCGCAGGTCCTAATCCAGGCACTTGTCATCTCCCGTCTGGATTACTGCAACTCGCTGTTGGCTGGGCTCCCTGCCTGTGCCATTAAACCCCTACAACTCATCCAGAACGCCGCAGCCTGTCTGGTGTTCAACCTTCCCAAGTTCTCTCACGTCACCCCGCTCCTCCGCTCTCTCCACTGGCTTCCAGTTGAAGCTCGCATCCGCTACAAGACCATGGTGCTTGCCTACGGAGCTGTGAGGGGAACGGCACCTCAGTACCTCCAGGCTCTGATCAGGCCCTACACCCAAACAAGGGCACTGCGTTCATCCACCTCTGGCCTGCTTGCCTCCCTACCACTGAGGAAGTACAGTTCCCGCTCAGCCCAGTCAAAACTGTTCGCTGCTCTGGCCCCCCAATGGTGGAACAAACTCCCTCACGACGCCAGGACAGCGGAGTCAATCACCACCTTCCGGAGACACCTGAAACCCCACCTCTTTAAGGAATACCTAGGATAGGATAAAGTAATCCCTCTCACCCCCCCCTTAAAAGATTTAGATGCACTACTGTTCCACTGGATGTCATAAGGTGAATGCACCAATTTGTAAGTCGCTCTGGATAAAGAGCGTCTGCTAAATGACTTAAATGTAAATGTAAATGCTACCGCACGGCAAGTGGTACCGGAGAGCCAATTCTAGGACCAAAAGGATTCTTAACAGCTTCTAAATAATGTTTGATTTGATGTGACACCACGTCTCACAAAGACTCGGCGGTTGGAACCATAAATCTCCAATTTGGACTCCAGACCAAATGACTCATTTCCATTGCTCATGTTTCTTGGCCCAATCAAGTCTCTTCTTCTTATTGGTGTCCTTTAGTAGTGGTGTCTTTGCAGCAATTAGATCATGAAGGCCTGATTCACACAGTCTCCTCTGAACAGTTGATGTTGAGATGTGTCTGTTACTTGAACTCCATGAAGCATTTGTTTGGGCTGCAATTTCTGAGGCTTGTAACTCTATTGAACTTATCCTCTGCAGCAGAGGTAACTCTGGGTCTTCCATTCCTGTGGCGGTCCTCATGAGAGCCAGTTTCATAATAGCGTTTGATGCTTGAAATGTTTCGTATTGACTGACCTTCATGTCTTAAAGTAATGATGGACTGTCGTTTCTCTTTGTTTATTTGTGCTGTTCTTGCCATAATATGGACTTCTTCTGGCTATCGTCTGTATACCCACCTACCTTGTCACAACACAACTGATTGGCTCAAATGCATTAAGAAGGAAATTTTTAAGAATGCATTTCAGGTGACTACCTCATAAAGCTGGTTGAGAGAATGCCAAGAGTGTGCAAAGCTGTCATCAAGGCAAATGATGGCTATTTGAAGAATTTCAAATATAAAATATATTTTGATTTGTTTAGCACTTTTTTGGTTACTACATAATTCCATATGTGTTCTTGCAGAGTTTTGTCTTCCCTAATATTCTACAATGTAGAAAATAGTACAAATAAATAAAAACCCTTGAATGAGTAGGTGTTCTAAAACGTTTGGTAGTGCATGTATGTACACGTGTAAACTCAGCAAATAAAGAAATGTCCTCTTACTGTCAACTGCGTTTATTTTCATCACACTTAACATGTGTAAATATTTGTGTGAAAATAACAAGATTCAACAACTGAGACATAAACTGAACAAGTTCCACAGACATGTGACTAACAGAAATGGAATAATGTGTTCCTGAACAAAGGGGGAGGTCAAAATCTAAAGTAACAGTCAGTATCTGGTGTGGCCACCAGCTGCATTAAGTATTGCAGTGCATCTCCTGCTCATGGACAGCACCAGATTTGCCAGTTCTTGCTGTGAGATGTTACCCCACTCTTCCACCAAGGCACCTGCAAGTTGTCAGACATTTCTGGGGGAATGGCCCTAGCCCTCACCTTCCGATTCAACAGGTCCCAGACGTGTTCAATGAGATTGAGATCCGGGCTCTTCGCTGGCCATGGCAGAACACTGACATTCCTGTCTTGCAGGAAATCATGCACAGAACGAGCAGTATGGCTGGTGGCATTGTCATGCTGGAGGGTCATTTCAGGATGAGCCTGCAGGAAGGGTACCACATGAAGGAGGATGATGTCTTCCCTGTAACGCACAACGTTGAGATTGCCTGCAATGACAACAAGCTCAGTCCGATGATGCTGTGACACACCACACCAGACCATGATAGACCCTCCACCTCCAAATCTATCCCGCTACAGAGTACAGTCCTCGGTGTAATGCTCATTCCTTCGACGATAAACGCGAATCCGACCATCACCCCTGGTGACACAAAATCGCGACTCGTCAGTGAAGAGCACATTTTGCCAGTCCCGTCTGGTCCAGCGACAGTGAATTTGTGCCCATAGACGACGTTGTTGCCTGTGATGTCTGGTGAGGACCTCCCTTACAACAGGACTACAATCCCTCAGTCCAGCCTCTCTCAGCCTATTGTGGACAGTCTGAGCACTGATGGAGGGATTGTGCGTTCCTGGTGTAACTCGGGCAGTTGTTGTTGCCATCCTGTACCTGTCCTGCAGGTGTAATGTTCATATGTACCGATCCTGTGCAGGTGTTGTTACACGTGGTCTGCCACTGCAAGGATGATCAGCTGTCCGTCTTGTTTCCATGTAGAGCTGTCTTTGGCGTCTCACAGTACGGGCATTGAAATATATTGCCCTGGCCACATCTGCAGTCCTCATGCCTCCTTACAGCATGCCTAAGGCACATTCATGCAGATGAGGGACCCTGGGCATCTTTCTTTTGGTGTTTTTCAGAGTCAGTAGAAAGGCCTCTTTAGTGTCCTAAGTTGTCATAACTGTGACCTTAATTGTCTGTAAGCTGTTAGTGTCTTAACGACCGTTCCACAGGTGTATGTTTATTAATTGTTTATGGTTCATTGAACAAGCATGGGAAACAGTGTTTAAACCCTTTACAATGAACATCTGTGAAGTTATTTGGATTTTTACAAAATATCTTTGAAAGACAGGGTCCTGAAAAAGGGACATTTTTTTTTTTTTTTGCAGAGTTTAGCCAACGCTTGGCATTGTACATGGTGATCTTAGGCTTGTGTGCAGCTACTTGGCTATAGAAACCCATTTCCTGAAGCTCCCCACGAACAGTTCTTGTGTTGATGTTGCTTCCAAAGGCAATTTGGAACTCGGTAGTGTTATGGTTTTCTTCCGTTGAAGGAGAGGAGGACCAAAATGCAGCGTCGTTAGAGTTCAACATGTTTAATAAAGACCATAAACGTGAACACTACAAAATACCAAAACAACAAATGTGAAAAACCAAAACAGTCCTATCTGGTGCATAGACACAAAGACAGAAGACAAGAAACAACCACCCACAAAATACCCAAAGAACATGGCTGCCTAAATATGGTTCCCAATCAGAGACAACGAGAAGCACCTGCCTCTAATTGAGAACCAATCTAGGCAACCATAGACTTACATAAACACCTAGAAAGGAAACCCCATAAACATACAAAACCCCATAGACAAGACAAAACACATACATCACCCATGTCACACCCTGAAATAACCAAAATAATAAAGAAAACAAAGATAACTAAGGCCTGGGCGTGACAGGTAGTGAGTGTTGCAACTGAGGCCAGAGGATTTTTATGCACTTCAGCACTCGGTGGTCCTGTTCTGTGAGCTTATGTGGCCTGCTACTGTGTGGCTGAGCCGTTGTTGCTCCAAGACGTTTCCACTTCACAAAAAAGCACTTACAGTTGACCGGATCAGCTCTAGCAGGACAGAGATTTGAAGAACTGACTTGTTGGAAAGGTGGCATTCTACTACCAATGTTTGTCTATTGAGATTGCATGGCTCTGTGTTCGATTTTATACAGCTGTCAGCAACTTGTGTGGCTGAAATAGCTGAATCCACTAATTTGAACAGGTGTCCATATACACTTACACTATATATGCAAAAGTGTGTTTTCAAGTATAGACTTAAGACGAGACCTGGGTGCCTTCTGATGACCAGTAGGAGACAAGCGATGAGGATTGGGAACCAGAGGATGACTGTTCCGAGGATAGCTCCGATGATAGCTCCGTTGATAGCTCCGTTGATAGCTCCGTTGATAGCGCCGACGATGGTTAAGGAGTCTCCTGAACTGGATGTGCTGTCGTTTCCAGGGTAATTAAGTAATGTGTGAAGATGACATTGTTGGCCAGCATGTGTCTATCACCTACAATGATATTTTTTTGGCAGCTTTCTACTTTTTTTCAGCTTCCTATACACAAGTGCACATACAAAGACTATGTGACTGGTGTAGTGTGATGGCTTTCCACCATTCGAGCTCAAGATGAACTCATGGGGAACAGCAGTCATTTTGGAATGACTCGATGTTCCTACAGTCCAAATTTTCCCAACAGATTATATATTTGTCCTGTTTAGACTTTAGCCTAACATCTCAGTGGAATGCCTCTATTGCAATGTGCTTGACTTGAATTGTGCAAATGGTTTCCGTCATGACTACATTTTAGGTTTATTGAATATCTATTTCCTGTCCACTTTCTCCCCTGCTCTGTTATATGGAACTCACAGCGCACCTTCAAAAGTACAGTATGCAGGCAGGTGACTTCATTTTGGCAACCAACATTCTGCTCTCTGGAAACAACTACGTTTTGGCAGGAGAAGAGGGCTGAAGTCATTGACCGCCATGTGTCATCCATATATGAAGTGGTAGTATATTTTATGTCATCAACATAGTATTAGCTTTGTAATGTATTTTCATTTTCTGATTACTAAACATCCTTTTTGTGTGTGTGTGTAGTTTATTCTAGCTGACGGGAGAACGGACTCCTCAGGTAAATTAGAAGAATATGTATAATGTGTTTCACTTTATATATGTGCCACTACTTTCCATAATAGTGCAAACACCCTATCCTAGTCTGTAATCCCCACATGCTTCAAGATGGCCACCATTGTCCCTGTAACTAAGAAAGCTAAGGTAATTGAACTAAATGACTATCGCCCCATAGCACTCACCTCTGTTATCATGAAGTGCTTTGAGAGACTAGTAAAGGATCATATCACCTCCACCTTACCTGCCACCCTAGACCCACTTCAATTTGCTTACCCCCCAATAGATCCACAGATGATGCAATCGCCATCACATTGCACACCGCCCTGTCCCATCTGGACAAGAGGCATACCTATGAAAGAATGCTGTTCATTGACTACAGCACAGCATTCAACACCATGGTACCCTCCAAGCTCATCGTCAAGTTCGAGGACCTGGGTCTGAACTCCGCCCTGTACAACTGGGTCCTGGACTTCCTGATGGGTCGCCCCCAGGTGGTGAAGGTAGGAAACAACACCTCCTCTTCGCTGATCCTCAACACTGCCCAACAGGGTGCGTGCTCAGCCCCTTCCTGTACTCCCTGTTCACCTATGACTGCGTGGCCAAGCACGCCTCCAATTCAATCATCAAATTTGCAGACATTACATTGATTACCAACAACGATGAGACAGTCTACAGGGAGGAGGTGAGGGCTCTGGGAGTGTGGTGCCAGGAAAATAACTTCTCACTCAAAGTCAACAAAACTAAGGAGATAATCGTGGACTTCAGCAAACAGCAGAGGGAATACCCCCCTATCCACATCGATGGGACTGCAGTGGAGAAGGTGGAAAGCTTCAAGTTCATTGGCGTATACATCACTGACAAACTGAAATTGTCCACCCACACAGACAGTGTGGTGAAGAAGAAGCAGGAGAACCTCAGGAGGATAAAGAAATTTGTCTTAGCACCTAAAACCCTCATAAACTTTTACAGATGCACAATTGAGAGCATCCTGTCGGGCTGTATCATTGCCTGGTACGCCAACTGCACCGCCCACAACCGCAAAGCTCTCCAGAGGGTGGTGCGGTCTGCCCAATGCATTACCAGGGGCAAACTTCCCGCCCTCCTGGACGCTTACAGCACCCGATGCCATAATACGGCAAAAAAAAGATAATCAAGGACATCAACCACCCGAGCCACTGCCTGTTCACCCTGCTATCATCCAGAAGGCGAGGTCAGTACAGGTGCCTCAAAGCTGAGACCGAGAGACTGAAAAACAGATTCTATCTCAAGGCCATCAGACTGTTTAACACCCATCACTAGCACATCAGGGGCGGTTGCCTGTAGACATTGATTAGGAATCACTGGCCACTTTTAGAAATGGATCACTAGCCACTTTAATAATGTTCCGTATCTAGCATTACTCATCTCATATGTATAAACTGCACTCCACACTATTCTACGTTATCTTAGTCACTTTTAAATTGTGTTTACATATTGCATCACCCATTTCATATGTATGCACTGTATTGTATTCTATACTACACCGCTGTCTGTTAAACAGCCATCTCCTGCACATCAGAGGCTGCTGCCTAAAGACATAGATTAGGACTCATTGGCCACTTTAAGGGAATGAAACACTAGCCACTTTAATATTGTCTCCGTATCTTGCATTACTCATCTCATAGGTGTAAACTGTACTCTATACTATTCTACGGTATCTTAGTCACTTTGATTGTTTGTAAATATTGCATCACCCATCTCATATGTATATACTGTACTCTATGCTATGCCACTTTATCTTAGACCAATGCCGCTCTGACATACATGTACATGTATATATATTCTTAATCCATTCCTTACTTAGATTTCCGTGTATGTTGGGTATATGTTGTGAAACTGTTAGATATTACTTGTTAGGTTATTACTGCACTGTCGGCGCTAGAAGCACAAGCATTTCGCTACACCCGCAATAATATCTGCTAAACACATGTATGTGACCAATCAAATTTGATTTGATTTTCATTTGTTTATCTGTCAATACCTTTCATAGTTTATTGTGTACAGTTTTGCACGTAGATCACCATTGAGAATGAGTCGAAGGATATCATCCACATTGTCACGGTGGATAAGCGGGAGACACAGAGGAACTCTGTCGTGGTGGAAAAGCAGGCTTTTATTAGGACAATTGACGAGCTCCTCTTGGAGGTCAAGTTGAAGGAGATGCAGATTTCGGCACTAATGAGTAAGTGCATCTCTGTCTAGGTGTATGTAGGACCTATATTGACAAGTGATTGCACAACATTTGATCATTTTTACCTACATGTTGACATGTTCATAATTATCCAAGTGTGTTTTTGAGTTTGAACGTGATTATTCCAATCTGTATTGTCCTACTTCTTTTACGAATCCAGAGAAAGGAAAGTACAAGGACTCTGTATTCTTCATTCCATTGACATGTGGCACGCGGCAAAAATCTGGCCAAGAAAGTAAATGCGGTGAGTGTAACTACAAATTACGTGCTCTACTGATAATAACAATTGTTGATATTGGTCCTTAAACACACAAGTGCATTTGAGATGTGCCATTTGTTTTTTACATATCCAAATTGCCAGAGAGCTTGCGTAGGCGACCCTGGAGCAATTGGAGGTTAAGTGCCTTGCTGGATAATACAACTGTTTCTAGGAAGTCCAGGATCCAGTTGCAGAGGGAGGTGTTTAGTCTCAGGGTCCTTAGTTTAGTGATGAGGTTTGTGGGCACTATGGTGTTGAACACTGAGCTGTAGTCAATGAACAGCATTCTCATATAGGTGTTCCTTTTGTCCAGGTGGGAAAGAGCAGTGTGGAGTGAGATTGAGATTGCGTTATCTGTGGATCTGTTGGGGCGGTATGCAAATTGGTGTGGGTCTAGGGTTTCCGGGATGATGGTGTTGATGTGAGCCATGACCAGCCTTTCAAGGCACTTCATGGCTACTGACATGAGTGCGACGGGATGGTTGTCATTTAGACAATTTACCTTCTCATTCTTGGGCACAGGGACTATGCTTGAAACGTGGGTATTACAGACTCAGTCAGGGAGATGTTGAAAATGTCAGTGAAGACACTTGCCAGTTGGTCCGCGCATGCTCTGTGTACATGCCCTGGTAATCCGTCTCGCGGCCTTGTGAATGTTGACCTGTTAAAAGGTCTTGCTCACATCCGCTACGGAGAATGTGATCACACAATTGTCCGGAACAGCTGGTGCTCTCATGCATGCTTCAGTATTGCTTGCCTTGAAGCGAGCATGAAGGCATTTAGCTCATCTGGTAGGCTCGCGTCACTGGGAAGCTCGCAGCTATGTTTCCCTTTGTAGTCCGTAATAGTTTGCAAGCCCTGCCACATCCGACGAGCGTCAGAGCCAGTGTAGTAGGATTCAATCTTAGTCCTGTTTTGACGCTTTGCCTGTTTGATGGTTCATCTGAGGGCATAGCGGAATTTCTTATAAGTGTCCGGAATAGTTCCGCTCCTTGAAAGTGGCAGCTCTAGCCTTTAGCTTGGTGCGGATGTTACCTGTAATCAATGGCTTCTGGTTGGGATATGTACGTACGGTCACTGTAGGGATGACGTCGTCAATGCACTTACTGATGAAGCCGGTGACTGAGGTTGTATACTACTTAATGCCATTGGATGAATCACGGAACATATTCCGGTCTGTGATAGCAAAACAATCCTGTAGCATAGCATCCGCGTCATCTGACCACTTCTGTATTGAGCGAGTCACTGGTACAGCCTGCTTTAGTTTTAGCTTGTAAGCAGGAATGAATCAGGAGGATAGAATTATGGTCAGGTTTGCCAAATGGAGGACGAGGGAAAGCTTTGTATGAATCTCTGTGTGTGGAGTAAAGGTGGTCTAGAGTTTTTGAATGAGCATTTTCTCGTTTGCTTATGGTCTTATAATGCTTATAATGCTCGTTGAGTGCTGGTTTGTGGTGGTAAATAGACGGCTATGAATAATATAGATGAGAACGTTCTTGGTAGATATTGTGGTCTACAGCTTATCATGAGGTACTCTATCTCAGGCGAGCAATACCTTGAGACTTCTTTAATATTAGTCTTGAGGTATTGCTCGCATTACAAACTCATCCAATAAAACTGATTGCTCTGTGGTCTCTGGAAGTGGCGCTGATTTTGGACACAACTACATTCAGAGATTGCACCAAAACAATTTAAATGAGATGACTGTTATGCTCTGATAGTAGACTCATCCTATTAGCACATCGGTCCTTTTCCTGTCATGTAAATTGCCTATGTTAATCATGAGGATTGTGGGCCAGTAGTCTTTTTAAGCACAAATTATATGCATACCAGGCACTTATTACCATTTCTTTAGTAATGCTGATTAATTAATTGAGGTGGTGTCTGGGTAGAAGTGCAGTCATGTGTAATGGACTTTCTCTCCCTGGTATTATCTGTTCTACCAAACACAGGCAGGAAAGATTTCTGGACAATCCATCATTCTGGTCTGGATCAAAGACATCGTCAACCATTTCTGGCTCTGTTGTAAAACTGTAGACAACATAATGCAGTTCATACAAACTACTCCATTTATCTGAGGAAACAACTACAGTTAATTGCATTGATATGTTTGCCATTTACTCTGCAGGGTATAAAGTGCATTTGGAATGTATTCAGACCCCTTCCCTTTTTCCACATTTTGTTACGTTAAAGCCTTATTCTAAAATATATATATATATATATTTTAATCCCTTCTTCAATCTACACACAATACCCCATAATGAGGAAGCGAAATCAGGTTTTTGGGATTGTTGGAAATTTGGAAAATTATTCAACATAAAAAAACAAAATACCTTATTTAAGTATGCAGACCCTTTGCTATGAGAATCGAAATTGAACTGAGGTGCATCCTGTTTCCATTGATCATCCTTGAGATGTTTCTACAACTTGATTGGAGTCCACCTGTCATAAATTCAAATGATTGGACATGATTTGGAAAGACACACCCCATTCTCCTGTCTATATAAGGTCCCACAGTTGACAGAGCAAAAACCAAGCCATATGAGGTCAAAGGAATTGTCTGTAGAGCTCCGAGACAGGATTGTGTCGAGGCACAGATCTGGGGAAGGGTATCAACAAATGTCTACAACATTGAAGGTCCCAAGAACACAGTGGCCTCCATCATTCTTAAATGGAAGAAGTTAGGAACCACCAAGACTCTTCCTAGAGCTGGATGCCTGGCCAAACTGAGTAATCGGGGGAGAAGGGCCTTGGTCAGGCCGGTGACCAAGTACCTGATGGTCACTCTGACAGAGCTTCAGAGTTCCTCTGTGGCGATGAGAGAACCTTCCAGAAGGGCAACCATTTCTGCAACACTCCATCAATCAGGCTTTTATGGTAGAGTGGCCAAATGGAAGCCACTCCTCAGTAAAAGGCACATGGCTGCCAGCTTGCAGTTTGCAAAAAGGCACATAAAGGACTCGCAGACCATGAAAAACAAGATTCTCTGGTCTGATGAAATCAAGATTGAACTCTTTGACCTGAATGCCAAACATCACGTCTGGAGGAATCCAGGCACCATCCCTACATTGAAGCATGGCGGTGGCAGCATAGTGCTGTAGGGATGATTTTCAGCGGCAGGGAATGTGAGACTAGTCAGGATCGAGGGAAAGATGAATGGAGCAAAGTACATAGAGATCCTTGATGAAAACCTGCTCCAGAGTGTTCAGGACCTCAGACTTCTGCGAAAGTTCACCTTCCAACAGGACAATGACCCTAAGCACACAGCCAAGACAACGCAGGAGTGGCTTCGGGACAAATCTCTGAATGTCCATGAGTGACCAAGTCAGAGCCCGGACTTGAACCCAATCTAACGTCTCTGGAGTGACCTGAAAATAGCTTTGCAGCGATGCTCCCCATCCAACCTGAGAGAGCATGAGAGGATCTGCAGAGAAGAATGGGAGACACTCCCCAAATACAGGTGTGCCAAGCTTGTAGCGTCATACCAAAGAAGACTCGAGGCTGTAATGGCTGCCAAAGGTGCTTCAACAAAGTACTGAGTAAAGGTTCTGAATACTTATGTAAATGTGATATTTAAGTTTTTTATTTGTAATAAATTAGCAAAGATTTCTAACAACCTGTTTTTGCTTTGTCATTATGGGGTATTGTGTGTAGATTGATGAGAGGAAAAAACTATTTAATCCATTTTAGTATAAGGCTGTAACCTAAGTCAAAAGGTCTGAATACTTTCCGAGGGCACTGTATGTTCACTCACTGTTCAAATGTGGTGATATCACTGATCCCATCTGCTACCTGCGTTTATCCATTCTTTCCTGCCTCTTCAAACTCCTGGAGCAGATAATGAACACCCAGCTTACCCACTACCTGAGCCATAACCACATCCTCTCCAAGTTCCAGTCTGGTTTCCGAAAACGTCACAGCTGCATAACTGCCACAACCAAGGTTCTCAATTACAGCTTCGCCTCCCTGGACAAAAAGCATACCTCTCATACCTCTCAAATCTTGTGCAATACACCGACGCATGTCTTGTATTCAAGATCCTTAATGGCCTGGCTCCCCCTCCACTCAATATTTTTGTTAAACAGAAAACCCAGACATATGGCAGCAGATCCACAAGGTCTGCCATGAGAGGTGACTGTATAGTTCCCCTGAGGAAAAGCACCTTTAGTAAATCTGCATTCTCTGTGAGAGCTTCCCATGTCTGGAATACACTGCCATCAGACACACATAACTGCACCACATATCACACTTTCACAAAATGCTTGAAGACATGGCTAAAGGTCAATCAGATTTGTGAACATGGTCCCTAGCTGTGTGTTGCCGCTTTCCATGTTGTCTGTTGTCTGTAGCTTGTGAGGTGTGGAAACACTTTGTTGCTTTTATGAATTTTGTCTTGCTGCTTTTTGTTCTATGTTGCTCTGTCTGTATGCTACGTCTTGCTTGTCCTATGTTGCTCTGTCTGTATGCTATGTCTTGCTTGTCCTATGTTGCTCTGTCTGTATGCTATGTCTTGCTTGTTCTATGTTGCTATTGTCTATATTGTAATTGTTTTTAATAACCTGCCCAGGGACTGCGGTTGAAAATTAGCCGGCTGGCTAAAACCGGCACTTTTACTGAAAGGTTGATTAATGTGCACTGTCCCTGTAAAAATAAAAATAAACTCAACTCAACTCAACTCATCAATAATCTCAAAGACACCAGCCTCTCTGACAGCCCCCTCTGCTGGTTATCCAACTGCTTCACAAACAAGTATGCTTAAATGGTTGTCCAAAAGAAAATACTGTTAATAAAACCTCTCTAGGTATTAATTTTATCTTACATAGGGTGTATTAAATATAATCAGAAGTCCCATCCCCAAACTGTGGCCTCTCTCTCTCTCTCTCTCTCTCTCTCTCTCCAAATAATCATTATTCATTGATGGCCTCTGTGAGTCTTTGGTTGCGGGTGTTGTTATATGTCTACGGGTGGGTGTTGTTATCATGACCAGTGAGCTGAGATAAGGCGGAGCTTTACCTAACAAAGACTTATAGATGACCTGGAGCAAGTGGGTCAGGCGACGAATATGTAGCGAGGGCCAGCCGATTAGAGCATACAGGTCGCAGTGGTGGGTGGTGTATGGAGCTTTGGTGACCAAACGGATGGCACTGTGATAGACTGCATCCAGTTTGCTGAGTAGAGTGTTGGAGGCTATTTTGTAAATGAATTGGAATTGTCCATAGAGTTCCAAGACAGGATTGTGTTGAGGCACAGATCTGGAGCATTGAAGGTCCCCAAGAACATGGCCTCCATCATTCTTAAATGGAAGAAGTTTGGAACCACCAAGACTCTTCCTAGAGCTGGCTGCCTCTGACAGACCTCCAGAGCTCCTCTGTGGAGATGTGAGAACCTTCCAGCACTCCACCAACCAGGCCGTTATAGTAGAGCAGCCAGAAGCAAGCCACTCCTCAGTAAAAGCAACATGACAGTCCGCTTGGAGTTTGCCAAAAAGCACCGTAAGAACTCTCAGATCATGAGAGACAAGATTATCTGGTCTGATGAAACCAAGATTGAACTCTTTGGCCTGAACGCCAAGCGTCACGTCTGGAGGAAACCTGGCACCACCTCTACGTTGAAGCATGGTGGTGGCAGCATCATGCTGTGGGGATGTTTTCAACGGCAGGGACTGGGATACTAGTCAGGACCGAGGGAAAGATGAACGGAGCAAAGTACAGAGAGATCCTTGATGAAAACCTGCCCCAGAGCGCTCAGGACCTCAGACTGTGGTGAATGGTCACCTTCCAACAGGACAATGACCGTAAGCACACAGCCAAGACAACGCAGGTGTGGCTTCGGGACAAGTCTCTGAATGTCCATGAGTGACCAAGCCAGAGCCCGGACTTGAACCCGTCCGAACACCTCTGGAGAGACCTGAAAATAACTGTGCAGCAACGCTCAACATCCAACCTGACAGAGCTTTAGGGGATCTGCAGAGAAGCATGGGAGAAACTCCCCAAATACAAGTGTGCCAAGCTTGTAGCATCATACCCAAGAAGTCTTGAGGCTGTAATCGCTGCCAAAGGTGCTTCAATGAAGTACTGAGTAAAGGGTCTGAATACTTATGTAAATGTGATATTTGAGTTTTAATTTCTAATACATGATTTCTAGAAACCTGTTTTTTCTTTGTCATTAAGATGTATTGTGGTATAGATTGATGAGGGGAAAAAACAATTTAATCCATTTTAAAATAAGGCTGTAACATAACAAAATGTGGGAAAAGTCAAGGCTCTACAGTTGTCACTAGTTACCACAACCACAAAGTAATAAACCCTGACGATTTCTAAAATGTCTCTTCCCCAGAGTGCGAGGCTTCCACCGAGGGTCAGGATAAAGATGAGTTTGTGACAGTAGGAGTAAAAAATATATATTTTAAAGTGGACCTTTTCCTTTTGGCTGATCCATCTGTGGTTTCAGGGTGGGTGAAAACAGAGATGGGTGCTGTGGAATCAGTGAAGGTAACCAGATGTGGTCTTGTGATAATTGTTTGTGTTTCTGCTGGTCAGACGGAGCAGGCACTCCGCGTTAAACGAATGGAGACAAGAGAGGTGAATTGTTTTGCTCTCAAGGAAAGGGCACCATTGAGAGGAGTGATTACTGGGGTAGGGGTAAATATGAAAGATGACCAACTGAAGGGGAAGATTCCCAGTGTTTGTGATGCTCGTTGTTTGGTGCGACGGCAGACAGGGTGGCATGAGTGGTGTCTGTCATTTAGAGTTGTTTTTTTTTGTCTTTGTCCGACAAAGTGATATATAAGTTATCCCATATGAGCTTTGTGTTGAATACATTACGCTGTTACAGGTGTCAAGCTTATGGGTATGTGGCAACAGTGTGTAGGAGGGAGGTTCCTAGGTGGGTGCAGTGTGCAGAAGGGCATGATACAAAGGAATGTGTAGTATTGGGGAAATTAGTGGTACAGTATGTGTTAATTGTAGGGGTGCCCATGGGGCTGGGGATCAGAAATGTCCAGCACCAGAGAGGCAGGATTGAGGTTTCCAGGGTTAGAATAGCGCAGAAGTTGTTGTATGCTGAGGCAGTGAAGAAAGTAGAGGAAGATGGATCAAGGGGGAGGGATCCTGAGAGGAGTGATGTGAGTAGTAGAGCTGTACCAGAACAGAGGGATAGGCCAACAAGTGATATATGCTTCAGAAAGATTGGATTTTTAGCATTTATAGCAATGGCTATCAACTGAACTGCAGGGATGGAACATAAGTCACAGAAAATTGAGGTGGTGGTGTGCAGAGAGGTATTTGGGTGTGCGAGACTTGACGTCAGGAGAGTTACAGGATGTGTTAAGTGGTGGTATCCTATCCTTTCAAGCTGTTGCCCTGAGGTAACAGTAAATAGATTTAAATAGTGGCGTATGGTGGTAGGTTTTAATTGAGTGTAGGGTTAATGGTAGGGTATTTGTTTTTAGTTTTTATTAATATTATTATTTTATTTGTTATTAGGCTTTTACTCTTATGTTCTAAACTGAACAAAAAAAGAAACGTCCTCTCACTGTCAACTTCATTTATTTTCAGCAAACTTAACATGTGTAAATATTTATATGAAAATAACAAGATTCAACAACTGAGACATAAACTGAACAAGTTCCACAGACATGTGACAAACATAAATGGAATAATGTGTTCCTGAACAAAGGGGGATCAAAATCAAAAGTAACAGTCAGTATCTGGTGTGGCCACCAGCTGCATTAAGTACTGCAGTGCATCTCCTCCTCATGGACAGCACCAGATTTGCCAGTTCTTGCTGTGAGATGTTACCCCACTCTTCCACCAAGGCACCTGCAAGTTCCCGGACATTTCTGGGGAGAATGGCCCTAGCCCTCACCCTCAAATTCAATAGGTTCCAGACGTGCTCAATGGGATTGAGATCCAGGCTCTTCGCTGGCCATGGCAGAACACTGTCATTCCTGTCTTGCAGGAAATCACACTCAGAATGAGCAATATGGAGGGTGGCATTGTCATGCTGGAAGGTCATGTCAGGATGAGCCTGTAGGAAGGGTACCACATGAGGGAGGATGATGTCTTCCCTGTTACGCACAGCGGTGAGATTGCCCGCAAAGACATAAAGCTCAGTCCGATTATGTTGTGACACACTGCCTCAGACCATGACGGACTCTCCACCTCCAAATCGTTCCGATCCAGAGAACAGGCCTCGGTGTAACGCTCATTCCTTTGACTATAAACGCGAATCCGACCATCACCCCTGGTGAGACAAAAGCGCGTGAATGTGCCTTAGGCATGAGTCAGTGAAGAACACTTTTTGCCAGGCCTGTCTGGTCCAGCGACAGTGGGTTTGTGCCCATAGGCGACGTTGTTGTCGTCAGTGAAGAGCACATTTTGACAAGCCTGTCTGGTCCAGTGACCTTGGGTTTGTGCCCATAGGTGACGTTGTTGCCGGTGATGTCTTGTGAGGACCTGCCTTACAACAGGACTTCAAGCCCTCAGTCCAGCCTCTCTCAGCCTATTGCGGACAGTCTGCGCACTGATGGAGGGATTGTGCGTTCCTGGTGTAACTCGGGCAGTTGTTGTTGCCATCCTGTACCTGTCCCCGCAGGTGTGATGTTTAGATGTACCGATCCTGTGCAGGTGTTGCTACACGTGGTCTGCCACTGCTAGGACGATCAGCTGTCCGTCCTCTCTCCCTGTAGCGCTGTCTTAGGCATCTCACAGTACAGACATTGCAATGTAATGCCCTGGCCACATCTGCAGTCCTCATGCCTACTTGCAGCATGCCTAAGGCATATTCCCGCTGATAAGCAGGGAGCCTGGGCATCTTTCTTTTGGTGTTTTGGTGTTAAGCAGCACGTCAAGTAAATTTGACGAATGTTCTGAACGGACAACAGTAATATCAAAAACTGGAACAAAGAGGATAATTGTCTGAAATTGGAGTGGATGATGCGTGCTTAAATGGTAATGAATCACTTCTTGTTGGGAAGCGGTTGTTGAGTAAGGATGCAGATGTGGGAAACCAGTTTGAGGTGTTGAAAATAAAGTTTTCGCTTGTAAAAACTGGAGTCTGTCAGAGTGACCAGGAGTGTTCTTATTTTGATTAATTGTATTTCTGACGAGCAGAGGCAGATTGCAGTTGGCCTCAAAAGAAATCCGGACAACAGAATATTGTATTTTGAATTTCGGAGTAGAGCACCCGTCAAAGGAGTCATCTCAGGAGTGACGACGGATGTTTAGGTTGAATACCTGAAGAGAATTCCTGGTGTGGTTGGTGCCCGGCTTCTGACCCGCAGGCTGAATGGAGAAAAAGAAGAAGGTCTGTCGGTCCTGTCGTTTTATTGATTAAGTGCAATTACCTAAGTACGTGAACCTTGGTTATGAAAGATTTGCCGTAAGAGCTTGCGTCCCCAAACTACCGCTGTGTAAAAATTGTAAAGGATTTGGCCGTGTATCAAAGTGTGTGCAGACGAACAGAGTATACTGAAGAACGGCGTGTAGAAGAACGAGCGGTGTTGCAGTTCTGGTGGGGATCGTGATCCTGGGTTCCTGGAGGGCCCTGTAAGGGCGAAGGAAATTGTGGTGGCAAAAGTCCGAGCGGTCAATCGAACTATAGCAACAGTTTGCTGCCAGACAAAATATACCCTATGTGTTAAAAGTTTTTTTTTGTGGAATCCTTTGCAGATGTGAAGCGGAACTGAGGACGGGACGGAAGATGGCGGAAACTGAGGTTTTGTTTGCAACTGATAGTGAGTCAAGTGAAGCTAATAGTAAATAAAGTGAGAATGAGTGGGTTACATTGGCGATGAAAAATGAAAACAAGAGAAGTTAAGAAAGCTATGTTGGAAAATAGGAAACCACTAGACTCGTTTTTGGTCGGAGTCAGGGTTCTGGATCAATGCTACTTGGAAAATCTGGAACGTGTTGGAGGAAAGTGTGGATTTGGTGAGACTAACAAGAACGGGTCTTATTTTTTGTGTGAATGTTTTGGAACAGAAGAAGGGTGTTTTAAAGACTGAAAAAGACATTGGAGTGGAATGTTGCCTGCATGGATTTTTGTAGCAGAGTGCCTATCAAGGGGGTTATTTCTGGGGTGGCGCAACAAACAAAGGTAGAGGATGTAACTGAAGACATCGATGGAGTGGTTGGTGCACGTCGATTGACCTGTATGGTGGATGGAGAAAAGAAGTTCACTTCATCCATCCTACTGTTCTTTGATGAAGAGTCTCTCCTTTCTCAAATCAAGTTAGGATTCATGAGATACCTTGTAAGAGCTTTTGTGCACAAGCCCCTTCAGTGTCATAAATGTAAAAGAGTTGGTCATGTGTCAAGTGTGTGCAGAAGGTAAGAATATCGTATGCCAGTTGAAGGGAATTGCTGCAACTGTGGATGTGAGCAAGCGCCTGAATTCTTGGAGTGCCCTTTTAGGGTGAAGGAGAATGAGCTGGCAAGGGTAAGGAGTGTCCAGCGTGTGTCCAATTTGGAGGCGGTGAGAAAATTGGAAGGTCTGAGTGGCAGGGAAGAAACAATAGTAGTAGAGCCACCACGACCAGTGAAGGTTTCTCATCAACCGAGGGACAGTGAAATGAAATGAAACGTTGTATTATTTATTGCAATGGTCATAAACTGTACAGCACAAGTGGAGAAGAAGTCTAAGAAAATTGGAGTCATTGTGTATGCTGCTGAACGTTTTTTGGGTCTTCATGATTTCACTGCTGAGGTGGTGCAAGAAATCCTGTCGGTGAATGTACCATCATCACAGGCCCCTGAGCCTGTTTAGGGATGTATTTTGGAGTGGAATGTTATTGAAGAAGTGAGATGGGTTTTCTTAGTTGATGTGTTTTATTTTGTATGATGTCCTTTACCCTTTTCCCGAGATGTTTTTTTTTTTTGTTTCTTATACAATACAGCGTCCAGCTGGTGGCGGTAGTGCACAATTACAATTGGATGCCAACCGTCGTTAAACACCTATCGAAGAAGAAGAAACGCTGTTTCCACGCCGCATAGTAGGTGGTGGGATGTGTAATCGCCAATATACAATAGAAAATAAGTGTAGGTGGTGGTAATGCCACATTTATTGGATGCCAACCGCCGTTAAACTTCATCGAAGAAGAAAAAAATATATTTTCTTAAAATTTCATTTTAAACCGGTTTAAATCTACACGGTTAACCTTATGCCTAACCCTAAATTAAGACTAAAAAGCACATTTTTGTTTTCATACGTTTGTATAAAAAAGTATACGATATAGCCCATTGACTTTGTGGCTGTGCTATCTAGTGGAAAGCATCACAATAGGAGTAGCCAGGTGGCTATGTTATGTAACTTGGCGATTTGTAAGTATCATAGCTAGGCTAAAGACATTAACATTACTTTTTGTATCTCGATGTAATTGTAATGTAAGTGGTGAAATGGGCGAACTTTGAGACGTTATATCAGCCTCGTTTCATTGATCGAGACTAGACTCTTTTCTGTCAACAATGCATTTGCTCTCGACAACGTTCCTTACACAACTATCTAGCTAATTAGCTAGCTACTAGCTCGGGAATGTAACTAGTTAGTAAGGTTGCAACTTGTAGTTTCTAAATAAAACAAGCGTGAACTGCTAACGTTATTGATACTAGCTAGCAAACGTTACATAGCTAACTAACGTTAGTTAGCCAACTCAAATTATGAGTTTGTAATCTAGCTAACGTTAGCTATTGGACCTAATCTAGTAGAATAACTACAGCAGCTAGAGAGAGCTAAATTGATCATTTTCAAATCAAGTCATTCTATTTAGTTATCTAGCTGCTGGTAAGTGTGTAGTTTAGAGCTGAAATAGTCTCTGAACTGGATAGCCATAGCTACAGATCAAAGAGCTATGTGTAATTTTGCAATCTGTTGACATCTCTTTCCCCGTGTGTATCTGTATTTGCACTGCAGTTGAATCAGATGTTTTTTTCTGTCTCAAGATGCAACAGGATGCCAGTAGAAGATACTGAGAACCAGGTTCCTCTTATCCTCTCCAACCCGGCTAGTGCTGCTCTCACCCCGGGAGGAATGGAGGAGGATGGAGCCAACAGAGGAACCGCTGGATGCTCAATCTCCATCACTGGGACCAGCCAGGGGGACACTGAGCAGCCTGCAATGGCCTGCCCAGATAGCACTGGATCTGGGGAGGGCAGCAGTGGTAAGAAGATGGATAGTCTGGGTTCACAAACTCAAATCAAATGTTCCAGTGAAGCGCTTACTTACAAGCCCTTAACCAACAATGCCGTTTTAAGAAAAATAAGTGTTAAGTAACAAAAAAAAAACAAAAAAAAGATAAGTGAAAAATAAATAAAGAACAGCAGTAAAATACCAGTAGCGAGGCTATATACAAGGGGTACCGGTACAGAGTCAATGTGTGGAGGCACAGGTTAGTTGAGGTAATATGTACATGTAGGTAGAGTTAAAGTGACTGCATAGATAATAACAGAGAGTAGTAGCAGCGTAAAAGGGGGTACAAATAGTCTGGGTAGCCATTTGATCAGCTGTTTAGAGTCTTATGGCTTGAAGGGATAAGCTGTTAAGAAGCCTTTTGGACCTAGACTTGGCGCTCCAGTACCACTTGCCGTGTGGTAGCAGAGAGAACAGTCTATGACTAGGGTGGCTGGAGTCTGACAATTTTAGGGCCTTCCTCTGACACCTGTCCTGTATAGAGGTCCTGGATGGCAGGAAGCTTTTCCCCAGTGATGTACTGGGCCGTACGCACTACCCTCTAGTGCCTTGTGGTCGGAGGCAGAGCAGTTGCCACACCAGGCAGTGATGCAACCAGTCAGGATGCTCTTGATGGTGCAGCTATATAACTTTTTGAGGATCTGTGGACCCATGCCAAATCTTTTCAGTCTCCTGAGGGGGAATAGGCATTATCGTGCCTTCTTCACGACTGTCTTGGTGTGTTTGGACCGTGTGTTTGGACCATGAGTTTGTTGGTGATGTGGACACCAATGAACTTGAAGCTCTCAACCTGCTCCACTATAGCCCCGTCGACTAGAATGGGGGCGTACTTGGTCTTCCTTTTCCTGTAGTCCACAATCATCTCTTTTGTCTTGATCACATTGAGGGAGAGGTTGTTATCCTGGCACCACACGACCATGTCTCTGACCTCCTCCCTATATGTTGTCTCATCGTTGTCTGTGATCAGGCCTACCACTGTTGTGTCATCTGCAAACTTAATGATGGTGTTGGAGTCGTACCTGGCCATGCAGTCATGAGTGAACAGGGAGTACATGAGGGGACTGAGCATGCACCCCTGAGGGGCCACTGTGCTGAGGATCAGTGTGGCAGATGTGTTGTAACCTACCCTTACCACCTGGGGCTGCCCATCAGGAAGTCCAGGATCCAGTTGCAGAGGGAGGTGTTTAAGTCCCAGGGTCCTTAGCTTAATGAGTTTTGAGGGCACTATGGTGTTGAATGTTGAGCTGCAGTCAATGAATAGCAGTGTTCCTTTTTTCCAGGTGGGAAAGTGCAGTGTGCAGTGCAATGGAGATTGCATCATCTGTGGATCTGTTGGGGTGGTATGCAAATTGAAGTTACGTTAGTCTTCTTGGGCACATGGACTATGGTGGTCTGCTTGAAACATATTCGTATTACAGACTCAGTCAGGGTCAGTTTGAAAAGGTCAGTGAAGACACTTGCCAGTTGGTCAGCGCATGCTCGGAGTACACGTCCTGGTAATCCGTCTGATCTTGTGAATGTTGACCTGTTTAAAGGTCTTACTCACGTCGGCTACGGAGAGCATGATCAAACAGTCTTCCGGAACAGCTGATGCTCTAATGCATGCTTCAGTGTTGCTTTTCTCGAAGCGAGCATAGAAGTAATTTATCTTGTCTGGTAGGCTTGTGTCACTGGGCAGCTCGCCGCTGTGCTTCCCTTTGTAGTCTGTGAAACATAAGATATTACCATTTTTAATTGCCCGTTAGTAGGATATTCGTGATCGTAGCTCGTCTATTTTGTTATCCAAGTAAGTTGGCTAATAGGACTGATGGTAGAGACAGATTACACACTCGTCTGTCGGATCCTTATAAGGCACCCCGACCTACGTCCCCGGTATCTGTCTCTTTCTCATGCGAATTACGTGGATTTGGGCCTTGTCGGGAGTCTGAAGTAAATCCTTCACGTCCGACTCGCTAGCACGAGGTGAGTAATCGTTGTCCTGACATCTAGAAGCTATTTTCGGTTATTCGAGAAGGTGGCAGAAACATGTACAAACAAGTTATAAATAACAATTGGCTAGGAGAACGTGTGGAGACCTATGGTGCCATTATATCATTACTCCTCTGTTGTTCTTAGTGACAGTGACTGTGTGTGTCTGTACTCTGTTCTTAGCCATTAAGAAGTCTGGAGCCCTGCTACACATTGACCGTCAGCTTATCCAGGCTGTGAGTGCCAGCTCCGGGGCTGCAGAGCTACAGGGTCTGGGTGTCGCCGTCTACGACCAGGATGTGTTGGAGCAGGGGGTCTTGCAGCAGGTGGACCAGGCCATACACGAAGCCAGCCAGGCTGCAGCCAAGGCCGAGGCAGAGAAGGAGTACCAGTCTGTAATAGACGATGTCAGGTATGGCCTTTGGCTAGGCTGGGTGACGGTTAATCTAGCTAAGTCTAAGGGTTAGAACTGGGTTGGTAGAGCAGTAGAGTACAGAAGAGGTGCTGGGGTATAATTGTAGTTGGAGCAGGTATCGGTCAGGCTGCACATGTGTCAGTTCTGTACTAATGTATGTGTGTGTGTGTTCCAGGTCATGTATGGCAGCTCTGAAGCATATTAATAAGATCATAGAGCAGCTGACTCCCTATGCTACTTCCAGTAAAGACATTAACAGGAAGATGGAGTCTGTCAGACGGCAGAAAGAGAACAAGGTGAGGAAAACTGCTGTAAGGAATGCGGCTGTGCTATGCAAGCTGTGATCCACTGTTCTTCAATGGATTAGCTCTTGTTAAGTTTACTAGTGTCCACTTGTTGCAGATCCTCTTGTGGACAGCACATTCTGTCTTCTGATTTGATGCTCCTCCTGTCCTTTATAAGTGATGATGGGGCTGGTTATGATGATGATATTCAAGATGAAGATGTCTCTCTGCAGGAGAAGCAATTGAAGAAGATCAGAGCAAAGCAGAGGAGACTACAGGCCATCCTGGGGGGAGAAGACACACTGAAGATAGAGGCTGAGCTACTGCTGGAGGACGATGTGGACGAAGGTGAGTTACTTCTCACTAGAGGGATCTTGGTTGCCCTGTCCCATTCTTTGCACATTTGCCGTACTCTATGGTCTCTAAATTATTTTAAGAATGTGAAATGTTAGAATAATAGTAGAGAGAATGATTTATTTCAGCTTTTATTTCTTTCATCACATTCCCAGTGGGTCAGGAGTTTACATGCACTCAATTAGTATTTGGTAGCATTGCCTTTAAATTATTTATCTTGGGTCAAACGTTTCGGGTAGACTTCCACAAGCTCCCCACAATAAGTTGGGTGAATTTTGGCCCATTCCTCCTGACAGAGCTGGTGTAACTGAGTCAGGTTTGTAAGGCCTCCTTTCTCTCACTCGCTTTTTTAGCTCTGCCCACACATTTTCTATAGGCTTGAGGTTAGGGCTTTGTGATGCCCACTCCGGTACCTTGACTTTGTTGTCCGTAAGCCATTTTGCCACAACTTTGGAAGTATGCTTGGGGTCATTGTCCATTTGGAAGACCCATTTGCGGCCAAGCTTTAACTTCCTGACTGATATCTTGAGATGTTGCTTCAATATATCCACATACTTTTCCAGCCACATGATGCCATCTATTTTGTGAATTGCACCAGTCCCTCCTGCAGCAAAGCACCCCCATAACATGATGCTGCCACCCCCGTGCTTCACGGTTGGGATGGTGTCCTTCGGCTTGCAAGCCTCCCCCTTTTTCCTCCAAACATAACAATGGTCATTATGGTCAAACAGTTCTAGTTTTGTTTCATCAGACCGGAGGACATTCCTCCAAAAAGTACCATCTTTGTCCCCATGTGCAGTTGCAAACCATAGTCTGGCTTTTTTATGGCGGTTTTGGAGCAGTGGCTTCTTCCTTGCTGAGCGGCCTTTCAGGTTATGTCGATATAGGACTCGTTTTACTGTGGATATGGATACTTTTGTACTTGTTTCCTCCAGCATCTTCACAAGGTCCTTTGCTGTTGTTCTGGGATTGATTTGTACTTTTCGCACCAAAGTACGTTCTAGATCTCTAGGAGACAGTCTCCTTCCTGAGCGGTATGACTGCTCCGTGGTCCCATGGTGTTTATACTTGCGTCCTATTGTTTGTACAGAGGAAGGTACCTTCAGGCATTTGGAAATTGCTCCCAAGGATGAACCAGACTTGTGGAGCTACATTTTTTTTTCTGAGGTCTTGGCTGATTTCTTTTGATTTTCCCATGATGTCGAGCAAAATAAATTGACTGTTTAAAGGCACAGTCAATTTAGTGTATGTAAACTTCTGACTCACTAACAGACTTGCCAAAACTATAGTTTGTTAACAAGAATTGTGTGGAGTGGTTGAAAAACAAGTTTTAATGACTCCATCCTAAGTGTATGTAAACTTCCAACTTCAACTGTATATGTATATATATTATTACCACAAGTTTGGACACCTACTCATTCATGGGTTTAGACATCAAAACTATGAAATAACACATGGAATCATGTAACCAAAAAGTGTTCAATAAATCAAAACATATTTTATATTTGAGATTCTTCAAATTAGCAACCCTTTGCCTTGATGACACACTCTTGGTATTTGAACACTCTTGGCATTCTCTCAACCATTCTCTCAACAAGCTTCAGCTGGAATTCTTTTCCAACAGTCTTGAAGGAGTTCCCACATATGCTGAGCACTTGTTAGTTGCTTTTCCGTCACACTGCAGTCCAACTCATCCCAAACCATCTCAATTGGGTTGAGGGCGGGTGATTGTGGAGGCCAGGTCATCTGATGCAGCACTCCATCACTCTCCTTCTTGGTCAAATAGCCCTTACAAAGCCTGGAGGTGTGTTGGGTCATTGTCCTGTTGAAAAACAAATGATAGTCCCACTAAGCGCAAACCAGATGGGATGGCGTATCACTGCAGAATGCTGTGGTATCCATGCTGGTTAAGTGTACCTTGAATTCTAAATAAATCAGACAGTGTCACCAGCAAAGCACCCCCACACCATCACACCTCCTCCTCCATGCTTCACCGCTGGAACCACATGTGGAGGTCATGCATTCACCAACTCTGCGTCTCACAAAGACATGGCGGTTGGAACCAAAAATCGCAAATTTGGACTACAGATGAAAGGACAAATTTCCACTGGTCTAATGTCCATTGCTTGTGTTTCTTGGCCCAAGCAAGTGTCTTCTTCTTATTGGTGTCCTTTAGTAGTGGTTTCTTTGCAGCAATTTGACAATGAATCAAGTGGCGCAGTGTTCTATGACACTGCTTCAGTGCAAGACGCGTCACTGCAGGACCTGGTTTGAATACAGGCTGCGTCACATCCGGCCGTGATTGGGAGTCCCATAGGGCGGTGCACAATTGGTCCGGCATCGTTCGGCTTTCACCAGGGTAGGCCGCCATTGTAAATATGAATTTGTGCTAAGCTGACTTGCCTAGTTAAATGAAATAAATACATTTATGGCCTGATTCACGCAATCTCCTCTGAACAGTTGCTGTTGAGATGTTTGTTACTTGAACTCTGTGAAGCATTTTTTTGGGGCTGCAATTTCTGAGGCTGGTAACTATTGAACTTATCCTCTGCAGCAGAGGTAACTCTGGGTCTTCCGGATTTACTGACCTTCATGTCTTAAAGTAATGATGGACTGTCGTTTCTCTTTGCTTATTTGAGCTGTTCTTGCCATAATGCCAAGAATGTGCAAAGCTGTCATCAAGGCAAAGGGTGGCTACTTTAAAGAATCTCATGTAAAATACATTTGGATTTGTTTACCACTTTTTGGTTACTACATGATTCCATGTGTTATTTAATTGTTTCCCACAATTTAGAAAAAAAATACGAATAAAGAAAAACCCTTGAATGAGTAGGTGTGTCTAAACTTTTGACTGCTACTCTATATATGGTGCATTTGGAAAGTTTTCAGACCGCTTCACTTTTCTCACATTATATTATGTTATAGCCTTGTTCTAAAATGTATAAAATTAAGCCATAAAGTCGAAGGAATTGTCCGTTGAGCTCCGAGACAGGATTATGTCGAGGCACAGATCTGGGGAAGGGTGCCAAAAAATGTCAGCAGCATTTGAAGGTCCCCAAGAACACAGTGGCCACCATCATTCTTAAATGGAAGAAGTTTGGAACCACCAAGACTCTTCCTAGTGCTGGCCGCCCGGCCAAACTGAGCAATTTGGGGAGAAGGGCTTTGGTCAGGGAGGTGACCAAGAACCCGTTGGTCACTCTGACAGAGCTCCAGAGTTCCTCTGTAGAGATGGGAGAACCTTCCAGAAGGACAACCATCTCTGCAGCACTCCACCATTCAGGCCTTTATGGTTGAGTGGCCAGACGAAAGCCAGTTCTCAGTAAAAGGCATATTACAGCCCACTTGGAGTTTGCCAAAAGACACCTAAAGGACTCTCAGCCATAAGAAACATGGGACTGGGAGACTAGTCAGGATCGAGGGACAGTTTAGCAGAGCAAAGTACAAGGAGATCCTTGATGAAAACCTGCTCCAGAGAGTTCAGGACCTCAGACTGGGGCAACGGTTCACCTTCCAACATGACAATGACTCTAAACACACAACCAAGACAAAGCAGGATGGCTGATAGTCCTTGAGTTGTCCAGCCAGAGTCCAGACTTGAACCCGATCGAACATCTCTGGAGAGACCTGAAAATCCCTGTGCAGTGACGCTCCCCATCCAACCTGACAGAGCTTAAGAGGATCTGCAGAGAAGAATGGGAGAAAGACCAAAATACACAGTGCATTCAGAAAGTATTCAAACCCCGTGACTTTTTTTCACATTTTGTTTCGTTACAGCTTTATTCTAAAATGGATTAAATTGTTATTTTCCCTCCCTGTGTAATGATCATGCTGTTTAATCAGCTTGTTGATATGACACACCTTTTAGGTGGATGGATTATCTTGGCAATGGAGAAATGCTCACTAACAGGGATATAAACAAATTTGTGCACAACATTTGAGAGAAATAAGCTTTTTGTGCGTATGGAACATTTCTGTTTTATTTATTTATTTCATCTCATGAAACATGGGACCATTTATATTTTTGTTCAGTGTATATATAATGGTGTGTATGGACAGTATATGAATAGAACATGTGTGTACAGCAGTAGTTATAATAGGACGAGCCATGATTACAATACAGTATATACATATAATGTGGGTAAAACAGTATGTTAAAACATTGAACCTGTTTTGTTCTAACAGAGCCCGGCCCATCTACTCTGGGCAGTATGCTGATGCCGGAACAGGAGACTGAGTGGGAGGAGCTAATCCGGACGGGTCACATGACACCGTTTGGAACGAGGGTCCCTCAGAAGGAGGAGAAGAAGGAACCACGCAAGTTCATGCTGTCTGAAAACTCTGGCTTCGACGCTGTAGGTGGATCATTTTTTTTCATTGATTGGTTGATCGGTTGATAGGTTGATTGATTGTTTTATTGTTATTGTTCAGTACCTGGCGGACCAAGCTAAGATGGCAGTGGACAGGAAGAGACCTGCACCCCTAAAGCAGAAGAAGAAGACTGCTGTGGGCAAGGAAGGGAAAAAGACCAACGAAGCGGTGCGTGATTGTGTGTGTGTGTGTGGAGATTTAGGTACCATTAATTCCTGAATCTGTGACTCTATGGATACTTATGGTGAAAAGCATTTTATCTTAATGCATTTCAGGATTATTATTATTATTATGACTATGCTTATCATTCATACCATTACTAGGCTCTCCCCTCCTACTCTGTGGATAAGAAGCTCCAGAAGCGAATGCGTAAGCTGCAGAGGACCGCTCTGAAGGCCCACACTAAGGCCCCGGCTAAGAGGGTCACGCTGATCCCCAAGCCCAGGACGAAGCTTCAAGCTGGGGGAGATGAGATGGACAGCGAGGGGTCTGAGTACCTCCCCAGTGATGAACTGATGGACCCTGAGAGAGAAGAGAGGGAGGACCGAGATGAGGGCTGGGGAGAGGAGGATGAGGTTGACTACTATGAGTTAAAGCCCTACAGGAAGAAGAGTGAAGAAAAAGGGGGGAAGAAGGGGAAAAGGAGAGAGTGTGACGAGGAGTATTACCCCGACAGCTCAGAGGAAGACAAGGGTTCAGGGAAAAAGGGAAAAGAGAAGATGAAGAAAGACGACGGAGATGTGGAGTTCTACAAACAGAGGATACGGTAAAAAAACAAAAATATGCCTTCACAGAGTATATGATAAACACACACCTTCTACCTGTAAATTTACCTCATCAGCATCCAGGCTGCCAACATCAACTTTAGAACATTCCTATGAAAACGCATTCAAACATAGATGAGCAGGGCAGGGCAGTTTGTCCCATCTAAGTAACATAGGTAGTAGTGGAAAAACTGATGTTAAAGGTGTAGCCTAATCACTAGTAGGTTAGTCCTTACCTCTTAATTGCCCCCCCCCCCGTAAATTAAATCCATTTAATTGAGTTTCAAAGGAAATTCAAATTACAGGACTAACCTACCAGTGACCACCTTTAAACACCTTTAAATAGATATCTAGTCATGAACGGTGTGGAACGATTATATCGGATATCGAATTATTTGGAGTAGCATGTTATAGAAGAGCTCTCCCCAAATATCCCCCAACCCTACTGCACACATTTAATATTACGACGCTGCTAACAAGATTACATATTTATAGACACTAACTAAATAGTGTTGGCATGTGTCCTTTCTCTGCACTACAAGCTACACAGCTGGAATGATAATTCAACATCACTGCTCTGGGTACTGATGGTAGGGGGGGTCATTCCCTGTCATTTCAGCAAGCCATGACACCCAACCTCTCAGATTGTTCTGAAATAGTTTCTGTAGTTATAAACAAATAAGATTAGCATTCCTGAAAATATTATTTTGTTGAAATGTAATTTGATCTCTATGAAGTAAATGTATTGCACCCAAATTGTCCATTTTAACTTAGAAGATTCATATAATCTTCAATAAATGGTACTGAACATTCGATTTGGACCATAATTCTTCATAACAATGAGTAAGCAAGGTTCTGAGCTAACTTTTTCCAACTAGTGGCACTGGTGTTACCAACTTTTTCAGTTGGTGGCACCAGCACATGATTTGATAATGACTTGGCCTGTGTCCCATAATGTGCCTGCATTCCATACAGAACTGGGATAATTAAATTAGCATGCCCTTGTGTTCTTACATCGATTTGGATAGATTTACTGCAACGGCATAGAAAATAGTGTTAAAATAAAGTGCAAAATTTATTTATTTCAGATTTTTAAGTGCCATGTGTTCATTTCTGCGAAATCCTCTAGAGGACAGAATTGGGGGAAAAATGCTGGTTTTTGCTCTCAAAACACAATTGAATGTTCTAAATCCACAATAATGCTTAAACCACACCAGGGGACCATTGTTTTTTTTTTTTTTTTTAATGGTCTAGTTACCCTTCGGTTAACGTGTGCACCAGCCAGACAGTTGTGTTTGGCTAGTGGTGTTTCTGTAGCGCACTTGTGATGGAGTTTTCAAAACAAATGGCCACTCGATTGATTCAAATGATCATGATTCTGCCAGTAGGGCATAGGATACTTTTCTAGTTCTTCTGCTGATGTGTGTGCGTCTGGGTGCGATACTCTATGTTCCTTTCGGCAGGGTTAATACTTGCCTGGCCCCCGAACAAAACTCTTTATCTTTACCCCTCTATCAATATCACGATAATTGTATCTTTCAGTTGCGGGCTGATCAAGTAGCCTATGCATGGTTCATACAGACATTGGCAAGTCAAATTCAAGGACTTTAAAGGACTTTTTCAAGCACTTCATTGTCATTTCCTATTGAATTGTTGTAATGGCCTATAATAGGCCCAAAATGTATATAAAAAAACATGCATAATAATTTTAATAGGCCTACCCGCCGCATTGACATTCACACTATTTTTACGTTCTAAAATATGTTGAAATAATGCTGGCATTGTCTGACTAAATCGACTGCATTCTCCCGACACACACACTAATGAAGTCTGTCCATGTGGTAGCTAGTCAGTCTCGCCATTTGAGATGTTGAGGGAATACTGTATCATGTGTTAAAACGAAAAGCTATTATAAACCCAATTCCCTTTGTAATGGAACACCAAGTTGAAGGCAACATTCGATGTTGTCTTGCTTATAATAACCGCATATGGTTTTTACCGCAACAGACTAGGGCAAACACCCAACAGACTAGGGCAAACACCCAACAGACTAGGGCAAACACCCAACAGACTAGGGCAAACACCCAACAGACTAGGGCAAACACCCAACAGACTAGGGCAAACACCCAACAGACTAGGGCAAACAGACTAGGGCAAACACCCAACAGACTAGGGCAAACACCCAACAGACTAGGGCAAACACCCAACAGACTAGGGCAAACACCCAACAGACTAGGGGCAAACACCCAACAGACTAGGGGCAAACACCCAACAGACTAGGGCAAACACCCTTCATTTGAGACGGCGGGAAACAAACGGAAGTGCCAATATCTCTCATAATTATTCTGCGATTTCATTTCTGATCAAATTTTATATTGGAGCAGTAAAACTTCTAAATTGGATACCATAACGTAAATTACTTCAAGGACCAAAGAGCCTAGAGGCAATGTCGGATTTTCAAGATAGGCTATTCCATGATGACTGAATTGCGCATTGCAAATATTCTAACGAGACTGAACTTTTTAAATTCCTGATTTGCATACACATTCTCGCCTTGGCATTTACTGGTAGATATCAGAACTTGGAACATCTTTCCTACCCCTACCACTCTCGGTCTTCGCTCCACGCAACAACCAACTGCCCGACAGAATATCTATAGGCTATATGAGTGCAGCAAGCGTGTGATAAGTACTCGATATAACAAACTTTCTAGGCACAAACTGTGTTCAACATCGAGTCCTGACACACACTGCCATAGCATTCCCGTGCTGTTGTTGGTTTATTTTTGGTAAATTGCACATTACTGTTTAAATAAATCATGATGATTAAAAAAGCTAATTGTGAACCAAAAACTAACTAGATTATCAATGTTTGTCGCATTGCCAAGTCAAACTGGTCGCAGTATCGAAACCTGGTACAACATTAGGAATCCAATAAAATGGTCAAAAGCTATGCACAGGACCCCCCCCCCCCCCCCACACACACACACACACACCAATCCCACCCCAATAACCAGTATACAGTATCAGTTTTCTATGTTTAACAAGTATACTGAACAAAAATATAAACGCAACATGCAACAATTTCAAAGATTTTACTGAGTTACAGTTCATAGAAGGAAATTAGTCAATTGAAATAAATTCATTAGGCCCTAAACTATGGATTTCACATGACTGAGAATATAAATATGCATCTGTTGGTCACAGATACCTTTTTAAATAAAAAAAGTAGGGACGAGGATCAGAAAACACACCAGATACTGACTGGACCACCATTTGCCTCATCCAGCCACACATCTCCTTCACATATAGTTCATCAGGCTGTTGATTGTGGCCTGTGGAATGGTGTCCCACTTCTCTTCAATGGCTGTGCGATGTTTGTGGATATTGACAGGAACTGGAGCACACTGTTGTACACGTCAATCCAGAGCATCCCAAACATGCTCAATGAGTGACATGTCTGGTGAGTATGCGGGCCATGGAAGAACTGGGACATTTTCACCTTCAGGAATTGTGTACAGATCCTTGTATCTCTGTGCATTCAAATTGCCATCAATAAAAAGCAATTGTGTTTGTTGTTCGTAGCTTATGCCTGCCCATACCATAACCCCACCGCCACCATGGGGCACTCTGTTCACAACATTGACATCCGCAAACCGCTCGCCCACACGATTCCATACACTTGGTCTGTGGTTGTGTGGCCAGTTGGACGTACTGCCAAATTCTCTAAAATAACTTTGGGAGAGAAATTAATATTACGTTCTCTGGCAACAGCTCTGGAGGACATTCCTGTAGTCAGCATGCCAATTGCACGCGCCCTCAACTTTAGTCGTCTGTGGCGTTGTGTGACATAACTGCGCATTTTAGGGTGGCCTTTTATTGTCACTAGCACAAGGTGCACATGTGTAATGACCATGCTGTTTATTCAGCTTCTTGATATGCCACCGCAGTCAGGTGGATGGATTATCTCGGCAAAGGAGAAATGCTCATCAACAAGGGATGTAAACAAATGTGTGCTCAACATTTTTGAGCAATAAGCTTTCTGTGCGTATTGAACATTGTTGGGATCTGTTATTTCAGCTCATGAAACATGGGACCAACACTTTACGTGTCATTTGTATTTTTGTTCAGTGTAGTTTATAGATGTGGTTCGCAGTATTGCTTCTTCATCCCTTGTGATGTATTTCCTGTGAATCTGGTTGTTATTCCCCCCCATTTAGAGAAATTAGCCATTGAAGTCACTTGCATTATTTACCATAATTTAGTGTTTAAGTACCAGGTTTTTCCCACTAGATGCCGCTTTTCCTGCTGCTGCCAGCACACCCTTTTATCAATGTTTCTGGTCTCTTGTGTTTATTAAGTGGATCGTAACATTTTCTTTGCAACTTTGGGTAGAAAACCAATAGCTTTTGCTCATGATGAAAATAAATTGTGTGGTCAAGCCAGTCCTCTATGAAAGCAATTCAGTTTGTCCTTTTCTGAGCAACCTAATGCTTCAACCCAACTCTCCTTAAATAGTCCAAATGGCAGTTCATATGAAGGCTTTTTCTACAAGCCCAAAACTTTGAATGGCGAAATGGGCTAGTGTCTCTAAAATGTTGTGAGAGTCCTAATAAAATAATACAATTATAAACCATTGCATGGCAGTTGTATGTTTTTCAACACAATTATTAGAAAACATCTCTATATGTAGTGTGATTTAGTGACATTTCCCTTTACACCCAGCCAAATACAATTACCCTTGCAGAAAACTATATAGTGTATACAGTGTTTGGGACTTTAACTCTTTGAAGACCATTAGATAACATAACATTGAAACCATTAACTGCTGTTGGTCTAACTAATCCATACCTTTTTTTAAAGGGAATAAACCACACACAGAGGGGCTGTTTTCCTGGACACAAATTTAGCCTAAGAGAAGGACAAACTGAATTGCTTTCATAGAGGACTGGGTTGAATTGTGAGGATGACGGCACAATTTATTTTCACCATCAGCAAAATATATATATTTTTTTCAACTTAAAGTTGCTAAGAAAATGTTATATCCATTTAATAAACACAGCAAAATGGGTAAAAGTATCAGGAACAGCAGCATCTAGTGGGAGAAACTTTGTACTTTCACACTAATTTCTGGTAAATAATGGAAGCACTGTTTTCCATTCGTGCCGGCTGCGGCTAATCAACCGGTTACTTACTCGTTTTCAACCGGCTACTTTTTCCACTTAATATTAACTAGGCTATTTAGAGAGGAGAGCCACTCATTTGGCTCCCTAATTTGCATAGGCTACTGTTAGGCCTACCTTTTTGCAATTATCTGCAGATAAATTATGAAAATATTCGATGACGACAGTGAATCATCACTGCAGCAATAAGTAGTGGAGAGACTCATTCAGGTCCATGATAATTAGGGCCCTTACGGAATCCAGGCATTAAAAAGGAATAAAACAAACAAACAAAAAAATGTTTTGACCTTAGTTAGGGCTGGGCGGTATACCGGTATTGATGCACGGACAGGTTTGTGTTTTTTACTTTACCTCCTATACCGGTATTTGACTGTTTGGTTTGTTAAATGTGATAGGCAGTGTGTAACGTCCATTCTTTTACAGTTTACTTCGCTACTTGGGTCATCTCTATGCCGCTTTCCACTCAGACCTAGCCACGCCCCCTGTCACTCAAGGAGCGCATTTGATGTTCCTCAACCACAAGACTAGTGATGGGCATTCCGGCTCTGTTCAGTGAGCCGGCTCACCAAAATGTGCCGGCTCTTTTGGCTCCCAAACGGCTCTTTAAAAAAATAATGTTTTGTATTTTTTCAAGTCAAACAGTTTGTGACGATTTTAAAACAATTCTAATTATATTATTAAATGAAATCAAACTCTACCTTAACCACAATTTATTTAAACATGCATTGGTTCGTTGCTAAAAATAATGCTATTAAACATTTGCATTTAAAGTATAATTTTTTTACTGTATATAAACAAAGTGCATATAAATCTAACCATTCAAAATGAATAGAATCTGAACAGCATAATAATAGAATATTGCACCATATCAAAGAAAAATAAATAAGGTGCAAAACTGCAGCATCCCACTTTAAACATTAAACTGGTCCCTCTTTTCTCTCTCTTCTTTATTGCCATGTTATAACCAGCAGCACACAGCAATGCTGACCATATTTTGCTTTTGAGAGATTTGCATTCAGAAATGCAAGCTGCCTCACTTTCGAGGGGCTGATTCAGTTTCTTCTCTCAGTAATTATTTGTCCCGTTTTCGAGAAGACCCTCTGAGGGAACGGATGTGGCCACTATGCAGAGTCACCCTGTCATGATTTTAGTAAGCCTTGGGCAGACAGAGGCCTTGTTCTTCCACCAGCTCAGAGGATCTGCAGTCCTTTGGAGTAGTGGCTCCTCCAAATAGTATCGTACCTCCATTATGGCATCTGCTAAGGGATATCTGCAGTAGATATTTGGACTCTTTCCCGTACTGAAGCCTGTGTGCTCTCGTACAGTTGTGGAATAATTGATTTTGAAAGGGTTTCCTGCTTGGAATTGTGTACATTGGACTATTGCTATCATTTCTAAAACCTCTGTCCTCCATGATCAAAAATGGCTGCTAATCGGTGTCAATAATTTTAGCCAGTGTAATATCAATTTGGCCTAGTTTTGCCTCAGACATAGACTTTGGTATAAACTGGTCCATAGAAGACTGCGTTGCTGTGGGTCGCGGAGTAGGCCTACTTGACTGAGTGGATACATCTCCACGTGTGGAGTTGCTGGCTCCACCACTATCACTAGCAGGCCCGCTAGTTTCTCGATGCTTCACAGTTGGGTGCACAGTTCGCATCTGCTGGTGTAGGTTGTGCGTAGAACCGGCTTTATATGAGATCTTGTTTTGACAAATTCTACACTGTGCTCTAACATTGTCTACATTAATGAAATGCACCCAAATGCTACTTTGCTTCCAACTCATTTTCCAGCTCTTTTCACAGCTGTCCTTCCTCTCCTCAGCTGCTAAGTGTGTGACTGTGAGTGAGTTGGCTCGGCCCTCCCTCACGCATCTTTGGTTCATTGGTTGACACTGAGTGTCTGATTGACAGGAACAACAGGTGAGGCTGTTAGTCTGAGCAGACAGTCAGAACAAGACAGTCAGAACGAATGTGTGTGCGCTTGAGCATTTAAGCCTATATAATTATTATTATTTTATTTTTTATTTTTTTCGTTCTTTGAATTAGTTATTTCTATTCATTTAAATCTTTTGATTATTCATATATATATATTTTTTATAAGTAGATTCGGCTCTTCTGATATACAAGCCGGCTCTTAGAGTCGACTCGTTCTCAAAAGACCCATCACTACACGAGACACTTGCGTTCGGTCTGCGTGGTCAGTGGAGCATATGCAACACTGTTGATGACAACGATGCAGTTGCTTCTTAATATAAATCTACTAGCATTCTATAATTACACTGTTAGCTTGTTTCTTACATCTGCAAACAGCTAGTTTGTCTTTTCTTAGCAAGTTGTTCCTATATCTTGTTAGCCGCTAATGCTAATCTCTAGTTAGCTAATACATGTACTGAGTAAGAGCAAGCGTACTTAGCTATACTGCCTAATAATACCAATGATTGTGTAGACCTAAATCAGCATGTTTGTGCAACAGTGTCTTTTAAATTAAAGAGGTAAACGCAAAGGAAGAATATTTTAGCTACATGAAGTTGCTAAGAGAGAACATTCAATGTAGCCAAAGATTATAGGGTTCCCTAAGAAACAGCTATCCTAACCTGTCACAATAACTCCTCCCTGGCATTTTCATTCATTGTAATTTCAAACAACACTGTATTAAAAGTGCCCACTATTATATTCTAACTATATAATTAGAATAGACATTCTATTCCCATGATTCCAACAGTTAACCCAAGTGTTTTGCTCTAAATTGCAAGACAAATTGCAACATTTGGTTAAAAATAAGGCCCAGATTACTTGCCCATATCGTGCAGCTTTATGTGGCAGTGTGGAAATTATCTCAAATGCAGGAATTGATGAAAATTATGACTTTTGTGGGTTGAAGTTGAATTGAACGCTATAAAACAATCAGAATGGAGAAAGACCCATTGATATCACTTAGAATGTATGTCACGCACTACTCATAAAGCACATTTAGAACTTTTATTATAAAAATAAACATAAAATACGTCATACTGTAAAAAAATATATTTAAAAAATACGGTGACATAATATTTTGGCCATATCACCCAGCCCTAACCTTAGTAGGGAATCAACTAAATGTATTAAATGAATTATCCCAAGTTTATCATAAGACATGAACAGAATGCATCAGTGATCCGTATTTCCTGCAACTTTCTGAAGAGGCAACGAGAGTGGCCCCATGTGTGTGTGTCTCAACAACTTTGTGTAGCTTTTAGTGTTGATGCTAATGAAAACATTATTCTGGTCAAAAAAAATCTCAATTAAATGTGAACTACAAAGTAGCCTTTGCTTATCTGGCACAATTTAATGATTCTTTTCGTTAATCCAGTGGGTATTAACTCTACCATCACATGTGCGCTACAAAAACACATCTAAAAAAAGGTTTCTTGTTAGGTGCACACTTCAATTAAAAGGTTTCTACACCCAAAAACTGAAAATGGAATTAGGCAAAAAATATAACTGATTTTATAGGGCCCTACTTAATGATAATTTTACTTTAAAGATGCAGTCAAACATGATTTTGCCTGTGTTTGATATACATTTCGTCACTATGAAGGTGGAATAGTATTGTGAAAATGATGATAGCCCTTTTAGTGTAAGCGCTGTTTGAAAAGACTGCCTGAATTTTCAGCATGTTTTGGTGGGATGGAGTTTTGGCCTGCCCCGTAAATGAGTTAATAGACCAATAAGAAATAATTCTAAACCTCTCTGCCAATAACAGCTAGATTTCAGTTTCCCCTCCCCACTCAGACTACTCCCCGACAGTCCTAGCGAAATTCTTGCTTGAGAAATTGCTCTTTGCCTAGATTTTTATTTTATTTTTTTATTTAACCTTTATTTAACCATGCAAGTCAGCGAAGAACAAATTCTTATTTACAATGACGGCCTATCCCGGCCAAACCCTTGCTCGGACGACGCTGGGCCAATTGTGTGCCGCCCTATGGGACTCCCCATCACAGCCGGTTGTGATACAGCCTGATATCGAACCAGGGTCTGTAGTGACGCCTCTAGCACTGAGATACAGTGCGTTAGAACGCTGCGCCACTTGGGAGCCCAGTAAGAAGCTAATTTTCTTTTCAACCATTTTAATTGAGAACAATCACAGTAAGGTACTTAATTGTTACCCATGAAATGATTTCATATTGAGATAAATAAAAAAAAACAGCTGCATTGGACCTTTTTTAAGATGTGTATGTAAAGCCCTTTTATTTTAAAAATTTACCTTGAATTTATTTTTCAATTTGAACAAACATTGTGGCATTTCATATATTAAATAAGACTTTAATGTCAAGAGAAGACCGGTTAAAGGTGTAATATTCTCTTAATTAGAAAATAGTCCTGGTCATATAGACCTAGACGATATTCAAAATGACTACCTATTTGTATTTATTATGGATCCCCATTAGCTGCTGCCAAGGCAGCTTCCTGGGGTCCAGCAAAATTAAGGCAGTTTATACAATAGATTGAATTCATACATTCTCAGTAATTTAATTTAGTAATTTAAATTTAATTTGTAAAATCATGTCTTACACAATACCACAAATGTTTCCAATCTGAGAGATAAACTCGATAAAGTATTCAATAACTTTGGTGTGTATTTCAGATGGAATCAAAGCATTAGTATGTACCAGAGGCTGCTAAAAACACAGCTCCTTCCACAATTTTGTTTAAACCGAGTACTTGTGGAACACACTGATGCAAGCGGCTTCATTGGCTAATTTCTCTAAACAGGGGAACAGCACCAAATTCCCAGAGAATACGTTATAAAAGATGAAGAAGTAATACTCCAAGCAGCAGCGTGTCAAAGCTGATGGTATACTGGTTGATGGAGTGGGATTGGCGTGGGCTGTGGGTGGTTCGTAGGTGGCTCTTGACAATTGTTTCATTAGATTCCCCTTACTCATTGTTAGGAAGAATTATCACATTCATTGACTATATGAATCCTATCAATTTAAATTGACAATTTGGGTGCAATCAAATAGCTTAATTTGTCAGATCAAATTATATTTCAACAAAATAATGTTTCAGGAATGCTTATCTTATCCGTTTCTAACTACAGAAACGATTTCAGTACAATCTAAATTGGTGGGTTTCGAAATCCTCTTTCTTGTGCTTTTTGAGGTGGAATGACTCAGGAGAGGAGGCTGAGAGAGCGGTTAAGAAGAGCGAGAGGGATGGGAATGGAGTGAGAAAGGACAAGAGAGGGACAGGGGGAGAAAAAGAAGGAAAGGAGAGAGAGGAAGGGAAGTGTGTAGAGAGAAAAGCGTAATAAACTGAGCCGATGCCTTGACTTAATTAGTGTGGCTGGTCTCAGCAGGCCAGCAAAGAGCAGCAGTCTCCCAGCCTTAGTGACAGGACCAGGACCAAATGAAGATGGATTCCGGTCCTCTCCCTCTCACACCTTTCCTAGGGAACCCACTCCACTAATTGTCTGTATCAATCTTCATTTGCTGTGTGACGACTCTGCCACTAACTGCCCTCTCGCTCTATGCAGCTAGTCTATTAAAAATACACGTGTCCTGGCTGGTCTAGTGGTAATCCCGTAGCCTCCGGCACACATCTATGCCGGCATAGGTTTGAATCCGGCCTACTGCGCTTTGACACAGCCTCTATCTTTCCTCACTATCACCTTATCACCTTTTCTCTCTATATGTTCAAGAATGTCAGAAAAGACCATGTAAATATATATATATATATAAATTCAACTGCCTTAGATTGCCCTCCTTAAAACGGCTTAAGAATTCCCTATGCTAACTGATAGTGATTACACCAATTACTCACACATCCCTTTGGGTTTTAAAGAGCAAGGTTCGGGCCGCAAATGTTTAGTGGTCTTGTTTCAGCATGGGACATCTCTGCTGCTCAGATGCACATAAGGGTCTGGGCCCATATTCATAAAGCGTCTCATAGTAGGTGTGCTGATCTACGATCAGTGTAATGAAATTAGAGGTGGGACCTGATCCTCGATCGGCAGTCCTACTCTGAGACACTTTGTGTTGTGGGCCTAAGTGTTGTAGGGGGAGAGATCCAGATGGGACTGTTGGGCCTTGGGGAGATTGCTGAGGGAGATTTTGCTGAGTCAATACAAGAGTGTGTAGAAGGGGGTGGCGGGGCTATAGTGACTTATGTGACAGTAGCACCTGCTCCCCTGTAGGAGGAGGAAGAGGAAAGGGAGAGGATGACAGTAGTGATGACTGTTTTCTCTTTTTACAGGCGGTGGAGGCGGCTGCGGCTGAGAGAGAGGGAGGAGAAGAGAGAGAGAGGAGAGGAGGAGAGTGACCAGAGTGATGCTGAGTTTGATGAAGGATTCAAAGTGCCTGGATTCCTCTGGAATAAACTCTTCAAGTAAGTAACAAACAAAGTAACAGCTTTTCCCAATTGCCACTGTATTTTGTAATGTTTATGACTAATGTTTATGTTGATACCTGTTGAATATGAACTCTGATAGTGTAAATGATCATATACATAAAGTATGATTATAATAAGTTGTGTGTGTGGACCAGTTTATAAAAAAAAGCACATTCAGTTTTAGATTGGTTTTATCATCACCACAGAACATCATTGTAAGTATAAGTGAAGCGTATTGAACTCAAAGCAGGCAGATTGTTTTTGACTGTATTCAGTTGAGTAACTTGAGTCTGAGTTGAGTAAAAAAGTGGCTCACAGCTGATCAGTCTCTACACTTTCGGTCTCTTTATCTGGAATCGTTACTGACAATGACCTAACGATTCATTTACCACCACATACACTATGCTCTTTGTGTTTGGGCAGGGGTGGATTTTTGACAGACGGGGATGTTTTTGTGTGTGTGTGTGTATATTAACAGCTGTGTGCGCACGTATGTGTGTCTTTTGTCTCTTTCTGTGTGTGCGTGTGTTCCAGGTACCAGCAGACAGGTGTAAGGTGGCTGTGGGAGCTACACTGCCAGCAGGCAGGGGGAATCCTGGGGGATGAGATGGGTCTGGGTAAAACCATCCAAGTCATCGCATTCCTGGCTGGCCTCAGCTACAGCAAACTACGCACACGAGGGTCCAACTACAGGTACACGGGCATGCACACACGTACACCTGACCTGGGTTAAATTATTATTTGAAGTCTTTCAAATACTTTAAGCATTTGCTCTAGCCTGTCGAGAGGGCCAGGAGGGTGGGGTCTGCATTATTTGAACTTTTATATTAGTTCCATTGCAACAGGCAAGCTCAATCAGACACAGATCAAGTATTTGGATCCTAGAGATAGATGGACATCACTCCTTGGAAATAATACATTTTTGCATGGACATTGCCATTGAGGACTTTTTAAAGTAGTCTTCTGGGTGGAACTTCCTATGGGTTAATGAAGGATCACACAATTCCATCCAGCTCATCAGCAGGGATCAGCCAAAGAATTATACTTGTGAGCAAACATTACATTACCGCAGGTGGTTTAAATTGCCAACCTTGGCTTTATACCTGTTCAAACAACAGACTCCAGGTGGCAGTATGCACCCTTTCAGTTTGTTTACCAATTCAGTAGTAGTAGTAGAAGAAGAAGAAAATGAACTACTTTATAATGGAGATGGCCTCAATTGTGCTGCTCATGCCCACAGATGCCATAATGGGACAGTTACAAAGATTTGTCGTCTAACTAAGTCTATGATTTGGACCCAGGTCTGACGATCGCACGAACACACACAAACTCTAGCCGTTATCGTGTGTTCAGACTGGGAGTCTGTGTAGTAATGAATATTTCATTAGGGTGATTTGTGCTGGAGAGTTTTAGTCTGAATTATTAAACATGTTTCAATTATTAGACTCCTCTCATTCTCTACTGCAGACACCAAAGGAAATGTGTGTGTGTGTGTGTGTGTGTGTGATTCTTAGTGGACGTGGTCACAGGGGCAGAGGGGGCCAATTAAACGTGAACCACATTAAAGCATGTTGAAGGCGGGGCCCACTGGTTCCACACACACACACTCCAGAGGGATTGAACCTCTCTGATGGTCAATACTCTGTCTGCTGTCAACGTCCACAAATTGATTGTTTGCAAACTCAATTATGCTTCTATCAATGGTTTCCACCAAGCAGAGGTTCATGGCAGTTAGGGCTGTGACGATCATTTAATAACCGTGTAAAACCGTTTCAACGGTTTTGACGGTTATTTTGTTATAACCTTCTTTATCCACAACCGTCGAAATAGGCCTACATTCATTTTTCGGATTTAAAAAAATCGTATTAACTCTATTGTCGTGGGCCTCCCGGGTGGCGCAGTGGTTAAGGGCACTGCACTGCACTCTGGGTACGCGCCCAGGCTCTGTCGTAACCGGCCGCCACCGGGAGGTCCGTCGCACAATTGGCATAGCGTCGTCCGGGTTCGGGAGGGTTTGGCCGGTAGGGATATCCTTGTCTCATCGCGCAGCGACTCCTGTGGCGGGTCGGGCGCAGTGCACGCTAACCAAGGTTGCCAGGTGCACAGTGTTTCCTCCGACACATTGGTGCGGCTGGCTTCCGGGTTGGATGCGCGCTGTGTTAAGAAGCAGTGCGGCTTGGTTGGGTTGTGTATCTTCTCTCCTGAGCCCGTACGGGAGTTGTAGCGATGAGACAAGATAGTAGCTACTAGCAATTGGATACCACGAAAAGGGGTAAAATTTAAAATAAATAAAATAATTAGAAAAATCTATTGTCGTGTAGCTAAACTTTGCCTAATAGTGGGGGTGTTTACTAATGACTATAATAAATTGTTTTGCTAACTTAGTCTATCCATTAAACGGTCTACATCCTCCTCTTTTTAACTGTCCTTTGGATGCTCAAGCAGCTTTAGAACACTATAGACTATGACACTTCAATAAAAAGTGTTTTGATTTGTCGACTTTCTTTAATACAATGCACGTTTTCATTGCTTGCTAGTAAATAAATAAATACATCTTTTTTTTTAAAGCAGTCGACAAGGTTGTTCTGGCTCTGAGGCCTGTAATGCGGTAATGTTATGTCAAATGGACAATGTGCCAATCCTCATATCTGCCCGGTCCTGGCCAATATACCGCCCTATGCGAGTAAAATAAAATTGCCGCCCCTCTTAAGTAGAATAGTATCCTAGACTATACTGTGTTGGCCCGCAAAGCACTTTTATGAATGCCCATGTGGTAGCCTACCATTTGTAAAACAGACAATTTATTGATAAACCCTGTCATTCATTTATAGTTCTCATTCTCGGAGTAGAAATGTTGTTTCCTACATTTATGGGAGCAATGAGCGTGTGTCTTGTTTCTCTTTCCTGGTAAATTTTACGCAGTGTGCGCGCCTGAGCGCTCACACAAGTACCTGGACGGCAAATGTAGGAAAGTGCCCATTTGGGGATGTCTGATTTCTGATTGTCTTAACTCACCACCACTAATAAACTGGGCTTCTGTCATTTTTTTTCTTCTTCACGTCACACAGTAAGTCAACGAAGTCATTTTTTATTTTATTATTATTTTTTACATCCATTCACACTGAACGAAAATATAAACGTGACATACGAAGTGTTAGTCCCGTGAAATAAAAGATCCCAGAAATGTTTCATATGCACAAAAATCTTATTTCAATCAAATCTGGGGCACAAATGTGTGTATCCCTGTTAGTGAGCATTTCTCTTTTGCCAAGATAATCCATCCACCTGACAGGTGTGGCATATCAAGAAGCTGATTCAACCGTATAATCATTCCACAGGTGCACGCTGTTCTGGAGACAATAAAAGGCCACTCTAAAATATGCAGTTTTGTTACTCAACATAATGCCACCGATGTCCACCAGAGCTGTTGCCAGATCATTTAATGTTAATTTCTCTACCATAAGCCACCTCCGTTGTTTTAGAGAATTTGGCAGTACGTCCAACCCGGCCTCACAACCGCAGACCAAGTATAACCATGCCAGCCCAGGACCTCCACATCCGGCTTCTTCACCTGCTCGATCATCTGAGACCAGCCACCCTGATGAAACTGTGTGTTTGCACAGCCAAATAATTTTTGCCCAAACTATCAAAAACCATCTCGGAGAAGCTCATCTGCGTGCTCGTCATTTTGACCTGACTGCAGTTCGACTTCGTAACTGAATTCAATTGGCAAATTCTCACTTTCGATGGCCACTGGCATGCTGGAGAAGTGTGCTCTTCACAAATGAATCCCGGTTTCAACTGTACAGGGCAGATGGCAGACCATTCATCTGCTGCCATCACCTCATGTTTCAGCATGTTCATGCACGGCCCCATGTCGCAAGGATCTGTACACAATTACTGGAAGCTGAAAATGTCCCAGTTCTTCCATGGCCTGCATACTCGCCAGGCATGTCACCAGTTGAGCATGTTTGGGATGCTCTGGATTGATGTGTACGGCAGCGTGTTCCAGGTCCCACCAAGATCCAGCAACTTCGCACAGCCATTAAATAAGAGTGTGACAACATTCCACAGACCACAATCAACAGCCTGATAAACTCTATGCAAAGGAGATGTGTCGCGCTGCAGATACTGACTGGTTTTCTGATCCACGTCCCTATGACCAACATATGGGCATGTTGCATGTATTTCTTTCTATTTTAATCGTTGTCAATTACATCTTCATACTATAGCTTGTGGCATCAACGCATGTGGCATTTGATTGGCAGGTGCTTTTATGGGGGGGGGGGGGGGGGGGGTTCTTTAAGAATCAAACGCTCCTGTCATGATTTAATCTTGGCTTTTTCAGTAGCTTAGGCTACTTTGTCTCATTACTGCGTCCTCTCTTTGAAGAACATATTTCTATGCCACTGCCATCGAATGGCTGCAACAGCAGGGTTTGTGTCATTATGTGAATATTTTGGGAAAAGTAGAAAACCCATCGGCTTTCATTTGAATGGTTTTGTGCGTCAAAATAGGATCTGTGTTGCTTTTTTATTTATTACAGGGAAGTCAACTGATAGGCATAGAGTACCGGTAGACACACATTACAGGGTCAAAAGTTTTGGAACACCTACTCATTCAAGTTTTTTCAGTTTTTTATTAATTTTTTTACTCATGACAGCTTTGCACACTCTTGGCATTCTCTTAACCATCTTCATGAGGTAGTCACCTGGAATGCATTTCAATTAACAGATGTGCCTTATTAAAAGTTAATTTGTGTAATTTCTTTCCACAATGTGGGTGGCAGGTAGCACAGTGGTTAGAGCATTGGGACAGTAACCGAAAGGTTACTAGATCGAATCCCCGAGCTGACGAGGTAAAAATGTGTCGTTCTGCCCCTAAACAAGGCATTTAACCCACTGTTGCTAGGCCGTCATTGTCAATAAGAATTTGTTCTTAACTGACTTGTTAAATAAAGATTAAATAAAATAAAATATGTTTGAGCCAGTCAGTTGTGTTGTGACAAGGTACGGGAGGTATACAGAAGATATCCCTATTTGGTAAAATGCCAAGTCCATATTATGGCAAGAACAGCTCAAATAAGCAAAGAGAAAATACAGTCCACCATTACTATAAGACGCAAAAACCATGTGTAGCTCTGTGATGAAACTGGCTCTCATGACGACCGCCACAGGAATGGAAGACCCAGAGTTACCTCTGCTGCAGAGGATAAGTTTATGAGTTACCAGTCAGAGTTCAAGTAACAGACACAGCTCAACATCAACTGTTCAGAGGAGACTGTGAATCAGTCCTTCATGGTGCAAAGAAACCACTACTAAAGGACACCAAGAAGAAGAAGAAGAAGAGATTTGCTTGGGCCAAGAAACACAAGCAATGGATTAGACTGGTAGAAATTTGGCCTTTGGTCTGGAGTACAAATTGGAGATTTTTGGTTCCAACCGCCGTGTCTTTGTGAGACGCGGTGTGAGTGAACGGATGATCTGCATTTGAGTTTTTCCCACCATGAAGCATGGAGGAGGTGGTGTTATGATGTGGGGGGTGCTTTGCTGGTGACACTGTCTGTGAATTATTTAGAAATCAAGGCACACTTCACCAGCATGTTTACCACAGCATTCTGCAGTGATACGCCATCTCATCTGGTTTGGGCTTAGAGAGACTAAAATTTGTTTTTCAACAGGACAATGACCCAACACACCTCCAGGCTGTGTAAGGGCTATTTGACCAAGAAGGAGAGTGATGGAGTGCTGCATCAGGCCTCCACAATCCCCCGACATCAAACAAATTGAGATGAATTGGACCGCAGAGTGACGTAAAAGCAGCCAACAAGTGTTCAGCATATGTGAGAACTCCTTCAAGACTCTTGGAAAAGCATTCCAGCTGAAGCTGGTTGAGAGAATGCCAAGAGTGTGCAAAGCTGTCAAGGCAAAGGATGGCCATTTGAAGAATCTCAAATATAAAATGCATTTTGATTTGTTTACCACTTTTGGGGGGGGGTTACTACATTATTGAATGTGTTATTTGATAGTTTTGGTGTCTTCACTAATATTCTACAATGTTGAAAATAATCAAATAAAGAAAAACCCTTGAATGAGTAGGTGTTTTCAAAACTTTTGACCAGTAGTATACAGTTGACTTCGGAAGTTTACATACACTTAGGTTGGAGTCATTAAAACTTGTTTTTCAACCACTCCACAAATTTCTTGTTAACAAGCTATAGGTTTTGGCAAGTCGGTTGGGACATCTACTTTGTGCATGACACAAGTCATTTTTCCAACAATTGTTTACAGACAGATTATTTCACTTATAATTCTCTGTTTCCCAATTCCAGTGGGTCAAAAGTTTACATACACTAAGTTGACTGTGTCTTTAAACAGCTTGGAAAATTCCAGAAAATGTCATGGCTTTAGAAGCTTCTGATAGGCTAATGGACATAATTTGAGTCAATTGAAGGTGAACCTGTAGATGTATTTCAAGGCCTACCTTCAAACTCAGTGCCTCTTTGCTTGACGTCATTGGAAAATCAAAAGAAATCAGCCAAGACCTCCACAATCCTGGTTCATCCTTGGGAGCAATTTCCAAACGCCTGAAGGTACCACGTTCATCTGTACAAACAATAGCAAGCAAGTATAAACACCATAAAAAAAGGCCAGACTACGGTTTGCAACTGCACATGGGGACAAAGATCGTACTTTTTGGAGAAATGTCCTCTGGTCTGATAAAACAAAAATAGAACGTTTTGGCCATAATGACCATCGTTAAGTTTGGAGGAAAAATGGGGAAGCTTGCAAGCTGAAGAACACCATCCCAACCGTGAAGCACAGGGATGGCAGCATCATGTTGTGGGAGTGCTTTGGAGCAGGAGGGACTGGTGCACTTCACAAAATAGATGGCATCATGAGGAAGGAAAATGATGTGGATATATTGAAGCAACATCTCAAGATATCAGTCGGAAAGTTAAAGCTTGGTTGTGGCACAATGCAATGGCTTAAGGACAACACTGTCAAGGTATTGGAGTGGCCATCACAAAGCCCTGACCTCAAAGCTATAGAAAAATTTGTGGGCAGAATTGAAAAAGCGTGTGCGAGCAAGGAGGCCTACAAACCTGACTCAGTTACACCAGGTCTGTCAGGAGGAATGGGCCAAAATTCACCCAACTTATTGTGGGAAGCTTGTGGAAGGCTACCTGAAACGTTTGACCCAAGTTAATCAATTTAAAGGCAATGCTACCAAATACTAATTGAGTGTATGTAAACTTCTGAACCACTGGGAATGTGATGAAAGAAATACAAGCTGAAATGAATCATTCTCTCTACTTTTTATTCTGACATTTCCCATTCTTAAAATAAAGTGGTGATCCTAACTGACCTAAAACAGGGAATTATTACTTGGATTAAATGTCAGGAATTGTGAATCTGAGTTTAAATGTATTTAGCTAAGGTGTATGTAAACTTCCGACTTCAACTGTATATCTTTCTTTTGACTCCGTTTAATGTTGTGTCAATATGCAACAGATCCTCCATCCTGGCATTTCCATATTTGTAATAACCTGAATAATAAGAATAAAATGCCATGATAATAGGGAAGTGTTAATTGCTTGTTTCAAATGGGTTTTATTAAGCCGCATGTCCATGTAACAAGTGTACGAACCTGAACGGTTATGGCCAACTACCGTAACCTCATTTTCCAAGTCTGTCACAGCCCTAATTTGGCTATTTATGTCGGTGTGAATGAACCATAACATACCAGCAGCCTGACTGAAACACAAACCCTGAACTTTACCTGATCGTGTGTGTGTGTGTGTGTGTGTGTGTGTGTGTGTGTGTGTGTGTTTTCCAGGTACCAAGGACTAGGTCCTACAGTGATAGTGTGTCCAGCTACAGTCATGCACCAGTGGGTCAGTGAGTTTCACACCTGGTGGCCCCCATTCAGAGTGGCTGTCCTACACGACACGGGATCCTTCACCCAAACAAAGGTAGGGGGTGTGTATTCAGTTGTTTTTCTTGTGCTGTATCTTTTCTCCTGTCAGCATTTTGTGGAGGATTCCGCTCTGAGGGAGATGTAAGTTAATTAGTGGTACACTGGTAGATATTAATTACTTTACACTGTAGATCGCACCCAGCAAGTTGTGTGGGTGTGACACAGTGATTAATGGGTGATGCGGGCTGGGGGGGGGGGGGGGGGATACCTACTGTAGTCAGTTGTACAACTGAATGCATTCAACTGAAATGTGTCTTCCACATTTAACCCAACCCCTCTGGGGGGTGCAAGTTTTTTATTTATTTTTTTAGTATTTTTTTAAAAAGGGGTTTCCTTTGGGGAGGCACCAAAGAACGGTTTATGCAGAGTTGGCTCCTCATGCCTCCCCCTTCTTTAATAGTGAAGAGCTACAAACTCCACATGCACCTTTAATTAACCAGTCTCTATGGTACTGAGAAGTAATGCGTCACCATCAGCTGGCGGTGTGAGGACTGGAGTTCAGTGAAGGTGACATGTTCTCAATGATAGAAATGTAATGAGTAGAGCTGACACAATTCCCTCTTCTTCCTGAAAGACAAGCATATCTGTTCTACACAATACATACATTTTTATTTTTATTCTCTGTAATACCAATTTACCCCACCGAATACATTCTTTTTAAAGGGCAAATAAAAGTCACAGAATTAAGTAACGTTTTATATCTTCCTAACATGCTGACCACAGTGCTCACGTCGCAAAATAAATGGACACATACATGTTATTCAATCATTGCACCCACACTGCTCCCGCGAGACAGCGAGCGAAAATAGGTGCTTCTATTTGTGACACTCAAGTCCAGCCTCTCAAATCTCCTCATTGGTTTTTAGGAGCCCACGTGGGTGATTGAAAGATGAACTGATGTCCACACTCCAGTCGGTTGTAGTAATGCTATAAAGTTGGTTGCCAACTGCCATATCAAGTCCAACGAAGAAAAAGAAGCCTGTAGGATGGAGGAGCAATGGTTTAACAAATTTGGTTTACCGTTTTATCTGAATTAATTGTCGGAGTAGAGTACCTTGTGTATTTCAGATAAAATATCCCAATGTTTATATCCCAGCACAAATTAGCTATCAACAGCAAGCTAGATTGTCATAAATGTTTAATGCAAATTTGACCTGTACACAAATTATTATAATTGGTTCAGAGTTTGAAATATCAAAACAATCTGCGTGTCCTAATCGCTTCTGGTGTAGCTGAACAAAGTCAACGTGCGCATGCAGACAGGCGCGTCTGGTTTGGCCAGCACGTAAGTCTGAGGGTGGTTTTAACCTTCCAGACTTGGAATTGTATTAACACACCACCCAGGGCTTTTGCTTGCGACATGTACACTCAATAAAAAAAAGAACCTTTTTTAGGACCCTGTCTTTCGAAGATAATTCGTGAAATTCCAAATAACTTCACAGATCTTCATTGTAAAGGGTTTAAACACCATTTCCCATGCTTTAATGGTTCAATTAACCATAAACAATTAATGAACAGGCACCTGTGGAACAGTCATTAAGACACTAACAGCTTACAGACGGTAGACAATTAAGGTCACAGTTATGAAAACTTAGGACACTAAAAAGGCCTTTCTACTGCCTGAAAAACACAAAAAGAAAGATGCCCAGGGTCCCTGCTCATCTGCGTGAACGTGCCTTAGGCATGCTGCAAGGAGGCATGAGTACTGCAGATGTGGCCAGGGCAATAAATTGCCATGTCTGTACTGTGAGACGCCTAAGACAGCGCTACAGGGCGGACAGCTGATCGTCCTCGCAGTGGCAGACCACGTGTAGCAACACCTGCACAGGGTCGGTACACCCAAACATCACACCTGCGGGACATGCGTTGTCAATGCAGGCAATCTCAACACTGTGCGTTACAGGGAAGACATCCTCCTCCCTTCCTGCAGGTTCATCCTGACATGACCCTCCAGCATGACAATGCCACCAGCCATACTGCTCGTTCTAGGCGTGATTTCCTGCAAGACAGGAATGTCAGTGTTCTGCCATGGCCAGCGAAGAGCCCGGATCCCATCGAGCACATCTGGGACCTGTTGGATTGGAGGATGAGGGCTAAGGCCATTTTTGCTGAGTTTATTTAAGTGCACTAAAGAGGAACACTGGGTACATGTAGAGGATGCTCATCCCCAGAATCGTTTTACGTGTTTATTTTCAAAGGATAAAGCTAAGCACATTAACAACTTCATAGTTAAGAACACTATAACAATATGGAAGAAACTGAAACGTGTTCTACAAGCACCAATATCACTCCCTAAAAACACCCCCATGGAACAATCCTTGTATAGCTTTTCAGAATTCACAGATAAATTGGTCTACATGGAAAACTAAAGGCATAGAAACCTTTTAATGACTTGATAATAGGAAATAAATGTATTTCCATGACAGAATTCAAAAGCAATTTTGGACTGACCAATGTAGATATTTTCAAAAGTTTAATTCAAGAAATGTAAATGTTATCTTTTCAACATTGAAGGCAAAAACGTGGATGTCGATTTAAAGCACCACCCCCGCACCTCTCTGATTCAGAGGGGTTGGGTTAAATGCGGAAGACACATTTCAGTTGAATACATTGTTGGACAACTGACTAGGTATCCCCCTTTCCAGTCTTGTGGGATCCCTATTTGAGTCAGAATAGGATATTCATGTGATGGGTAAGATATACCAAACCTTATAGAGAGCCTATACTACTGACAATCTCCTAGGAAAAAATACTACTGGAACCAAGACTTAAAAACAACTCACATTGGCACAAGATGGAAATGTTGGAACATAACACAATTACAGTTAATGAAAATGTATGCTTAATAAACTCAGATTTACACGTGACAATATTCTCATTCTACAGTACAACTAACAATAACTCAATAATCCATGCCTTCTGGGAATGCTATAAAGTCCCAAAGTTAGTGAATGTCAGAAGTATTACATTGTAAATGTACTTTTAATCTGTCTGCATATTTCAAGACATGGCATATGAGGGTGCAGGGAGATACCTGATGGGTTGGATGATACTTTTCTGTACTTAACTGGAAATCAACCAATCCACCATCATTAACTCTATGGAAAGGTGAAATGGTTTATTATCTAAATGTTGAAACTGCGTGGGCACTCTGTGTGGCGGAGAGTCATTTGGGCGCTTGAGAGTGATGCGGGGGCTGATTTCTCTCGCTCTAGGAGAAGTTGATATCAGAGATGGCAGCATGTCATGGTGTCTTGATAACGTCGTATTCAGCCGTGAGGATCATGCAGGAGACCCTGCAGAGATACGACGGCTGGCACTACGTTATACTGGACGAGGGACACAAGATCCGCAACCCTCACGCTGGAGTTACCACCGCCTGCAAACAGGTACCCTCACACAGCTCAAACCGTTGGTCAGTAACCCTGGTCCTGGATAGCTACAGCATAAGTATGTGGTATAGTGTTTTGTTCCATCCAAGCTGCTAATCAAGATTTTTTTCTTCCCTTTTACCCGCTTGCTCTCTCCTCTCTCACCCTCTTTTTCTCGCTCTCACACACACCCCTCTCTCTCTCTCTCACACACACACACCCCTCTCTCTCTCTCTCTCTCTCTCTCTCTCTCTCTCTCTCTCTCTCTCACACACCCCCCTCTCTCACACACACACCCCTCTCTCTCTCTCACACACACCCCTCTCTCTCACACACACCCCTCTCTCTCTCTCTCTCTCTCTCACACACCCCTCTCTCTCTCTCACACACACCCCTCTCTCTCTCTCTCACACACACCCCTCTCTCTCTCTCTCACACACCCCTCTCTCTCTCACACACACCCCTCTCTCTCTCTCTCTCTCTCTCACACCCCCTCTCTCTCTCACACACACTCTCTCTCTCTCTCTCTCTCTCTCTCACACACACCCTCTCTCTCTCTCTCACACACACCCCTCTCTCTCTCTCTCTCTCTCTCTCACACACACCTCTCTCTCTCTCTCACACACCCTCTCTCTCTCTCTCACACACACCCTCTCTCTCTCTACCTCTCTCCTCTCTCACCCTCTTTTTCTCTCTCTCACACACACCTCTCTCTCTCTCTCTCTCTCTCTCTCTCACACACCCCTCTCTCTCTCTCTCTCTTACACACACCCCTCTCTCTCTACCTCTCTCCTCTCACCCTCTTTTTCTCTCACACACACACCCCTCTCTCTCTACCTCTCTCCTCTCTCACCCTCTTTTTCTCTCTCTCACACACACCCCTCTCTCTCTACCTCTCTCCTCTCTCACCCTCTTTTTCTCTCTCTCACACTCACCCCTCTCTCTCTCTACCTCTCTCCTCATCTCTCGCTCTTTCACTCCCTTTCTCCGTCTCTAGTTCCGTACTCCTCATAGGTTCATTCTATCTGGCAGTCCTATGCAGAACAATCTGAAGGAGCTGTGGAGTCTATTTGACTTTGTCTTCCCTGGCAAACTGGGCACGCTGCCTATTTTTATGGAACAGTTCTCTGTACCGATCACCATGGGGGGCTACAGCAACGCTTCACCTGTGCAGGTAACACACGGACACACAATTTGGCGTCAAAGACGCTCTCGTCATTTTTGGAAGGGAGTTGATCTTACTATTGTTACAAAAGGTCATTTCTCAGGATTTGACATCAGGATTTGATTCACATGGAGGGGATGGATGGAGGGAAAGAGAGGGAGGTAGAGGGTGGACAAGGGGGGGGGGGGGGGGGCGTGAGAAGGGTTGGACAGAGAAAGAGGCAGTGAGCTGCTAAACGATGATCCTCAGTCATTAGTGTCCAGTCATTAATAACTCACCGACTGGATTTAATTATTTAACTGGCTCTAGAGGTAACACACACACATTGACTGGATTTAATTATTTAGCTGCTTTTAGATGGCCATCCGTGTTTCCGCTGTCGATAATAAAAAACCTTTACTAATTATTGAAGTTATTAAATGATGAGCGGGCAAAGCACTCTTTCTCTCTATAGCTCTACCCCTCTCTCGCTCCTCTCTTTCTCTCTCACCCCCCATCTGTGTCCATCTTCCGTCTCCCCACCCTCAACTTGCTCTCCCTCGCTCTTTCTTTCCATAGTCCTCTCTCTCTCTCCCTTTCTTCCTCCCTCTCCTCTCTAGCTCCGTGTTATATAGTGCCCTGCAGCTATAACACTTTTTGCCCCCTGCTGGCTGTCCCTCTGATCTCACTCACCCCCCCGTGAGGTGGATGACAACAAACGGTTTAAAGGGTTAAATCGTGACCCTGGGCTGAAGCCGTTTACTGGATCACACACTATAGGCAGCTGATGAAAGGGAGAGAGTTCCCCCTCTAGAGACCACCATAAGCACTCTGATCAATGTTTAATGGCCCAATCTGCTGAGAGGGAAGGAGTGGATAGAGGGAGGTGGGGGGGCTAAACGACAAACATGCCCCAGGACAAATGTTCCATTATAGGTGTCGTGGTCAAGTGTTTGTTCATCTGACCCTTCAGAAGGCGCGTGTGTGTGTCATGTATGTTTACCCATGGGGCTGTTGAACCATTGTGTTGGTGTCTTGGCTGTCATTTGTTGTAACTGTTTGTTGTGCGTCTTGGTTGTTATAGGTCCAGACTGTGTAAAATTGCGCGCGTGTCTTGAATCGTTGTGTCTTTTTGTGTTTTTCTAGGTCCAGACAGCGTATAAGTGTGCGTGTGTTCTGAGGGATACCATTAACCCTTACCTGCTCAGACGGATGAAGGCTGACGTGAAGGCCAACCTCTCTTTACCTGACAAGAATGAACAGGTGCGTGTCTCTTTCTGTCCCTCATGTAGCGGATACCAGAAGAGGCTGTAGTCTTTTTGCAATTCTTTTTACAGTTTACTGTTCTACGTTCTTGAGGAACTGGGAAATAAGAATACTAGCATAAAGAACAAGGCAGTATCCCACTGCAAACCTGTTCCTGCACAATGCCAAGCAAACGAACCACAGGTATGTAGAATGTGCCCATTAATGAGTTGTGCCGCGTCTAGATCGGCGCTGTCCGCCCGCCGTAACTGAACCCGTAGTCGGCTCCGTTTTCGCAGTGACTGTCTGTGTTCCTGTTCGCCATTTTAATAGCAAGGCTCAAGCCACGCCCACCTGAGAATACACCATTCTTAACCATTATTTGGCTGTGTTTGAGAAGTGGATAATACATTGGACAACTGGCTGTCACTTGACCGATTGCTTTCAAAATAGAAACTGACCAATATTCATACCTGTGCTAAACCACCTTTTCTGCTGGACTTTCCACTATCGGGGGGGGAAAAAGGATGGCGGTACCATCAGATATTGTAGACGTAGAACAACATGGATTTTGACCCACGTGTTTTTCAAAGTTGATGGGCAACTACAGTACGTGATGAGAGAATAGAAAATGGTCTCTTTCCAGTAAGTGTTCCCCTTTGCCGATTTAGAAAATGGTTGATGTTTCTTTAGATGATAATGACAACAAAGCGCAATATATGGATTAATAAGGTTGGCACGTGTGGTTACAAATAACAACATTTTTATATTTGACATTCAATTAAATACCTGAATTCCCAACAAAATGTTGAGATTTTATTTTATTTTTCTCATTATACAATTGTCTACGTGCAATAATAGTCCATATTTGATGGGTTTTTACAAATTGAGTTGTCTTAATTCATTATGTAGCTGTTACATTTATCAGAATGTGTTTTTTACCTTCTCAATTTTGATGACCGTTGCTAGTTTTAATGGGTACATCTTGGGGTTTACCAGAGGTTTTATACAGTTGAAGACGGAAGCTTACATACACTTAGGTTGGAGTCATTAAAATTAGTTTTTCAACCACTCCACATTTTCTTGTTAACAAACCTATAGTTTTGGCAAGTTGGTTAGGACATCTACTTTGTGCATGACACAAGTAATTTTTCCAACAATTGTTTACAGATTATTTCACTTATAATTCACCGTATCACAATTCCAGGTGGTCAGAAGTTTACTTACACTAAGTTGACTGCCTTTATACAGCTTGGAAAATTCCAGAAAATTATGTCATGGCTTTAGAAGGTTCTGATAGGCTAATGGACATAATTTGAGTCAATTGGAGGTGTACCTGTGGATGTATTTCAAGGCCTACCTTCAAACCCAGTGCGTCTTTGCTTGACATCATGGGAAAATCAAAAGAAATCAGCCAAGACCTCAGGGAAAAGAAATTGTAGACCTCCAAGTCTGGTTCATCCTTGGGAGCAATTTCCAAACGCCTGAAGGTACCACGTTCATCTGTACAAACAATAGTACGCATGTATAAACACCATGGGACCACTCAGCTGTCATACCGCTCAGGAAGGAGACGCATTCTGTCTCCTAGAGATGAATGTACTTTGGTGCGAAAAGTGCAAATCAATCCCAGAACAACCGCAAAGGACCTTGTTAAGATGCTGGAGGAAACGGGTACAAAAGTGTCTATATCCACAGTAAAACGAGTCCTATATCGACAACCTGAATGGCCACTCAGTAAGGAAGAAGCCACTGCTCCAAAACTTTCGTAAAAAAAACAAGACTACGGTTTGCAACTGCACATCGGGACAAAGATCGTACTTTTTGGAGAAATGTCCTCTGGTCTGATGAAACTAAAATGAACTGTTTGGCCATAATGACCATCATTATGTTTGGAGGAAAAATGGGGATGCTTGCAAGCCGAAGAACACCATCCCAATCGTGAAGCGTGGGGTTGCATTGCTGCAGGAGGTAGGAAAATTATGTGGATATATTGAAGCAACATCTCAAGACATCAGTCAGGAGGTTACAGCTTGGTCGCAAATGGGTCTTCCAAATGGACAATGACCCCAAGCATACTTCCAAAGTTTTGGCAAAATGGCTTAAGGACAACAAAGTCAAGGTATTGGAGTCGCCATCACAAAGCCCTGACCTCAATCCTATAGAATATTTGTGTGCAGAACTGATTAGGCGTGTGTGAGCAAGGAGGCCTACAAACCTGACTCCGTTACACCAGCTCTGTCAGGAGGAATGGGCTAAATTCACCCAACTTATTGTGGGAAGCTTGTGGAAGGCTACCCTAAATGTTTGACCCAAGTTAAACAATTTAAAGGCAATGCTACCAAATACTAATTGAGTGTATGTGAACTTCTGACCCACTGGGAATGTGATTAAATAAATCATTATCTCTACTATTATTCTGACATTTCCCATTCTTAAAATAAAGTGGTGATCCTAACTGACCTAAGACAGGGACATTTTACTAGGATTTAATGTCAGGAATGATGAAAAACCGAGTTTTTAAATGTATTTGGCTAAGGTGTATGTTACCTTTTGACTTCAATTGTATATGTGTGTCTATTTTAGTCAGGGCTTCTCCCACCACCTGCCCTCCCTCAGCCCTTTTCTCTATCCTGACTGGCTCCCCGTGAATAGTGCTGGCTGTGCTGCAGCACCTGTGCGCACACTGTTCATTAGTGTAATCACTTGTTTCTCCGTTGATTAGAGGAGCAGGTCTTCATTAGGGTGGCTAGCTAATATCTGGTTGGATCTCACAAACCTACACCAGTGTTTCCATTGGTCGGATTTTGGCAGATTTTTATTATTATTATAATAAAAAATGTTTTAGCTGATAAATAAAACTGCCGCTGGCCAATTTGTCTTGGAGAAAAGTACAGATACAGAGCCTATGAGCGGAGAATCTGTCGGACAGCTTCTCAAAATCTCATTCAATGCTGCTGGACTGAAGTTTGTGCTTTTATAAGCCCAATCATTCCGTTACAAATCTAAATGTGATTGTGTGTTTTATACTATTTGTATTTCTCAACTGGTAATTGTAGCGCGCTTCCCATTCACCTTTTCAAGTGCATATAAGCAATAGTAGGCAGGCTTCAGCGTGTCACACCGCACTTTGCAATAACCTGGAGGCCGTATGCATTTTGAAAATGGTTTGAAACCTGAACGTTTTACTTCATATTATGAGGCATGTCTTACCTTGGTTCAAAGTAAAAAATCTGACCATTGAAACTTGGAGGCAATTATTTTTAAAGACTTACATATGCTATTGAAACCAGTAGGCTTTTTCTCTCATGTTCTAAACTCAGCAACAACAAAAAAAACTCCTCTCACTGTCAACTGCCTGTGTTTTCAGCAAACTTAACATGTGTAAATATTTGTATGAAAATAACAAGATTCAACAACTGAGACAACTGAACAAGTTCCACAGACATGTGACTAACAGAAATGGAATAATGTGTCCCTGAACAAAGGGTGGTCAAAATCTAAAGTAACAGTCAGTATCTAGTGTGGCCACCAGCTGCATTAAGTACTGCAGTGCATCTCCTCATGGACTGCACCAGATTTGCCAGTTCTTGCTGTGAAATGTTACCCCACTCTTCCACCAAGGCACCTGCAAGTTCCCGGACATTTCTGGGGGGGTGGCCCTCACCCTCCGATCGAACAGGTCCCAGACGTGCTCAATGGAATAAAGATCCGGGCTCTTCGCTGGCCATGGCAGAACACTGACATTCCTGTCTTGCAGGAAATTACGCACAGAACGAGCAGTATGGCTGGTGGCATTGTCATGCTGGAGGGTCATGTCAGGATGAGCCTGCAGGAAGGGAGGAGGATGTCTTCCCTGTAACGCACAGCGTTGAGATCGCCTGCAATGACAAGCTCAGTCCAATGATGCTGACACACACTGCCCCAGACCATGACGGACCTTCCACCTCCAAATTGATCCCGCTCTAGAGTACAGGCCTCGGTGTAATGCTCATTCCTTGGACAATAATCGCGAATCCGACCATCACCCCTGGTGAGACAAAACAGCGACTCGTTAGCGAAGAGCACTTTTTGACAGTCCTTTCTAGTCCAGCGACGGTGGGTTTGTTCCCATGGGCAACATTATTGCCGGTGATGTCTGGTGAGGATCTGCCTTATACAACAGGCTTACAGGCCCTCAGTCCAGCCTCTCTCAGCCTATTGCGGACAGTCTTGACTACTGATGGAGGGATTGTGCGTTCCTGGTGTAACTTGGGCAGTTGTTGTTGCCATCCTGTACCTGTCCCGCAGGTGTGATTTTCAGATGTACCGATCCTGTGCAAATCAAATCAAATTTATTTATATAGCCCTTCGTACATCAGCTGATATCTCAAAGTGCTGTACAGAAACCCAGCCTAAAACTCCAAACAGCAAGCAATGCAGGTGTAAAAGCACGGTGGCTAGGAAAAACTCCCTAGAAAGGCCAAAACCTAGGAAGAAACCTAGAGAGGAACCAGGCTATGTGGGGTGGCCAGTCCTCTTCTGGCTGTGCCGGGTAGAGATTATAACAGAACATGGCCAAGATGTTCAAATGTTCATAAATAAACAGCATGGTCGAATAATAATAAGGCAGAACAGTTGAAACTGGAGCAGCAGCACAGTCAGGTGGACTGGGGACAGCAAGGAGTCATCATGTCAGGTAGTCCTGGGGCACGGTCCTAGGGCTCAGGTCCTCCGAGAGAGACAACGCACTCTGTGCAGGTGTTGTTACACGTGGTCTGCCACTGCGAGGACGATCAACTGTCCGTCCTGTCTCCCTGTAGCGCTGTCTTAGGCGTCTCACAGTACAAACATTGCAATTTATTGCACTGGGCACATCTGGAGTCCTCATGAGGAAAAGCTGAGGAAAAGTACATTGTGGCAGTTATTCCAACATAACTGGCCCAGCGTCATCTGGGTTATGGGAGGGTTTGGGCGGTGGGTGCCTGCAAGCTGACTTAGGTCGTCAGTTGAACGGTGTTTCCTCCGACACGTTGGTGCAGCTGGCTTCCGGGTAAAGCGGGCGGGTGTTAAGAAGCGTAGCTTGGCGGGTCATGTTTCGGAGGACGCGTGACTCGACCTTCGCCTCCAGATCCCGTTGGGGAGTTGCAGCGATGATACAAGATCGCAATTGGATATCACAAAATTGGGGAGATAAAGCGGGTAAAAAAAAAAAAAATGAATACCCATCATCTAAATGTGATTTCTGTCATTCTGAGCACCGTGAGTGGACGCCCTAAATCAGGTAACGCACCCAATGCATGTGGGTCTGGTAAACTTCTTAAATGTCCATTAAATTCAAATGCTGCCAGTCAGATCCCCCCCCACACACACACACACACACACACTATTCTGTTCAGTTCATTAATTGTCTCCCTCGGGACAGAGCCTCTAGGCTGAAACCTCTTGTCTTTGATTTCCGCTCACACACTTGTTTCATCAAGGGGTTTTAAAGTGAAGGCTTGTGTTTCTCCAGGTTTTGTTTTGCAGGCTAACAGAGGCGCAGCGTGAGGTATATCAGGGCTATCTGGACTCCAAAGATGTCTACCAAATACTGAATGGAGATATGCAGGCGAGTCTCTCTCTCTCTCTCCCTCTCCATATCCTCTCATCTACCTCTTAGCTGGCTCTCCTCCTCCTCTTTCTGCACTGAGGCTCTTTTTGTTATTGATCAGAGAATTGTATCTATCAACATTTTTTGATTGATTGACCTTTTGGCTTTGAACAGTCAAGTCAATTGTCTGTCTATACAAATTATTGTGCTGTAACCACAGGCTGATTTTTATTTTCATTTTAAGGCCCATGTATATATATTGTTTCGTACGACCATCCTGATCTTGCGAGTTTACATTCTGTTTCACTGTGAAAACGAAAACAAAAGTGCAGTGGTCAGGATGGTGGATCGGGGCTAATATATCTCAAGTTATGATCTGGATTGGAAATGCACGTTCTGGCATCCCACTGAAAGACGAGTACCTAGTTCAGGTTAAGCCGGTTATTCTTCCAGGAAAAAGATGGGCCTTATTCATAATTTAACACAAACACTGGAGTACTACCCGAGATGGTCTATAATGTTGAGATATGCCATTCTATGGGTTTTGCTCGACATGATGCATGCATAAAGCTTTCTATAGGGACCTGTATGTTATCTCGGTGTGTCATTCACATTAGGATATGTAAGGTCAGTGGTATGATAACTGATGCCTGGTCAGAGGAATGCTCTACAGTGGTTTTTGAGTGTATCTCTGACCCGAGGAAAGGCTTTTACACCAACCGTTCTTCATCACTGCTCTATATTTCCTTGTGCGCGCGCACACACACTCTCAGTGGTCAGTCCTCTCCTTGATGTGGTCTCTGAATCCATTAACCCACATTACTAATGCAGCACTTGGCTAGTGCACTGCAAACGCACAACGCACTCTTTGCCTTCTGCAGGGAATTAGTTATGTCGGATCATTCATTAGGACCCTTATGGAAATAATTAGTCTGAAAATGTGTTTGTTTAAAGGGACCAACATCAATATGATCATGGAAATATAATCAAATGTAATGTTGTTGACTGGAAAGCATATTATTTTCTAGCTTGCTTCTTTTTGTAGATCCTAACAGGGTAGATGCAAAAAATCGATCAATGCTGTGTTTACCAAATGTTTTTGTGCTATGATCAACCTTAAGTTTTGTGAGCTATCTTGTGACACATCGACTGACAAATAAAACAGTTCTACCACAAAGTTGGGGAACACTATCCTCCTAGTTCACAGTGACTGTTTTATTTATTAATGCATTTATATATTGTGTTTTTATACTTCATTTCCAGGTGTTCTCGGGCCTGATAGCACTGCGTAAGATGTGTAACCACCCGGACCTGTTCTCTGGGGGTCCCAAGATCCTGAAGGGTATACCAGAGGACCAACTGACTGAAGAGGAACACTTTGGCTTCTGGAAACGTTCCGGCAAACTGATGGTGGTGGAATCACTGCTCCGACTTTGGTTTAAACAGCAACACAGAGTCCTGCTGTTCACACAGTCCAGACAGGTATGTGTGTGTTGGTGGAGGGGGGGGGGGCGACAATGACTAGGTGGGTCTCAAGTTCCATAGAATATTAATTTGACAATCCTGTTAGGCCTAATCCACAACTCTTTCTTCCTCTCTTTCGCGCCATCTCTTTCTAGATGTTGAGGATATTGGAGGTGTTTGTGAGGGAGAATGGCTACACCTATGTGAAAATGGATGGTACCACCACCATCGCCTCCAGACAGCCTCTCATCGCTCGATACAACGAAGTAAGGGTCTACAATTCTACCCTTTTCACACTTTCTTGCAGACCTGAACCAAACTGTGCTGGCTCAGATATTTCCTTTTCACATTGTGAAACTATGAAACCAGCAACTATGGTTGACGCGTAGTCAGGCCTGTTCAGTATAGCTTAGGTTTGGATCGTCTCGATTCGGCTCAGTAGTGTGAAAAGACCTTTCAGTAAAAAAATCTTAGCGCTGGGGGTTAGATTATTAGTGTGGAAACGGCATATTGTCTAGCCTGCTGCCCAGTGTCTTTGGGTATCTTCGCATATGGTCCCATGATCAGACGTGTCCTGATGAGTGATTTTAAAAAGTACTGTAAGAAATTGTTCTGTATATGCTTTGACCACCATTATATCCTAATTTGTCCTCTCCTCCTCTCCAGGACAAGTCTATCTTTGTGTTCTTGTTGACCACCAGAGTGGGGGGGCTGGGAGTCAACCTGACCGGAGCCAACCGAGTCATCATCTATGACCCCGACTGGAACCCTAGCACTGACACACAGGTACACACACCGCTGACCATAGGGTCGACAGACTCCATGGTACACAGACATTCGTTGCCTAACCATGAATCTCCTGCTATTGTCTTGTCCCCTAGGCTCGATGCGCATATGTGGAGGATCTCACACACACACACACTAACACACTCTTATCACACTCTCACCCCCATGTCCCTGTGTTGTTGTCCCCTAGGCTCGATGCGCTTATGTGGAGGATCTCACACACACACACACTAACACACTCTTATCACACTCTCACCCCCATGTCCCTGTGTTGTTGTCCCCTAGGCTCGATGCGCTTATGTGGAGGATCTCACACACACACACACACTCACACACTCTTATCACACTCTCACCCCCATGTCCCTGTGTTGTTGTCCTCTAGGCTCGATGCGCTTATGTGGAGGATCTCACACACACACACACACACTAACACACTCTTATCACACTCTCACCCCCATGTCCCTGTGTTGTTGTCCTCTAGGCTCGATGTGCTTATGTGGAGGATCTCACACACACACACACACACTAACACACTCTTATCACACTCTCACCCCCATGTCCCTGTGTTATTGTCCCCTAGGCTCGATGCGCTTATGTGGAGGATCTCACACACACTCACACACTCTTATCACACTCTCACCCCCATGTCCCTGTGTTGTTGTCCTCTAGGCTCAATGCGCGTATGTGGAGGATCTCACACACACACACACTCTTATCACACTCTCACCCCCATGTCCCTGTGTTGTTGTCCTCTAGCCTCGATGTGCGTATGTGGAGGATCTCGCACACACACACTCACACACTCTTATCACACTCTCACCCCCATGTCCCTGTGTTGTTGTCCTCTAGGCTCGATGCGCTTATGTGGAGGATCTCACACGCACACACTCACACACTCTTATCACACTCTCACCCCCATGTCCCTGTGTTGTTGTCCTCTAGCCTCGATGTGCGTATGTGGAGGATCTCGCACACACACACTCACACACTCTTATCACACTCACCCCCATGTCCCTGTGTTGTTGTCCTCTAGGCTCAATGCGCTTATGTGGAGGATCTCACACACACTCACACACTCTTATCACACTCTCACCCCCATGTCCCTGTGTTGTTGTCCTCTAGGCTCGAGAGCGAGCTTGGAGGATCGGTCAGAAAAAGGAGGTGACTGTCTATAGACTACTGACCGCCGGGACCATTGAGGAGAAGATCTACCACAGGTAGGAAGGGAAGGAGGGACACTTTATTCATATCACTAGCCAATCACCGAGGTATAGCCCTCACTTCCTGAGGGGTTCAAATACAGACTTTGCATATATCTGAGCTCGCTGCATTTTGCCAAAGGCATCAAGAAGGGTAACATTTACTTTCTCAGGCCCCATTATGATATAATATGCCATTTTAGCAGATGCTTTCATCCAAAGCGATTTACAGTATTGCGTGCATACAATTTCGTATATGGACTTCCCAAAGAAACCGCGACGCTGACGTTGCAAGCGCTCTAGTTTCAAGTTTTATTTGTCACATGCACAAGTACAGTGGCATGCTTAACTTGCAAACCCTTCTCAACAGTGCAGTATTCAATATCAAAATAGGAGAACTATAAAAACAAACACGAGAAATACATTTTAGGTGCAGGTATACTGCATTAATTGAGGTAGATGTGTACATGTAGGCAGGGATTAGGAGAAAGTGACTGGTAGCAGGATGGATAAATCACAATAGTAAACAATACAGCAGCAGCGTAAGTGGTGGGTGGGTGTGTGCGTGGTGGTGAGTGTCAGTGTATGCGGGTTGAGACCTGTGAGCGTGTGCACTGTCAGTGCATACAGTCCACGGTGGGGGTAGAGGCTCTCGCTCTCTCTTGGAGCCTGTTGGTCCGAGACCTGATACTCTGGTACTGCCTGTTGGACAGAAGCAGAGAGAACAGTCTATGGCAGGGCTGGCTGGAGTCTTTGGCAATTTTTCTTCAGATACTGCTTGGTGTGTATGTCCTGAATGGCTGGGAGTTCGCCCACAGTGATGTGCTGGGACGTCCGCACCACCCTCTGTAGGGCCTTGCGGACAAGGGTGGAGCAATTGCCACACCAGGCAGTGATGCAGCCGGTCAAGACGGGATCCAGTTGCAGAGGGAGGTGTTCAGTCCCAGGGACCCAAGCTTGGTGACAATCTTGGAGGGGGCTTTGGTGTTGAACGCTAAGTCATAGTCGATAAAAGACGTTCTCACATAGGATTTTCCCCTTCATGTCTAAGTGGGAAGGGCAGTGTGGAGTGCAATTGAGATGACGTCGTCCGTGGATCTGTTGAGGCGGTATGAAAACTGGAGTGTCTCCAGGGTGTCTGGGGTGATGGTGTGGATGTGTCATGGCCAGCCTTTTCTAAGCATTTCATGATTACAGATGTGAGTGCTACAGGGCACTGTGGCAGGTTACTTTAGATTTCTTGGGAACAGGAACGATGGATGGTCATTTTGAGGCATGTGGAGATTTACAGACTGGAACAGGGGAGGTTGAAAATGTCCGTTACGACACCTGACAGCTGGTCTGCTCCTGCCCTGAGGATGCGCCCTGGTATTCTGTCTTGCTCAGTGGCCTTATGAGTGTTGACGTGTTTAAAGGTCTTACTCACGTCAGCCTCGGAGAGCGAGTAATCCGGAACAGCGGGAGCCCTTATGCAAGGCTTGCGGTATTGTCAATGAAGAGTACATAAAAGGCTTGAAGATCATCTGGTAGAGTGGCATCGTTGGGTAGCTCACGGTTGGCTGGTTTGTCCTTTATAATCCATTATGCATTTTCGTCCTTGCCCAATGCATTGAGCATTGGAGCCAGTGCAATAGGATTCCACCTTATTCCTGTATCGTCTTTTTTGCATGTTTGGGGGTTCTACGGAAGTTGTAGCGGGACTTCGTCATGTGACCGTGGCTACTTCCTTAGCCTCACGGTTAGCTACGTTGGCTGCAATAGCCCTATGTGTAGTGTGACTCTGTCCTTTAGTTGAACATGTGGTCTCAGTGTTAACCCAGGGCCTTTGGTTGGGAAAACATCTGACCTTTACTGTAGGGACAACGTCATCGGTGCACTTTCTGATGAAGCCGGTGACGGGGTGGTAAAAGTTGGCGATGTTGGCGAAGTCCCGAAACACATTTCTTGTCCCGTAAAATGTAGCCTCTGCTTCATTGGACCACTTCTCCACTGAGTGTGTCACGGGCACTTCTTGCGAAGGAAGGCCAAGGGAGTGACTTGTAAGTGTACTTGTTGGTCGTATAACAGTAGTTTTAGAGCCCCTAGTGGCATAGAACACTTGCTGGGAAAAGTTAGGCAGAAAGAACCATGTCTGAGTTTAATGCATCAAGTGGAAAAACGTAAATGTAACAATCTATGTTAAATGGAGAGTTGAAGTTAAAGAGAAGCGAGGGCCAGAAAAGTCATGTTTGGGAAAGATTTGGTGAAGTGGTTAAAAAATATATATTGATAGCAGTGCCAGCTATGTTATGTGTGTCGTTGTGAGAGCACTATACAAATTCCACAGTCACAAGACAGGTTGTCAAATAGGCCTATGGCACGTCAAGGGGAACTGTAGCGTACTATTCAGACTGGTTAAATGGACACTGAAATCTATAACCTCTCGCATATTAACTCCTGCAGAATTTAGCATTTCTTGCAGTAAAATTATACACCAAATGTTGGCAAAATTTTGACTCCCAAATAGCCTACCAAAAAGTTGGAAATTATAAGCAGTAACCTGTCTCAAAATCATCCCGCCATAGCATACAGCGCATTTTCTATATTATCGGGTTAGGGTCGGGGCTTCAGATTTTCACTTTGTCACATATAGTCGGCGATTGCGGATAGGTTATTAGCAATTGTGTGTGTGGGTGAACAAACAGCTGACCGGCCACAGGGCTACAATTACTTCTGGACCTTTTACTGTGTCCACGTTTCAAGTAGCTCTTCACCTGTGATAAACTGAACTATTGAGATTCTCCTCCCAACACCACCAGGAGAGACTGTGTTAATATTCACCTCTGGTGTTTTTCCCTTCAGGCAAATCTTCAAACATTTCCTGACCAACCGCATTCTGAAGGACCCCAAACAGCGACGCTTCTTCAAGTCCAACGACATCTACGAGCTGTTTACCTTATCTAACCCTGACGGGACGCAGGGCACTGAGACCAGCGCTATATTTGCAGGTACACACACACACACACACACACACACACACACACATGGTTCCGCCTGTTTTTATTTCCACTCATTTTTATTTCCACTCATTGTGTAGGCACCGGTTCTGATGTCCAAGCTCCTAAGAAGCCAGTCAGACCAAGGTCTAACCATAGACACTCTGTAACCAATCACAATGTTAGCTCCACTGGAGGTGGAGCCATCCCTTCCCCATCGCCCCGGCCTGGAGACAGGACCATCCACCTTCGCAGTAACATCTCTCTCAATAAGGACAGCCAGGAAGCCAACCAGGGCGAGGCAGATATTCCTATTGGACAGTCCCAGACAGAATGTGACACACAGCATTCTAGGGAGGAGGGAAGCAATGCTCATATACTCACAGACCCAGACAGAGACCAAAACTCCCTTCTGACCCACAAACACAGAGACTCACCCGTGACCAGCCCAAACCCACACAAACATTCACACACTAACTCTGTCAGTCCCAGCACACAGAAACAACGAGACAAACACAGTCCACACAAACACAGAGAGTCTCAAGGACCCGGCCCCAGTCCCTACAAACACCGGGAGAAGAGGAAGCACTGTGACTCGACAGTAGAAGGACCTAAAAACAAACACGGGAATCAGAAACAGGCCAAGGTCGAGGGTCATCGCATCTCTTACCTGGTGAAGAAGAGGAGCTACAAAGGACAAGAGGAGCGCGAGGAGCAGCCGGAGAAACAGGACCAGAGACAGAGCGACGACTATGTACTGGCCAAACTCTTCAAGAAGTCGGGTATGTTTTTATGTTAATACATGTTTACAAGTAATGAAATATATTTTTGTTGGTAGTTATGTCGCTTTAATGCTTATTCAGGAAAGTTATTATAAAGTGTTATCGTACTTTCCTTTACGCGTTTCAAGAAATCGGGTACCTCTGCACATGAGGCATTATTTGCCAGGTGAAGTTTTGTTGGACTGAAGGTGAAGCTCTTCGTTTAAACCGTAGAAGATTAACTAGCATGAACCAAACGGTGTTTTTGCGTGCGTGTTTTTTTCTATGTGGTGTTTAAACCACAATTTGTGTTAATGATTTTGTCCTACAATCACAGGGTAAAGTAAAGCTACACAGTGCCTCTTTAACCTTCTTCTCTCGGTCTCTCCTCTCTAGGTATCCACAGTGTGATGCAGCATGACTCCATCATGGAGGCGTCTAACCCAGACTTTGTCCTGGTGGAAGCTGAAGCTAACAGAGTAGCTAAAGACGCTTTGAAAGCTCTGAAGGTCTCCAGACAACACTGTAGACTGCCCTACAACCAACCTGCCCCAGCTCCAGCCAGGTACACGCACACACAGACTATCACTGTAGACTTCCACATTGAGTGGAGGATTATGGGTATTGTAGTTTGAATATGTGTGTGGGTGGTTGTGTGTGTCTACAGGAAGAGGTTTGGTCAGAAGAAGAATCCTTTGCTGTCTGCTCCTCCTGCTACAGTTGTCCCAGCTCGGGACAAATGCAAGGTAACTACACACCTCAACACCACTGAGGTAGACAACATATTTGTATTAGGGCACACAAAATAAAATGGTTTTCACAGGGTGTCTGCTGGTCCTTAAAATGTTTTTTATTTTTTATTAATTTAGCTAAATGAAAGGCCTTTAAAATGTCTTAATGTCAGTTTTCAATGGTCTTAGAAAATTCAACCGGAGACGACTGTGTTTCCGCAATGTTGTGCAGCTGCTTATTGTTGCCACCACAGCAAAATAAACAGTATAGTGCATTGTCTTCATAATTCCTCTAATGAAAGTGTCTGCCCATGTTCCTGTTTCGCCAGGACCTGCTGCAGTGATAATGAGCGAGCCACTTTTAACTTCCTTTTCCACTGCACTTATTTTGGAGGAAAAAAAGTGTTCTGATTCTAGCTATAAGAAAAACACTGCAATCCTGTGTAATATTCAGGGCATAAAATGAACACCCGCCACCTGACAAATGCAGGTAGATTTTGGCATTGGTGGGTAAGAATGTCTAATTCACCAGCCACGTTGGCGTGTGGTAACTCCGGGCTCTACAGTGTGAGTGTTTAATTTTTTAAAAAGTGTGTGTTGTGATTTTATAGCAAAATAAATGCTGCAGTAGCTGTTTTCAAAGTATTTCTGCCATTTTGTTTCACATCTACTAATACACAAAGAAATCTGAATCTTAAGGTTATAGTTATCCCACCTTGCAACAGCAACTCTGCCTGTCTGGGGGGCTGTGACCACTGAAAGATTTGTTTTTAGAATTATTGGGCACAGGCATAAAAGTTGGTCTAATGTACTCTGAAGTCTACTAAAGTGAGACTTTGTCCTCGTGTTTCTTGGCAATTTACATTGTTTTGTTCACAAGCTAGGTTGCTTTTCAATGTTTGAGTTTGCTCTCGCTGCTAGCAAAAAGAGACATTGTTGGCCTCAACTAGTGAAGTTCTCACGGGAACATGTGATGACTCCAGCAGCCCTGTTACCAAGGTTACCTTAAAGGGGCAGCTAAAGTGTTTTGTCAGATTTTTTTGTTTAGTTAAAATACTCAGGTCACAGAATATTATATTAAATCAAGCAATATACCACATTAATTCTTACTAATAATAAATGTCTTGTTTTAGAAACATTACTAAGCATGCTCATCATTTTCTTTGTCTTTGTGTAATTATGCCAAAAACAAATCAAAGTTGCTGCTAGATTTTTTTTATCTACCAACCACAGTGGCTGGTATAGAACAAAGTTTGTTTAAGGCCCTGGTAATACTCATCACAGTTGAAGAGAGGATGTTCTCAGCTTTGTGCAGGTATATTGTTTTTTTTATTTCTCAGCTGTCTATTTTACAATCGAGATATGGATCTGCGATACTTATTGGACACATTCAGACACATGTTTCGGTCTGTTTACCTCTGTTAGGTGCCTAATGAACATGACCCTGCTGAAACATATAGTCAGATATTCTCTGTTCTCCATGTTCTTCATTATTCTGTTCTCTGTTGTAACCATCAGAAGATGGTGTCTGCTTTTTTTCTATCTGTGAAGAAATAGGACGCTGGTTTGTAGCCATCATCAAGAAAATTGCCATCATTGAACAGGTCTTTAAAAACTTAAATTCCATCCTGCAGGGGTCAAATTTGTGTTTCATTGGAGAAGGGGTTTAGAGGTGGGAGGCATCTTTCTCTGTTCTCCATGTTCTTCATTATTCTGTTCCCCCGGTGTGTCTCTTTATCTCCTCCACATCAAGAAAACCACTGGCCCATCCCGGGGGTCACTTCATGAAAGGGGTAGGAACCACCTCAGCCTGCCCCAGAGAGAAGGGGATGAAGGAGAAGAGGAAGAGGGGGGTGCCCGTATCCCCTCAGGCCCTCCTGCCCCCCCTACGGAACACGATGAACTCCTGGTGGAGCTGAGAAACTTTGTGGCATTCCAGGGAGCTGTGGATGGACAGGCCAGCACCAAGGAGGTCCTGGACCACTTCACCCCCAGACTGACCCACACCCAGACCCCTGTCTTCAGAGAACTACTCCGAAACATCTGTAACTTCCACAGGGCAAAGGGGCAGGAGGGGACGTGGAGACTTAAACCTGACTACAGATAATGGGAGTAAGGAGAAGGGGAGAGGAGACTCACACCTGACTACTTGTAGTGAGGGTGAGGCAGAGGAGGAGAAGTCTGGGTTGATGGAGAGGAATTTGAGGCTCAAAAAAAACATTTTGACTGATGGCGAGGAGATGGGAAAGAGAGGGAGAAGGGGATCTGAGTTACTGTAGTATTTGGGTTGGGGGGGTGCTATTAATGAAAATGTCATATTTATTTGTTTATACCTGGGATCTACTTGAATTCAGACATTTTACATGTAACTGACATTGTAGCTAGAAATTGAATACTGTTATTGTGGCAGCAGGAAATTATGCAGATGTTTTTCATTCAAAATAAGAGTCCCCCTACAAAGACACGTTAAACTTGGGGAATATGCAGTACAACTGTTTTTCACAGCATTGCAACCACCTTTTAAGAAAATGTCTTGATCATTTGACGTACTTTTATTTTTAACCCCAAAGAGACGATTTTCACGTCTTAATCCGCCGATGTCGCACTTCCGCATCTGCGGTGAAAGGTGGCAGAGCTAGAGCTGTGTTTGTCAGACCATGAGACATTCCAAAATATCAGTCTTCTCACGAAAATGTCTGTAGCGTCTGAACGACCTACAAACTGTTACCCCTATATGGAAAGATGAAACTCTCACGAACACAATGTTGTGCTCTACGACCCCCACAAGCGTTTTGGTACTCGTTTGAAGTCTGTACAGATGATTTGCCAACTTCTGTCTGTAGCGTCTGAACAGTTTGGGCTACACGCTAATATATCTCACGAACACGTACACTACCGTTCAAAAATTTGGGGTCACTTAGAAATGTCCTTGTTTTTGAAAGAAAAGCAACATTTTTTTGTACATTAAAATAATACAGAAATACAGTGTAATTACTATTGTTGCTTGAAACGGCTGATTTATTGTATGGAATATCTACATAGGCCCATTATCAGAAACCATCACTCCTGTGTTCCAATGGCTCGTTGTGTTAGCTAATCCAAGTTTGACATTTTAAAAAGCTAATTGATCATTAGAAAACCTTTTTGCAATTATGTTAGCCCAGTTGAAAACTGTTCTGATTTCAAGAAGCAATAAAACTGGCCTCCTTTTAGACTAGTTGAGTATCTGGAACATCAGCATTTGTGGGTTCGATTACAGGCCAGAAACAAAGACCTTTCTTCTGAAACTCGTCAGTCTCTTCTTGTTCTGAGAAATGAAGGCTATTCCATGGGAGAAATTGCAGAGAAACTGAAGATCTCGAACAACGCTGTGTACTACTCCCTTCACAGAACAGCGCAAACTGGCTCTAACCAGAATAGAAAGAGTGGGAGGCCCCAGTGCACAACTGTGCAAGAGGACAAGTACATTAGTGTCTAGTTTGAGCAACCGATGCCTCACAAGTCCTCAACTGGAAACTTCATTAAATAGTACCCGCAAAACACCAGTCTCAACGTCAACAGTGAAGAGGCGACTTTGCTGAGAACGCTACCTGCCCGCATGCATATAGTGCCAACTGTAAAGTTTGCTGAAGGACGAATAATGGTTTGGGGCTGTTTTCCATGGTTCAGGCTAAGCCCCTTAGTTCCAGTGAAGGGAAATCGTAATGCTACAGCATGCAATGACATAGAAGATTCTGTGCTTTTTACTTTGTGGCAACAGTTTGGGGAAAGCCCGTTCCTGTTTCAGCATGACAATAGAATAGAATAAAACTTTATCGTCCATCCAGGATGAACATTTTTCTTTGGCATCACCTTCATTAAAATAATCACATACATTCTCACATCATACACATTTAAACCAGTCAGTCCATCATGTTGCATATACTAACAACATGGAAGACATTAATTCAGTCACAAACGACCACTGTCCCAACTGTACTCGATAGATAAGTACATATACTGATACAATTGACTTTGCATTAAGTAGTTCAACAGCACAAGGAATGAATGAATGTTTGAACACGTTCTTCTTGGCTGCCCCTGTGCACAAAGCGAAGTCCATACAGAAATGGTTTGTCGAAGCTATACGTAAAGAAATACACTTTTAGTAAAATACAAGTATATGTAATTGGATTACTCGTCTACACAACTTTAAATTGGTCTATTGAGCTGAGCAATGAGTTTAATACAGAGTGCTGGTGAGTCCTTACTCCACCCACTCCATTCACTGCAATGCAATTCACAGCATATGAGTTACATATTGGCTTATAGAGAAGAAATATAATGCCACCGTAAAAGTGGGGTAGGGATTACTCAATATGGCCTGTAGAATCTAAATAGGGTTTTATTTCTTGGGGGGACTGAGTCTACATACCCAGCCAGCACTTTTACTCCACCCATTCCAACAGTCCCAACGCAATACACTGTTGGCCTATAAATTACATATTGGCTTAGAGGGGTAAAAAAGACTGCCGATGTGCATTGTGTCCTATGGAATGGGTGTAGTAAAAGGCCAGCAACACTCCGTATTATTCAATGCCCATGAAATTATACCATACAGATTCTACAGACCCTACTTTTTTTTCACTGTAAGACCAATTTTGTAACTCATATGCTGTGAATTGCATTGCAGTGAATGGAGTAGGTGGAGTAAGGACTCACCAGCGCTCTGTATTAAACCCGTTGCTCAGCTCAATTGGCACAAATAATGTTTTTTTCACTGTAAGACCAATATTGTCAACATACCAGTCTGAACATTGTATTTTTCAAGTAGCCTTAAAATAATGTAAACATTTAATAACAAATATTCCATAAATTCTTTCTTGCATTTGAAGCACAATAAAAATCGACATTGATTAAAATGTCATCTCTATTGAATGAGTATCCATCCACCTTGCAATGTTAAGAAATGCGTGCTTTTATTTAGGTTTCTTCATTACCATAGGAAAGTGATGTCATGCTTAGTGCTGTTTGAAGGATAGTAGTCAGAGATTGACTCTAAGGAAAAATACAATATACATGGAGTGTACAAAACATTTGGAACACCTTCCTAATATTGAGTTGCACATCCTTTTTCCCTCAGAACAGCCTCAATTCGTCGGGACATGGACTCTACAAGGTGTCGAAAGCATTCCACAGGGATGCAATCCCTATCCTTGTGGCACGGGGCATTATCGTGCCGAAAAAAATCAATTTGAAAATGGATACACCTGATTCAGATGTCCTGAAATGTTGCTCCACTTTTACCAATGGGCCCATTGTGTGCAATGTTGACACGTGGCATAATGGATGCATGTACTCGTTGTTTTCTCCATACCCTAGTCCTCCCATCAGCATTAAATGGCAGGAACTGGATTCATCAAACCATGCAATGTTTTCCAATTCTCCAGTATCCAGTGTTTTTGCTCCCGAGCCCACTGCAGCCGCAACTCTATAAGGTCGTCGGCTGTTCTACCCAATTTGTGTCAATGTACGACGAGTTGTGCATTATTTTATTGGTCTTTGGGATCCAATGTTGTACTGGACTGTCAGTTGACTAACTGTTTCCCGCCCGTCTGTTGCTCTGCACAATTCGTGTCAATCTTCCTTTGTCCTCTTTCATCTGTGACCCATTTTAGACCACTGGCCTGCCATTGGCTGGATGTCCTTTGGGTGGTGGACCATTCTTGATACACACAGGAAACTGTTGAGCATAAACAACCCAGCAGCGTTGCTGGTGCTCCCGGCACCTACTAACATACCGCGTTCAAAAGCACTTCAATATTTTGTCTTGCCCATTCACCCTCTGAATGGCACACACACAATCCATGTCACAATTGTCTTGAGGCTTAAACATTTTTTAAAACCTGTCTCCTCCCATTCATCTACATTGATTTGAAGTGGATTTAACAGGTGACATCAATAAGGGATCATTGCTTTCACTTGATCAGTCTGTCATGGGAAGAGCAGGTGTCCCAAATGTTTTGTACACTCCGTGTATATTAGTAATACAATGGATATTTGTGGTATTATACATTGCTATGTTGTCGGATTTTGAAATATTCCAAAATTAATATTTGTGCTGCTCTTGGAAGAATGAATATTGAAACAAATGTTGATGCGTTCATTCATACATTTCCTTGGGAGTATCAAGTGGGGAGGTCAATTGAAATGCTCTCCTATACTATCTTCTCTTGTATCGACCCAAGATGTAACGACTTGATTTTTCCTGTTTTTAAGGCTGTTGAACAACTTCATTTCCTAAAACCAAGGGAAGATTGTGGTGAAATATTATGACATTGTAATAACTGACATCGTAATCAAACCTGATCTACCTCAATACCACAAGAAGCTGCTGAGGGGAGGACGGCTCATAATAATGGCCGGAATGGAGTGAGTGGAATGGTGTCAACCACATGGAAACCATGTTTTTGATGTGCTTGATACCATTCCGTTGATTCAGTTCCAGCCATTAGTATGAGCCCGTCCTCCCCAATTAAGGTGCCACTGGCCGCCTGTGCTCTATACCCAGCATGGTCTCATAGGCTAGACGTAACATAGTAAACGTAAATCCGGGACAAGCAAATTAGTGTGATTAGTTTTGTTTGGTATGGTTACATAAAACAGAAGGTTAATTAAGGCCAAAACTAAAGTTGGGTGAGTGTGTAACACAAAAAATAGCAGCCCAAAGGTTGCGTGTTCTAATATTATCACGGACAACTTTAGCATTTTAGCTAATTAGCAACTTTAATACATCCTACGAATTGTAATTCATAACATACCATATGAAATGGATGATGGACATCCACAAATTAATACATACCAATACGAAACATAACATATCATACCAATTGCAGTGTCCCGGATTTACATTTACTCTGTTTTGTCTACACCCGAGTCCAGGTTGCTGTATCTGTCAGTTGTGTAGATTAGATAGAAATGTGTAGATGCCAGCTTTTATAGACACAAAACATGACTGCATTTCATAAGGAAGGAATAAATCATCCATGAAATCTAGTGAATAGTGTATTTATTTGTTTCTAAGTCTATGGAGATCCCTATGTTTTTCTAATTGTATAATTCCAACCACATACTTATACTCTTGTTTAAAATATTTATTCATCATTTATCTTAAGTTATCTTTCAAAATAGCTTTTCTTTTCAAATCAATTCATCCCCCTTTCTACGACACTCATGAGCAGTATCAGCTCACAGGGGCTTTCTTCAATCACACCTGCCTTTTACAACCGCTGAGCAATGACTTTACCCAACCACTATTAACCTATATTAGTTATTATGAACAGTGCATTTGACTATCAACGGTAGAAACACTACACGCAGCTTTTTTTTCCGTGTCGGCATACATGGGAGAAATATATGGATTTGTCCAAAATGGAATCAGATTGACCGCTTTAGTTCTTTTGAGCTCAAATAATTAAAAGCATGCACTATTATACTTTACTTTGGGATTTTCTTTTGGAGCATAGCTTTTCCTGTGTACCAAATGAAGTTCGGCAAAAACCTATGGCCCAATTCCGAAAACAATAAGTAGACTTGCGCAACTCTGCTGAACAAAAACATAAATGCAACATGTAAAGTGTTGGTCCCATGTTTCATGAACTGAAATAAAAGACCCCAGAAGTTTTTCATACGCACAAATAGCTTATTTCTCTCAAATTTGGTGCTCAAATTTGATTACATCCCTGTTACTGAGCATTTCTCCTTTGCCAAGATAATCCATCCTTCTGATAGGTTTGGCATTTTAAGACGCTGATTAAACAGCATGATCATTACACAGGGGTACCTTGTGCTGATTACAATAAAAGGTCACTCTAAACTGCAGATCACAACATTTGTTACACAACACAATGCAACAGATGTCAAGTTTTGCGGGAGTTTGCAATTGGCATGCTGACTGCAGGAATGTCCACCAGAGCTGTTGCCAGAGAATTGAATGTTAATTTCTCTACCATAAGCCGCTTCAATGTCATTTTAGAGAATTTGGCAGTACTGGACTCACACCCGCAGACCATGGGTAACGTGTAACCAGAAAGGGAAGCTCAAGTGCGTGCTCGTGGAGAAGTGTGCTCTTCACGGATGAATCCCGGTTTCAACTGTACCAGGCAGATGACAGACAGTGAGTATGGTGTTGTGTGGGCAAGCGGTTTGCTGATGCCAATGTTGTCTGCGGTAATCCTTGAACAGAGTTCCCCATGGTGGCGGTGGGGTTATGGTATGGGCAGGCATAAACTGCGGACAACGAACACAGTTGCATTTTATCAATGTCAATTTGAATACAAAGTGCTACTGTGGTGAGATCCTGAGTCCCATTGAAGTGCCATTAATCAACAATCAACAAGCTGATCAACCTTATGCGAAGGTGTTGCGCTGCATGAGGCTAATGGTGTTCACACCAGATACTGACTGATTTACCTATATGAACTAACTCAGTATAATGTTTGAAATTGTTGCCTTTCTATTTTTGAGAGTGAGAGTTATGCTAATAACCATTCTGATTGAAATATGTTCTATTCATGACCATAAAATCATATGAAGTTGGTCAATTATTTTCTACTTTTTTGCTCCTGGGTTCTAGAACAAGTTAACGTGGAATAGTCTTCCAGTCTTTGCCCTAATGCTAGTTAGCATTGGCTCCCAGAACTACCACTAGTTTCCTTCAGATGTCCAGATTTTCAATGTCCGGAGACATTAAAATGGTATCCAGGAGTTCTGGGCATGTAAAACAAGGGCTTAAACGCAGGGAAACTCACAGTATCCTTGGCTTGCGCACATCACATTGAACGTGGTTCTAGCATTCTTCAGCCGCCAATCATCTAGCACGCTGTGTTTTAGGGACCACCTGCTTGCTGTAGGCCTTGACATCTGACTGCCGACATTTTTTCCACACGATTCTACATGTAAAATCGTTTGGCACTCAGTTCGCAAATGATGTTCAGAGGGGCTAAATAGCGTACTCTTTGCCAGATAACGCTATTGTTGCGTTTGAGCCCTACTGTAAGTGAGTGACTGGGAGAAAGCTGCAGTTTACACTGACAGACTTCACATGATAAAGAGGGTCGTTACTGACACACACACACACATATATTAAATATCTCTATACTATTAGAAAAAAACAATTCTAAGAGTAATACACTTGATTTCAATTTTCTCCTTCCCTTTAGTCGAAAGTCGTAATAACAACTTTATTTTCAGCAGTGCATAAATTAATTACATGCATTTAATAACCAAAATATCATTATTATTCCCCCTTTTAATATAATAAATGCTGCACACAGGGGATGCACTTAATAGCGCATGGGCCGTAACTGCCCATTACCCGACTGTAACGATATTACAGACCCAATTACCTGCCATTAGACCGGCTTCTCCACCTTATGTGCGTTGATCCAATCCCACCCTCCTCTTTCAAATTTCAGGTGCAGTTTGGAGCCTCATTTCGTCTCTCCATGGAGACTCCAGCGTCTGTGCTGTGATGTCCCAGATGCGCTTTAAAACTAATTGAAATGGTCCCGTGGTATATCGTTTATCCGTGGAAGCGATATAAATCGTGGGACCCCTTGCTGTGAAGAAAATCAAAATTCTGGCCATTGTGAATGTTATGATATGCGCAGCCCGTTGTAAAGTGGACCCGGTAACCCACCTAAAGAGCAATTAACGGCCTGGCAGTCAATCTCAAACCCAACAGAAGTCATCTTAGATTTTTAATATAGAAGCAACCAAATAAAGTGTGTGTGTGTGTGTGTGTGTGTGTGTGTGTGTGTGTGTGTGTGTGTGTGTGTGTGTGTGTGTGTGTGTGTGTGTGTGTGTGTGTGTGTGTGTTTATGGTCAGGGAATAACCACTGACATAACAGCGGAATAATCTGCAGGGGAAAATATTTGAATTCTCAGATACCTGGGAGAGTTGATGTTTCTCTCACACACACGGAGAGAGAGAGTGAGGGAGGGAAAGAGGTCCCACTCACAGTGAGAAGACAAAGCCGCGGTAATCCGATTAGAACCAATTAAGCGTGAGATTCTAAAGGCAGCAAGAGCTGAAAGCCTCAACTCGCCGAAGACATCTGGACACTCCCAGAGAGAGAGAAAGGCAGAGTAGATACACTCAGATAGGGATGGTGTGGGGGAAAGAGGGGAGTGAGTAAGAGAGGTTGTAGAGAGAGATAGTGACTGTTAAAGTGGATTTGCCGGTCCCTCAGACATACAGGAAACTCTTCGCGTCCTCAGCATCCTCTCCTCCTCGCGCCCTGGACCAGCACAAGACAAATACACAGCAGGTATGCCATACAGATGGAATATTCTATCATAGACAGGCTACGCGTTTCATATAATTTATTTTTTAAAATTGCAAGAGACATCTAAGCATTATTTCTGATGTGTCTCTTTATAACATTTGGTGAGCGCTGCCCTGTCCCATCCTTATGGACAATTTTGATGAGGATTAATCTCCGCTAATAACTTTGGTGTGAGCACATTGCATGCTATTTCATGTTTTATTCCAGTGTTTTATAGCCTAGTAATTTGGTTTGTTACGCAAACTACTTATTGTTCGTTAATTTCGGGGGAAGAGTAGGGAGTTTTGCGGAGTTTTGTTCTTCTATTTTGTCATTAATATGAACATTGTAATAATTACACTGATTAGGCTTACAATGGTTGTATTTTGGCCCGTTCCACTGTCAAATATTGATGCAGACCGCTTGGACACATCTTGACTCGTTATTCTCTGATTTGCGACTGAAATTATTTGATTTCTTTTCAGATTTCTCAGTGACATCGGGCTTTCGTACACAGCTCCATAGATAAACAAAGCCCATAAAACCATCATGTTTTACTTTCATTGTCCCCCTCAGCTGGATGGAGAATGCTGTCGGACTAATACGTGTAAGTAGACCATAGCCTAATACTGCAACTTTTGGGACCGCTTCTCCATAGATGCGCTAGAATGTGTTGACAGTTTTGATTTCGAAATAATAAATGTAGGCTACATCCTATAACTTCTATTTCCTTGCAATTGAGTTCAAATATTTGCAGCTTGACGCTACCTCGGAATTTGCTGTAAGACGTGGTTTAAGGGTTATGACTCATGAAAACTGTAAACATCTGAATAACATATTTGTATCCACTTTTTTAATTGTGGTAAATAAAGTATGTGTGTATTTATGTGTTAGCATCATTTCGTGTAAAATACTATACAACTGTTAACTTGATATAGCTGTGATACTATATATATATATATATATATATATATCACAGCTATATCAAGTTAACAGTTGTATAGTATTTATATATATACAAATATATTACTGCATGTTCCATAAATGTTTTATGCGGTTGTCGCGAGTTTTTGCTTGCCTTTTAAGATTATACTTGTTTTTGAAAAAGCATGCTTTAATAGCGTATTTTTGTTTGTTTTATGAACCCACCCTAGTTTAAAGTGTGTGTGTGTGTGTGTGTGTGTGTGTGTGTGTGTGTGTGTGTGTGTGTGTGTGTGTGTGTGTGTGTGTGTGTGTGTGTGTGTGTGTGTGTGTGTGTGTGTGTGTGTGTGTGTGTGTGTTAGCCCCGGGGCTGAGGCGGGTGTGTTGTCCCGTCTGCGGCCACAGATGTTGGGTGTCATGCCTCTCAGACCGGGACATCAATGTTTCATGGCTCTAATAAGAGGAATATACAAGCAGATTATAGTCCGTTTCAATGGGCCATCCTATTTACTGACATCCGAAAAAATGAACTCCTGCTTGATCCCTTCGTTTCGATGTGTTCGTTGCAAAGTGTTCTATGTCAGGTTTAGACTGAAAACAAACATAAATGTATTCCATTTATTTCTCTAAACAAGTGTTTTTATTGAAACATTTCTTCGATGATTTATGTTTTCAGTGAACACCAACGGGTTTGCCAACCATGCCTCAGCAGGTGATTTTGATGACGGCTTTCTGCGGAGAAAACAACGTAGAAATAGGACAACATTTACTCTACAACAGGTAGCAATCAATTATAAAACTCTGGACTGCTTAAAAATATCACTCTGTACATTGGTTATAACGAATTTAATCTTATGTGAGCAAAACCATGCATTAGGCTAGCTAGTTTATACACATGTAGGCCACATATTTCCATAATATTGTTGATTATTATTAACGATTATTATAATGATGCTTCTCATTATTTCCGCCGTAATAATAAAATGTAGCCTATCACTTCCGTATTACTTGCACTTATTCTAGTTAATAGCATTTTGTTGCCTAGTTACGCTATACACAGGCCAATATATATGCCTATCGCTTCTGAATGTAGGCTAGGGCACTTATCAAAACAGGCATCTTTTGTATATTTCGTTTGAAAACCAACACACCCACATAAATATACCAATGTGTGTAGTGTCGTGAATAATAAACTCACATCACTTTAAAACTCTTAATCTCACATTTCTCTCGTTCTCAGTTGGAAGCTTTGGAAGCTGTCTTCGCGCAGACTCACTACCCGGATGTTTTCACGCGCGAGGAACTGGCCATGAAGATCAACCTGACGGAGGCGCGTGTCCAGGTGAACACGCACGCTCACGCACACACCGGAATGAGGCAGTGGGCTCTGAGAGCACGTTTGACCAGAGAGAGGAGGGTAAATTAAGGCACTCTGTCATTCTCCCGATGCTCTTTAATAACATCAACATAATGGTGAATATTAGATCAGGTTGATTAATCGGTCATTCATAATTAACCAGTGATAATGTTCTTCACTAATTTGTCCGCGTCTCAAAACAAAGGTACATTAAAAAAAACACATCATACATGTGCGTCCATTTCCGCAGCTCAGAAGAAGAAAAAAAAGAAAAAGGGATGCTTTTAAAGAGGGCAGTAGATACAAATGTTAAGACAGCATCAAATCCGCGCTCACACACACCCACCCCTTTACATTGTTATTATTATTTTGGGGGCAATTTATAACTGCCCTGCCCTCCACATATGTGTGGTTATAAACTTGGCCAGTTGTAATTCAATTCAGTGTGTCCTGTATGTAATTTCCTGCATTCCAGATTTGCTTTTGGGTTTTGTTGTGAGCGCAGATCTAATTGTAGGAAATATAATAGTTAGGCTTTGCTTCCCCTGGGTCATCTTACTATTGCTTAAAGCCGACAGCGCGCGGGATAATGGAATCCCGAGCTGTAAATTAGGGATTGTAAACAAATTATTCCGGTCTAATCCGATTACAGCATTCCTATTATTAAATCTGAACATGAATCGGCTGCAGCATGCAGGGATATTAAACTTACATTATTATTAGAAAATAAATGTCCTTTCTGTTGTAGTGTTGTTGGCCCGTCTTTATTGTATCGTGTCAATGGGTTTCCCCCTCCTTAAAGCAGGTGCCAAATGGAGATTAATGTAGCAATTACCAGCCATTCAGAGAGACGGGATCACGACTCTTTAGCTGTAAGGTGCAGGGGTGAGATAGCCTGCCTCACAATCACAACAGGCCGCGGTATTGTTGTCCTGACACTAAACTAAACTGTTGTCCTTTTTTCGTACATTGACTGAATGGGATTCGTTTTTTTGGTTGTTGACGTCCTTGTACCTAGGCTTTTGCACAATGGTGACTGTTCTGTCCCGCACAGTTGCTCCACCCCATTCCATTCACACACATCATGATTAATGCGTGTGGGAGTGCAGTCTTAATCGAATCTGATGTTGTCAAACAATCACTAAATAGGGGAATAAACGACTTCATCACAGCTCTCTCTCTAAAGCGCCCTGACTGTCAGTGGGAAGTCATTAAAATATGAGAATGAAAAATTGCTCAATTAAATGTTGTTATAGGCAATGACCTTCTTTCAATTAGGATATAGAAGTTGGCAGTATGTGGCGGGCTGGAGACTATGGGTGGGTGAAGTTTGGGAGAAGTCTCAGTGCAAAGTCACTCAGGCAGAGAGCTTCGGTCTGACACACACACACACACACACACACACACACACACACACACACACACACACACACACACACACACACACAGCGACATCTTTATCTTTATATTATCATGATCCAAAAATGACATATCCTTTTGATGGATTTGATGACAAGACACAATAGACCCTGTCCATATTTCGGTAATGAGACATGGTTCATAAAATCTGTCTGTTTTCTGACCAACTGAATCTTACCTTCTGCTCCTGTGTGCATAACTACAAAGATGCTGGTCTGGGTTTGTAACATGTCAATATACATCACAAAAGCAGGTATTCATTGGACTACTTTAGATTGTACACGGGAGAGAGATTGCATGGTGCAACAGTGAGTTTTTTACTTCCTCTCCTCTCCTGTTTAGGTGTGGTTCCAGAATCGCAGGGCCAAGTGGAGAAAGACAGAGAGAGGGAGTACAGACCCTGACGGAGGGAAGGAGCAGATGAACGAGGGAGGCACTCCTCCGTCCAGGAGTCTGAACTCCCAGTCTCCTGTGGATCAGAGCAGGAAACAGAAGGAACCTTTGGAGATGCAGCAGAGGTAAGAGAACAGGGACAAGGACATAGGTGCACGAAGATGGGGTTGGCTGTATAGTCTAGCATAGAGTTTGTGGGGAGGCTTCCCCTCCAAAGTTAGGCCTCTTCTTTGCCCATTGGCCAGTGATGTTGAAGCAGTCCATTGTCATGTGGTGCTGAATGTCTCCAATTTGGGATCCTGATTTAGCAACAGTCCACTGTGCTTAAATCCCTCTCTCCCAGTGGCCAGTAACAATAAAGCCGCTGTCCACTGTTATGTGGTGCTGAAAAGCAGGGTGCTGAGTGTACAGCTGTCTGTGCTGAAGTCTCAGACCAGCCCCTATTTGCTTGTTGTTTACTTCGGACCTTCCAAATGTGATTAAGTCACCACAAATGCTAACCCACTCCTCTTCCCCTCCTCTCACTCCTCTTCCCCTCCTCTCACTCCTCTTCCCCTCCCTACTCCTCTTCACTTTCCTTCAGTTGCAGGATAACCATAATCTCTTATCTCCTCTCGGAGTCATTTTAAACTAACCTCCCTCCTCTCTCTCCCTCCAGTATAAACCGAGCGGTGGGTCCTGGTGGTCCGTTCTTCCCCTCCTGTCTACCAGGAACACTCCTGAACTCAGCCACCTATGCCCAGGCTCTGTCACATGTTGCCACAATGAAGGGTAAGTTAGCACAGCTAACAGTTAACATGACTAACACACTTGATGGTTAGAGGAGAAGGGTAGTGATGATGGACATACTCTACTGTAAAACAATATCCTGACCCTGTGTGTGTGTGTGTCTTACCAGGAGGTGGTCTGTGCTCATGCTGTGTTCCTGACCCCATGGGCCTGTCCTTCTTGCCCCCCTATGGTTGTCAGGGCAACCGTACGGCCAGTGTGGCGGCCCTGAGGATGAAGGCCCGGGAGCACTCCGAGGCCGTGCTACAGTCAGCCAACCTGCTGGGGGCCGGCCACGGGCATGGGACTGGAGTAGGAGGCATGTCGGTGCTTGGGGTGTCTGGTGCTGGGTTGACGAGGCCCGGGATGGGCCCTGCCCTGGGAGTAGTATCTGGATCAGTGTTGGGAGTCTCTGGAGCCGTGGGGAGAGGCTCCAGAGACGAGGCTCCCAGCCCAGGCTCCAAGACCCCGACTCAGGGTACCGGGTCTGACAAACACCCCCTCTGCCCCAAGGAACCACTGGAGAAAAAGTGAGTGTGTCTTTGTCGCTGCCCAGAGGAGACAGACGTGCAGACAGTGTGGATGTACAGACGGAAGGACTGGGACTTAAACTACTGTGGTGTGAATGTGCCTCCTGTTACAACTACTCTCCCTCTACCTACTCCTCCTAAAGCACAACTATGGACCTAGTCCTATTACTACTGGAGCAGGGAGAGGAGTGGCTACCCAGATATCATACTCTATGGATTCAACTATCAAGATATTGTATGACTGTGATTTATTTATTGTGGGTGAATATTGCTGAATATCGTGGGGCCGTTGCGGTGCCCTTATAAGCACACGTACTGTACGTAGCTCATGGACTCTACATGGACTCTGAATAAACTGTGTGTGATGGAGACTACCACCCTGGCTAATAATGTGAATCTAAGGCATTTCCCCTTCTCTCTCATCTTGGCTACACGCTCTCCCCTGTGTATTAGGGTATTGTGTTACAGAAAATCACCAGACAATGTAACATGTTAGGTTCCTCTTTTTTTAAAACACATGTAAAAACACAATGTGAAATATTGACACTTCTATAGTTTTCACTGGAGTCATGGTCATCCGTGTTCAGGTTTTTAAGCCAGCGGCCAGAGAGAACGCTAACTACTGATTTATTTATGTCTCGTTTAACTGACAGTGGCAGTGTACATGAATCAACGTATTTGCTTTCACATCGATGTTAAAGTGCCACAGTTGAAGCTAATGTTGCTCTGTGGTCCCTTGGCTACGCTAACAGGATAGGCTAACAGATATGATGACACAACAGTGGTGTTGATATCAGGGCTTTTGCTAATAGCAGTCTGTTAGCACGTCTGTGGCATTACTAGCGTTAGCCGACCCTGGATCACTTTAGTCCTGTTGTGACATGTTCTCTAAAACAATTAAAGATGTAGTCTCTCCTGTTGCCTACCGCCACGGCCATCTGCTCCTATCCATTATTCATCAGTTTCCCTTAAAGCTGGAGAAACTAGAGAACACCACTCATAACCTCCTCTCTCTCTCTCTCTCTCTCTCTCTCTCTCTCTCTCTCTCTCTCTCTCTCTCTCTCTCTCTCTCTCTCTCTCGCTCGAGACGCATCGCCAGGTTACAATAGCCCATTAAACATGATACATGCTATTTATTAACACTAAAATGTATATTTACAAAACGATGGGCCTTTAAACCCAGAGGCTCCTTCATGGTTCATCAGTGATAGTTGATTTATTAATTTAGCCTTTAAAAAAAATATTAAACCTCTTTTCTGTGTTGTCTTTCACCAGATCGGCTAATAAGACATAAACCAATCAGATTGAGAAAACTTAATCGCAGGAAGAGAGAGTACACAGAGACCAGGATTTAGGCTGATTCAATTTGAGTCCTTGAGGATTTTCAGGAAATTACTTTTGATAATCAATAACACAATTAAGTCAACTACACACACATTAGCATGAATAATTGATGGTGAATTATGTATTACCACAAAGTACTGGGTTAATAATTAATGATGAGGGAGACACCCCGGTGACATGGAGGAGGGAGATAATGTCAGAAGTCCTGGCTCGAGCACTCACACTATTTTATTCTCTCTCTTCCTCTTTCTTTCTCTCCCTCTATTTCTCTTGTTCTCTATCTATTTGTCTCTATATTTCTCCCTGTATCTTCTTTTTGTTTCTCTCTCTTTATTCATCTGTCCTCCTCTCTCTTCTCTATCGCTCTCGTCTTTCACAATGAAATGTTCTGCATGCTGTGCATAGTTCATATATATGAATAAAGTGAAGACTTAATTGGATCTTTGAGTCATCGAGTTCTACTGTTATAAAGTGAAGACTTCATTGAAGCTTTGAGTCACTGGGTTATATTGTTGGTGTGTTTATATCAGCAAGACCACTCATGATCTGTGGAGGCTTCTTGTTCTTCTTCTATCTTTATGGGTTATTTTGTTCTATCACTCTTTAATTAACAAGACCAGCAAAATCCTCCACGAAACAAATAGCCGTGCATAATGTAGTTTGAGTTTGCATGATTATACTCTAAAATCGGAGTGAATTGCGATGCTTCTATCTAAAACGTTTGACCATTATTTAGTGATTGAGTTTTCCAAACCACTCATGTAACATTGAAATCTTGGCCAGGTTCGTATAGTGAGGAAAGGCAAGTTCAACAAATTGTTTGTATTTTTGATTTACGCCAGTATTGTTTTCTTTTTCAGAATATAAATAAATATATATATACAGTACCAGTCAAAAGTTTGGACACACATACTCATTCAAGGGTTTTTCTTTATTTTTACAATTTTCTACATTATATATTAATAGTGAAGACATCAAAACTATAAAATAACACATAGGGAATCATGTAGTAAACAAAAAAAAGTGTTAAACAAATCCTTCTTTAAATAATGTAGATTCTTAAAAGTAGTCACCCTTTGCCTTGACAACGGCTTTGTACACTCTTGGCATTCTCTCAACCAGCTTCACCTGGAATGCTTTTCCAACAGTCTTGAAGGAGTTCCCACATATGCTGAGCACTTGTTGGCTGCTTTTCCTTCACTCTGCGGTTCAACTCATCCCAAACCATCTCAATTGGGTTGAGGTCGGGTGATTGTGGAGGCCAGGTCATCTGATGCAGCACTCCATCACTCTCCTTGGTCAAATAGCCCTTACACTGCCTGGAGGTGTGTTGAGTCATTGTCCTGTTGAAAAACAAATGATAGTCCCACTAAGTGCAAACCAGATGGGATGGCGTATCACTGCAGAATGCTGTGGTAGCCATTCTGGTTAAGTGTGCCTTGAATTCTAAATAAATCACAGACAGTGTCACCAGCAAAGCACCCCCACACCATCACACCACCTCCTCCATGCTTCATGGTGGGAACCACACATGCAGAGATAATCCGTTCACCTACTCTGCATCTCACAAAGACACGGCGGTTAGAACCAAAGATCTCAAATTTGGACTCATCAGACCAAAGGACAAATTTTACCGGTCTAATGTCCATTGCTCATGTTTCTTGGTCCAACCAAGTCTCTTCTTCTTATTGGTGTCCTTTAGTTGTGGTTTCTTTGCAGCAATTTGACCATGAAGAACTGATTCACGCAGTCTCCTCTGAACAGTTGATGTTTTGATGAGTCTGTTACTTGAACTCTGAAACATTTATTTGGGCTGCAATTTCTGAAGCTGGTAACTGTAATGAACTCATCCTCTGGATCCTCTGGAACTCTGGATCTTCCTTTCCTGTGGCAGTCCTCATGAGAGCCAGTTTAATCATAGCGCTTGATGGTTTTTGCGACTGCACTTGAAGAAACTTTCAAAGTTGTTGAATATTCCATATTGACTGACCTTCATGTCTTAAAGTAAAGCTTATTTCAGCTGTTCTTGCCATAATATGGACATGGTCTTTTACCAAATAGGGCTATATTCTGTATACCACCCCTACCTTGTCACAACACAAGTGATTGGCTCAAATGCATTAATTAAGGAGGAAAGAAATTCCACAAATGAACATTTAATTAACAAATTAACCTGTTAATTGAAATCATTCCAAGTGACAACCTCATGAAGCTGGTTCAGAGAATACCAAGAGTGTGCAAAGCTGTCATCAAGGCAAAGGGTGGCTGCTTGAAGAATCTCAAATATAAAATATATTTTGTTTAGCACTTTTTTGGTTACTACATGATTCCATTTGTGTTATTTCATAGTTTTGTGGTCTTTACTATTTTTTACAATGTAGAGAATTGTAAAAATAAAGAAAACCCCTGCAATGAGTAGGTGTGTCCAAACTTTTGACTGGTACTGTATAATATATACAAATATATATATTTAAAAGTATGTGAACACCCCTTAAAATTAGTGGATTTGGCTATTTCAGCCACACCTGTTTCTGACAGGTGTATAAAATCGAACACACAGCCATGCAATCGCCATAGACAAACATTGGCAGTAGAATGGCCTTACTGAAGAGTTCAGTGATTTTCAATGTGGCACCGACATAGGTTCGTCAAATTTCTGCCCTGCTAGAGCTGACCCGGTCAACTGTAAGTGCTGTTATTTTAATGTGGAATTGTTTAGGAGCAACAACGGCTCACAGAACGGGACCATCGAGTGCTGAAGCGCGTAACGCATAAAATTTGTCTGTCTTCAGTTGCAACACACATTACCAAGTTCTCATAATTTTGGTCATGTAGTGTGTGTGTGTGTGTGTGTGTGTGTGTGTGTGTGTGTGTGTGTGTGTGTGTGTGTACAGTGCATTCGGAAAGTATTCAGACCGCTTGACTTAACACATTTTGTTACGTTACAGCCTTATTCTGAAATGAATTCCCCTCATCAATCTACACACAATGCCCCATAATGACAAAGTGAAAAAAGGTTTTTAGACATTCTTGCAAATGTATTAAAACTAAACAGAAATACCTTATTGACCTACGTATTCGACCCTTTGCTATGAGACTCGAAAATGAGCTCAGGTGCATCCTGTTTCCATTGATCATCCTTGAGACTTGATTAGAGTCCAGCTGTGGTAAATTCAGTTGATTGTACATGATTTGGAAAGGCACACACCTGTCTATATAATGCCCCACAGTTGACCATGCCTGTCAGAGCAAAAACCAAGTCCTGAGGTCAAAGGAATTGTCCGTAGAGCTCTGAGATGATTTTTTCGAGGCACAGATCTGGGGAAGGGTACCAACAAATGTCTGCAGCATTGAAGGTCCCCAAGAACACAGTGGCCTCCATCATTCTTAAATGGAAGAAGTTTGGACCCACCAAGACTCTTCCTAGAGCTGACCTGGCAAAACTGAGCAATCAGGGGAGAAGGGCCTTGGTCATGGAAGTGACCAAAAACCCACTCCAAAAACCCACTCTGGTCACTCTGACAGAGCTCCAGAGATGGGAGAACTCTCCAGAAGGACAACCATCTCTGAATCACTCCAAAATTTGCCAAAAGGCACCCAAAGGACTCTCAGACCATGAGAAACAAGATTCTCTGGTCTGATGAAACCAAGATTGAACTCTTTTGCCTGAATGCCAAGTGTTACGTCTGGAGGAAACCTGGCACCATCCCTACGGTGAAGCATGGTGGTGTCAGCATCATGCTGTGGGGATGTTTTTCAGCGACAGGGAATGGGAGACTAGTCAGGATCGAGGGAAAGATGCTCCAGAGCGCTCATGACCTCAAACTGGGCGATGGTTCACCTTACAAGAGGACAATGACCCTAAGCACACCCAAGACAACACAGGGATGGCTTCGGGACAAGTCTCTGAATGTCCTTGAGTGGCCCAGCCAGAGCCCGGACTTGAACCCAATCGAACGTCTCTGGAGAGACCTGAAAATACCTGTGCAGCTACTCTCCCCATCAAACCATGCGGAGCTTGAGAGGATCTGCGGAGAATAAAGCGGGAAACTCCCCAAATACTATCATGACACAAGGCGAGACCCAGATGCAGACACAGGAGGCAGATGGTTGGAGTCTTACAATATATATTAATCCAATAGGGTAAGGCAAGAGAATGGTCGTGGACAGGCAAAAGGGTCAAAAACATTTCAGAGTCCAACATTTACCAGAGGGCAGGCAGAATCAAGGTCAGTGCAGGCAGGATGATCAGGCAGGCGGGAAAGTAGTCCAGAGTCAGGCAGGGGTCAAAACCGGGAACACTATCAAGAAGAGAATAGCAAAAGGAGTATGGGAAAAACACGCTGGTTGACTTGACTGACATACAAGGTAAACTGGCACAGAGACACAGTAAACACAGGGATAAATACACTGGGGAAAATAAGCGACACCTGGAGGGGTGGAGACAATCACAGGAACAGGTGAAACAGATCAGGGCGTGACAAATACAGGTGTGCCAAGCTTGTGTGCAACGCCCTATTATGGACCGAGCTCTTCCCATTTTTAGCAACTATTGAGTCTATATGTTTTGACCATGAAAGCATGCTATCTAGGGTTACAACCAGGGTCACAACAATAGCCACATTATTCAATAATAGATCTAAATGAGGTTTAGCATTGAGCGAGTGATTTGTCCCCAAAATTATGCTTTTCGTTATTTTGATATTTAGCACCAGCGTGTTGCTAGTGTCATGGAAATTATCAAAGTTAAATGAACAGATCTTTACTATCACGGCTGGAGAGGTTACAACAAACGTAATACTCAAAGTACAAGTCTGTTATAAGCTCTGAAGGGATGCTCTCCATTCAGCACTCTTTATATTCTTGCAAAAACTAGGCATCTCTGCTCTCAGGGTGCAATAGGCTGATCATGACCTTTCATACATTGTTACTTTGGTCCAACGCCTAGAAACTCTGTGATCCATTCTTTATGTTCTTCAGTCCCTTCCCTGAGAGCAAAGTCACAGAACATCCTAACACAAGAACGAGAAACAATACGCTACATGTAGTCACACATTTGCAGAGACAGAGAGGACACTAAACATTTCCACTACACTCCCTCCTTTTATCACCATATGTGATAACATGTATTTTAATTCTTAAACATACATTCAGTCTCTCATCAGGAGTGTGTTTAGTAAATACTGATTCTTACAGACGAACCATAACAAAAGGCAAAAATCCATCTTCATATTTTATTATTTTTCCATTACACTTTACATTGTAAGGAGGCTGTTTTTTAACAACTTATCTTTAAACCTTCAGGTCCTTAATCAAACATGGATACTAACTCATGCTTGCATATTATCATCCATTATAAAGGGAAAGGGGAGTTCCTGGGGAGACAAGTTATCAGTATCACATTCTTTAGTAGCATTGAACAGGATAGTTGCTGAGACTCGAGTTGCCATGGAAGTACAAATGGCCTTACAACAAGAAAGCAAAACGATCAAACACATTAACCAAATGATTCCAGCTATCACCCACCAAGCTATCTAGGAGCCCCAAGCTCCATTCAGCCAACCAGTAAACACCCTTCCTGATTTCCCGGAATGAGGCTTTGCAACAGTGTGAATGTAGTTAGCAAGATCAGTCACATTTGATGACGCTTCTGGGATAAAAGTGCAGCATTCATCACCAAACAGAAAGAACAGAGAGAACAAGTACCCCCTTGACCAGCCAATAAGTAGTCGGCTGCCTCCCTGTTTTGCAGGGCCACCTTGCGGAGAGGTTTCACCTCCTCATTCAGTAGCATTTCTAATTTTCGTAGCTTTAAAAGCCAAATCTTTAATTTTATCTAAGGCCATGCAACTCCATATTGAGGCAGTAAAACACCAGTGAATCAGGAGAAGAAGGTCTGAACCTGATTGACATCGGCAAGGGATCACTTATTAAAATGAGGGTTCGGCTGACCTTAGTCCCTGAACAGAACCTTCAATTCTGTTTTAGTGTTTCCATGGACTCTCATGGCCGGCACCACAAACCCAACAGTACACGCCCCTTCCCAAATAAGTGGTAAACTGTAATAAGCAAATCAGCCACACAACCAATTGGTACCATTTGGGTCTCCTTTCAGTGCGGTAGACTTATTGTAAACAGAAATTGTATAACTCACATTTCCTTGTGCTCCTGTAACAGAATCATGTACTACAAGAGAGCAGTTGTTGCTACCATTAACCAACATAGAGCAGTCACAGAACATCCTAACACAATAACGAGAAACAATATGCTACATGTAGTCACGCATTTTCAGAGACAGAGAGGACACAAAACATCTCCACTACACTAATTACCCGTTCTAAAATTGAATGGAGCTCTGTGTTAAGTGTCTAAGTGATTTGTTTTACTGTTGCAGCTGACGTCTATACTGTTGAGTTGTCGGCGTACATAGACACACATGCTTTATTCAAGGTCAGTGGAAGGTAATTTGTAAAAACAGAAAAACAATAATGGCCCTAGCCGGCTGCCTTGCGGTACAACACACTCAACTGAATTTACATGAGAGAGGCTTCCATTAACGAAAACCCTCTGTGTTTTATTAGATAGGTAACTCTCAATCCATATTAAGGCAGAGGATGCAAATCCATAACGTCTATGTTTTTTTCAGAAATAGGTTATAATCAATGATATCAAAAGCTGCACTGAAGTCTAAACAAAACAGTTCAAACAGTCTTCCTATTATCAATTTCTTTCAGCCAAGTCATCTGTGTCAGTGCCGAGCATGTTGAGTGCTCGGCCTATTGCACCCTGAGAGCAGAGATGCCTCGTAGTATTACGAGTGCTGAAGGGAGAGCATCCCTTCAGAGCTTCTGACAGACTTGTACTTTGAGTATTACGTTTGTTGTAACCTCTCCGGCCGTGATAGTAAAGATCCGTTCGTTTAACTTTGACTTTGAGTCCTTAGGTGGTCATTTCCATGACAATTTGGCGTCACAAACTGGATAATTGATTCTACATGTGGAGCTCGGCAGTGAAGGCGTGCAAGGGAAATTCCCGTCTGACCAAAGACGACGAGGACGCACTCAGACCAGATACTCACTGTGGGCTGCCCGGGAGAAAACACATCATCTGCGAAACCTGGAAAGACTGACAAGTGAATTTCAGTAAGTCAACTTCAAAAAAACTGGTGTGAGAAGTTTAGAATAGGATCCAGAGTCCCAAAAGGGGACTAGGTGGGGGCTAGAGAGACCCCATCGTCAACGTTGCCTGTAGGTTTTCAGGGATTACTTACATAGTTCTGGGAACTATATGGCAGTTCTGGGAACACCATTTTAGGATTTAGAGAATAGTAAGTGATTGAGTGGAATGATTTTTGTATGATCGACTAATTTAACGGGAAAAGGGAAATTAGTTCCCAGAATGATTGCGTTATGACTAGAGTAATGCAAATTGATAATGTATAATTAAAAGTAATCGTGGGGAAAAGTACAAGTAGATATGAAGACCCAGATTTGTCAACAAAGGGACCCAGTAAAGTGATGGCAAAGACATTTGGTAAAGGGGTACTGTGTCAGACAGAAGATTGGACAGCATGGAATGACCCCACGAAAGATGCTGTGAAGTTTGAAGAAGAGGTGAGAGCAATCATTGCCATGGATAACCAGACCACCCGTGAAATTGAGGAAATACTCTGTCGGTGTTTGAAGTTCAAGTGGAACCAGCGTAAGGGAGGCTGGAACAGTGATGCAGTCAGAGCCAACCGTGCTGACCAACTTACTTCTGTGTTTGATCATGTAAAGACAACATATCCAAAGGACACAGACGGGCAGAAAATACATTCCACCATGATGAAGGCCGATGAGAGCTTTGAGGACTATCAGGAACGAATGGAGAAGAGCTTCCTCCAGCATCCTGGTCTGACCCCTGACCAAGAACCATATGTCAGCCTGCTGTGCCATGCCAAGGAAGACCACTACATGCATTGGGTGGGAGACAAAGAACCTTGCTGATGTCAAACCTCACAACACACATGCAGAAAGACCGATCAAGTCGAAGACATCCAAGACTGGTGCTAAACTACAAGCTGCACAGTTGTTGTTTTTTGCTGGAGGAGGAGGAGGAGGAAGAGGATACCGTGGAGGTCAAGGACGAGGTCGAGGGGGAGGTAGAGGAAGGGTAAGATGCAGAGGGCGAGGAGCACAAGGCGCCTCTGTAGGGAGAGACTGGAGATGCTACAACTGTGGCGGGGGTAGAGAGACCCTGTCGACAACGTTGTCTGTAGGTATTCAGGTAGTATTCATATTAGGTATTCAGGTATAACTTACATAGTTCTGGGAACTACATGCAAGTTCTGGGAACACCATTTTAGGATTTAGAGAATAGTAAGTGATTGAGTGGAATGATTTTTGTATGACTGACTAATTTACTGATAAAGGGAAATTATTTCCCAGAATGATTGTGTTACTCCAGACCTAATCTCAATTGAGATGTTGCGGCAGGACTTGAAAAGAGCATTTCATGCTTGAAAACGTTGCTGAGTTAAAGCAGTTCTGCATGCAAGAATGGGCCAAAATTCCTCTACAGTGATGTGAGAGAACAACTACAGGAAGCATTTAGTTGTGGCACAACCAATTATTGAGTTTAAGGGGCAATGACTTTTTCACACAGGGGAATTGGGTGTTGCAAAACTTTGTTAATTCAATGAATAGAATAAGTATAAATTTTTCTTGTTATTTGTAAACTCAGGTTCCCTTTATCTAATATTAAGTTTTGGTTGAAGATCTGATAACATTCAATATTAAAAATATAGAAAATCAGAAAAGGGGCAAATACTTTTTCACAGCACTGTGTGTGTGTGTGTGTGTGTGTGTGTGTGTGTGTGTGTGTGTATATATATATATTATCCAATCAAGCCGAATCAAGGATTACTTGATTAATCATCTCCTAATATAGTAATATGTAAATGTATGAGTTCCAAAAATCCAATGACATGGCAGCTAATGATAATATTGTGTATAGTTATTATAACAATACTTATATAGTGTATACGTATTATAACAATACTTATTATAAGAAATGTACACTGCTTCCCAAAATGGAACATTTATTATATATGTGGCTGACATTGACATACGGTCTAAAACTCACACAAAAGATTCAGACAACACATTTAAATCTCTCCAAATTGAATACAGTAGATTTGGAATTGAATCATTAACAAAAACAAAAGATTCGGGGGTTATAATGGTTCCGATCATTTAAGTTTTGTATGGCACCCATAATTCACTGCTTTAATATCCCATAAACAAGTCAAGTTGCTATTGACATCCCCGCTGTGCATGTGGCATCTGTGATAATTCTCTGTCACCTAAAATAAGTCCTGCAGCAGTTTTGTGGAGCATTGTTGTATTAAATTAACTGGAGGGCAGCCAGAAACAGAAAGAGTGAATATGGAGGACAGGCATTTTAACTCTCTTCTACACAGCCATGTTAATGGACTTCTATTGTTGCAGTAATGGAAACATAATACTGTGCTGCAGAAAGAGAGAGATGTCCTGGACTCTTCACACTGAGAGACAAGCAGCAGGATGAAGTTTACCCTGGAAACTGATCTGAGGTCATGTTTTCCCTCCCTAATGCTAACGAACAGGGGGGGGCGCATTAAAGCTGATCCTAGATCTGTGTTTATAGGGCTATGCTAACTTCTATACAACGGCAGAGAGAGACAGTGCAGACAGTATTCAGAGAAGATACTGAACCTCCACCGTCATCATCCCTGCTTTTAATTCCCGCATTAGAAATTATCGATAAGCCAATCAATTAGATCTGTTAGACTCATCTCTGATGGAGGTTATACCAGCATAGCATATTTTAACTCAGCAGAGTAATGCATTTGTTCATCAGACGTCTGCCAGCTGTAACCACAGGCTGCTGACAGCGACACAACCACAGGGAGGCACCTGACTCAGCATGGAGAGGACCAGGACCAGCTCTCTGCTCTGGACCAGACTCCTGTCTCATATCAGACCCAGAGGTGGCTCATTATATTATACTAGGCAAGTCAGTTAATAACAAATTCTTATTTACAATGACAGCTTACCTCAGCGAAACCCGGACAAAACTGGGCCAATTGTGCACCGCCCTGTGGTACTCCCAATCACGGCCAGATGTGATGCAGCCTGGATTTGAACCAGGTACTGTAGTGATGCCTCTTCCACTGAGATGCAGTGCCTAGACTGCTGCACCACTCAGGAGCCCCAAAGCCATCAACATGACCGTCTTGGCCAGGTCTCCTAAACTCAGTGGGACGTTATTTAACCTAAACAAAGGTTAAATTAGAAACATTCTTTCAAAATTTTCTCCCTTGAAAAATAGATTTATTTGATACACAAAATTTTAAAAATGATATCTCATAGATCGGGGTTGCCTAGTGGTTAGAGTGTTGGGCCAGTAACCGAAAAGTTGCTGGATTAAATCCCCAAGCTGACAAGGTAAACATCTGTCGTTCTGCCCCTGAACAAGGCCATTAACCCACTGTTAAATTTGTTCTTAAAATGCCTAGATAAATATTTTTATAAATATATATTAAATATTAATAAATAATTTATAAATATATAAATAAAATGATCAAGATCAATGATCAAAGTCAGAGCATAGGGTGCATCTCAGTATGAGGGCATTTCATCAGTGATATGTATCCCTAGGTTTAGGGATACATACAGTTGAAGTAGGAAGTTTACATACACTTAGGTTGGAGTCACTAAAACTAATTTTTCAACCACTCCACACATTTCTTGTTAACAAACTATAGTTTTGGCAAGTCGGTTAGGACATCTACTTTGTGCATGACACAATACATTTTTCCAGCAATTGTTTACAGACAGAATATTTCACTTCTAATTCACTGTATTCCAGTGGGTCAGAAGTTTACATACACTATGTTGACTGTGCCTTTCAACAGCTTGAGAAATTCCAGAAAATGATGTCATGGCTTTAGAAGCTTCTGATAGGCTAGACCTCCACAAGTCTGGTTCATCATTGGGAGCAATTTCCAAATGCCTGAAGGTACCACGTTCATCTGTACAAATAATTGTACACAAGTATAAACAACATGGGACAACGCAGCCGTGATACCGCTCAGGAAGGAGACGTGTTCTGTCTCCTAGAGATGAACGTACTTTGGTGCAAAAAGTGAAGATGCTGGAGGAAATAGGTACAAAAGGTACAAAAGTATCTATGTCCACAGTAAAACGAGTCCTATATCGACATAACCTGAAAGGCCGCTCAGCAAGGAAGAAACCACTGCTCTAAAACCACCATAAAAAAAGCCAGACTACGGTTTGCAACTGTACATGGGGACAAAGATTGTACTTTTTGGAAAAATGTCCTCTGGTCTGATGAAACAAAAATAGAACTGTTTGGCCGTAATAACCATTGTTATGTTTGGAGGAAAAATGGGTATGCTTGCAAGCTGAAGACACCATCCCAACCGTGAAGCACGGGGGTGGCAGCATCATGTTGTGCTTTGCTGCAGGAGGGACTGGTACACTTCACAAAATAGATGACATCATGAGGGAAGAAAATTATGTTGATATAATTGAAGCAGCATCTCAAGACATCAGTCAAGAAGTTAAAGCTTGGTCCCAAATGGGTCTTCCAAATGGACTTTGACCCCAAGCATACTTCCAAAGTTGTGGCAAAATGGCTTAAGGACTACAAAGTCAAGGTATTGGAGTGGCCACCACAAAGCTCTGACCTCAATCCTATAGAAAATTTGTGGGCAGAACTGAAAAAGCACGTGCGGGCAAGGAGGCCTACAAACCTGACTTAGTTACACCAAGCTCTGTCTGGAGGAATGGGCCAAAATTCACCCAGCTTATTGTGGGAAGCTTGTGGAAGGCTACCCGAAACGTTTGACCCAAGTTAAACAATTTAAAGGCAATGCTACCAAATACTAATTGAGTGTATGTAAACTTCTGACCCACTGGGAATGTGATGAATAAATAAAAGCTGAAATAAATCATTCTCTCTACTATTATTCTGCCATTTCACATTCTTAAAATAAAGTGGTGATCCTATCTGACCTAAGACAGGGAATTTTTACTCAGGTTAAATGTCAGGAATTGTGAAAAACTGAGTTTAAGTATATTTGGCTAAGGTGTATGTAAACTTCCAACTTCAACTGTACATAAATGAACATAAATGCACCATAAGAAATGACTGGAGCCTTTTGCAGGCTATGTGGGAGGACAGTGTCCTGAAAAGGCTACAAAAAGTGTGATTATGAAGGCTCTGGACACCAAATCTACTATTATACTGAAGGAGAAGAGGAATGGAGAAGATCGCGGTTATGTACTTATCACGTCCACTAGGTGGTATCTTAGTCAGCTACTGAGTTCATTATCAGAGAACTAATTTAGTCAACAACAAAAACAAAAAACAACAAATAACACATCATTTGTTTATTTGCTTCTTTACAAAGTGCTTCTGAAATACATCCAAAATACTGACAAAGAAAGTTAATACAAAGTGATACATTGTGCTTTTGTTAATAAGCCACACTATATTATTCACAGCAAGGGAGCAACCCTGTACACATTTCTCACTTCAGAAATGTGGATCTATCTATTGAAATCAAATCTGCTAAACGTTCATATTGAAATCAGTGTTCACATCTACACAATGTGGCTGCATATTTTCATAAATACAAGTTTTGTGTTCACTTTGCATAGACCTTTCAGTTTAGGTGACATACAGTATAATGGTTCAATTCCCCATATGCCACTATTCTGACATATTCTAATGAGACCTTGTTGCAGAACCGCCACCACATTGTTTGACAATATTTCATGCACACCAACCAAACTGAGGTCTAAATCATAATCCAATCCATTTGATGTTTACACCGGTAACAGATGTAGCTAATGAGAACTTCACTGTTCTACAACCTGTTCAACTGCATCCCCAGAAATACTATCAGCCTCGAAAACGGTTAAATACTGTAGATATCTATTGTGTTGTATTCTTATTCACTGATATTAGTAAACGTTCTAGGTGACCATGACATATCGATCAAATGCACCACGAGAATATCCTAGACAGCATATCACATTCAAAATATGGAATGGTAAACATTTCTGTGAAACAGTTGATAATAAATAGCCTTTAATCTAATTCATAATCCCACCACAAAGCGACAAAAAGATCAACATCAGCAATGTAACAGCAAGCTTTACAAAATGTCTCAGAAGAGGGATCCTTTTCGAAAGAAACAAACAAAATAGTCCATTTCAGCAGACAAAGATCTTAAATAAGTCACCTAATAAAGCCACATCGCTTCACTCGCACCGCAACACACACTCTCACGCACACACACACACACATACTGCGGCTACTGTCTATCATCTATCCGGTTGCCTAGTTTATTCTATTTATTTTTATGGCCAGACAATTATTTTATTTGATTTAGTATCCAATCTTTAACTCTGCGTTGTTGGAAAAGGACCCGTAAGTAAGCATTTCACTGTTAGTCTACACCTGTTGTCTACGAAGCATGTGGATTTTTTTCATTTGATTTGTTCTTATAACTATGTATTGGGCTTCTGTGAAATCTGTATTCGTGCATGTAAATGCAATCGAACTCTTTAAAACACAGCTGTTTATTCAATGACATGAAATGCTATTCAGCCTTTATAAGTCTCTTTGATGCTTGAACCGCTGCTCTAGAGAGACCAGGGCTGTGTTCATTATCAGGGCACGTAACCGAAAAAGTCAATTTCAGTCCATTTCCTTCTGTTTGGTGCCTAATGAACACGACCCTAACAGGACTTGTGAAACAAAAGCTGTCAATCAGTGTCACCAGTCACCAGAATCCATAGCAAAGTCCTCCAGCTCGCTCATGGTGATGATATCACGGTGGGGGGCGGAGTTAGTATCATCACCATCCACTGCGCCTTTGTCCAGCTGGTTGTGTGTGTCGTACGCAGCGTGTGTGTCATGGACAGTGTGTGTGTCATGAGCTGTGTCCATGTAAGGTGTCTGCTCTTGGCTGTAGCTCTGTCCATATGTCTCTCTCTCAATGATCTCCTCCTCTCCTTCGTAGCACTGGCTGCTCCAGCCCTCTCCCTGTCTCTCTCCCTCCTCTGCCCAACCCTGACTCTCCTCTGTGGGCTGTGGGTTCTGGGTGGGAGACACCATGGCAGACATTCCAGAGAGAGACCCGTGAGTGGGCAGGGATGATATGGGCATGGGCTGGTATCTCTGGGGGTATCCCTGGTAGAGCACATAGGGCCGGCTGGCTGGAGGAGCCTGGGGCTGGGTGTATGGGGGATATGTTTGGGGTTGGGGCTGGGTGTATGAGTCTTCGGGAAGGGACTGGGGATAACACTGTCGCTGGGGCTGAGACAGAGAGCCTCCCTGGCCTGGCTGACGGACATTCAGCTGGACGTACTTCCTCGTCTCTGGGTCAAAGAAGGTCTTGGTCTTCACCTGGACAGGCATGTCCACCACAAAGTACTGACCAGACCCCGGGTCCTGTAGAACCTTCTTCTGGGTTAAACCTTGGGTGAAGTGCTGGGGGAGGTTGAGGGAGGATGGGGAAGGGTAGTAGGGGTCGACGTGGTACTGAGGGACATTCAGGTGTGAGGTGAGGGGGGAGGCCAGGGGTGAGACAAGGTGTCTGAGGGGAACATGGTGGTGGTGGGTGGGGGAGGAGGGCACACTGGCCACTTGCGTTGTGACTCGGGGGTGGGAGACAGGGGGTGAGGCATGGGGTGAGGCGAGGGGAAGGGAGGCAGGGGCTTTGGCGTGGGGGGAGGCATGGAAGGATGGGTGATGAGCGGATCCTACATCAGTTGGAGAACAGGGGACACTGGAGACGTGAGTTGGGGCAAGGGGCAGGGAGACAGGGGCAGCGAAATGGGGGGAGGCACGAGCGTGACGGTTGGAGGATCGAAGCTCTGAGGGTGAGGAGGGGACACTAGCGACCGCATGGACTGGTTTCTCCACTAGGTCAGCAGTGCTGTCTGTCTCAGTCTTCGACTCTTTCTTTATCCTGCGGGTTGTGAGCCTCTTGGCTCTCCGTAGAGCTTTCTCACTCTTAGGAGGAACCGTCGGGGGCTTCCCCAGTGGCCGTCCTACGTCGCTGATAAAACTACAGGCTGAATCTGGCCTGCCATAGCCCCCCCTGCTGGCGAACTCAGAGTCAGACAGGTCGGCTACACTGGTGGCATAACTCTCAACATCCCCAGACATGTTGCTGATCATCGAGCGAGAATCATCGTCGTCCAGAGCCAAATTCCTCCTGGATAGGAGCCTGGAGTAAGGGTATGTGTAGGTGGTCTCCGAGGGGGCGGTGAACTCTTTCGAGGGCTGAGTCTCTCGGATGCGGGGGAGTCGGTGTGACGAGATGGCGGAGTCGTGATACACAGGAGTCCCGGCGTTCTCTCTCAGCCTTTCATGTATGCTCTCTCCTGTCCTCTCAAGCTCCTCGTCTCCCATCTCTGATCCACTCCAGAGGGCTGATCCCACCCTGAACTCTTCTCCAAAGCTCTTGTGGAAGAGTGGTTTGACTGACTTGGTGAGTGAGGAGCCTCTGAAGGTGTTGTCTTTGACTCTGAACATGGTGGGCTTGCCCCCAAGGGCAGGGGAGGAGGTGTTGGAGCGGGTGGAAGGGGGGGCAGGGGAGGTAGGGAGGTGAGGTCTACCATAGGACTCCCAGTCCTCAAGGTCCCCCCTGCGTGGGGAGGGCTGGGGGGAGAAGAGGGGTATGTCCCTGGGTCTGGTTTGACCCTCAGGGCTGCTGATGGAGTAATACTGGAGAGCATCCATCTTCTCCTTCTCTCTCTGTCTCACCCTCTGCTTCTCCTCTGTCTTCTCCTCCTCTCTCTGTCGCTGTGGGTCTCTCCTCTCCTTCTCTTTCCTCTCTTTCTCTTTCTGTCTCGCCATCTTTTCCTCATCTCTTTGTCGCCGTTGCTCTCTCCTCTCCTCTTTCCTCGCCTCCTCTTTCCTCTCCTCCTCTTTCTGTTTCACCATCCACTCCTCCTCTTTCTTTTCCTCCTCTCTCCGCTGCTGCTCCTCTCTCCTTTCCTCCTCTTTCTGTCTCGCCATCATCTCCTCTTCTCTCTGTCTCGCCTTCCTCTCCTCTTTCTTCTCCTCTCTCTGTCGCTGTTGATTTGTAATATCCTCCTCTATCTGTCTCGCCCTCATCTCCCCCTCCTTCATCCGGTCAATCTGTCGTTGTTTCCCTATCCTCTCCTCTTTCTTCTCCTCCTCTTTCTGTCTCACCATCCTCTCCTCTTTCCTGTCCTCCTCTTTCTGTCTCGCCATCCTCTCCTCTTTCCTCTCCTCCTCTTTCTGTCTCGCCATCCTCTCCTCTTTCCTCTTCTCCTCTTTCTGTCTCGCCATCCTCTCCTCTTTCCTCTCCTCCTCTTTCCTCTTCTCCTCTTTCTGTCTCACCATCCTCTCCCCTTCTCTCTGTCTTGCCCTCTCCTCCTTTTTTCTCTGTTGCTCTCTCCTCTCTTCCTCTTTCAGATCCTCCTCTTTCTGTCTTGCTATCCTCTCCTCTTCTCTCTGTCTCTCCCTCCTCATCTCCTCTTTCCTCTCCTCTTCTATCTGTCTCACCCTCCTCTCCTCCTCTTTCTTCTCCTCTTTCTGTCGCTGTTGTTCTATTCTGTCCTTCTCCTCCTCTTTCTGTCTCACCACCCTCTCCTCCTCTTTCTTCTCCTCTTTCTGTCGCTGTTGTTCTATTCTGTCCTTCTCCTCCTCTTTCTGTCTCACCACCTTCTCCTCTCTCTGTCGCTGTTGCTCTCTCCTCTCCTCCTCTTTCTTCTCCTCCTCTCTCTGCCGCTGTTGCTCTCTCCTCTCCTTCTCATTCTTCTCCTCCTCTTTCTGTCTCGCCATTCTCTCTTCTTCTCTCTGGTTTGCCCTCCTCTCCTCCTCTTTCTTCTCCTCCTCTCTCTGTCGCTGTTGCTCTCTCCTCTCCTTCTCATTCTTCTCCTCCTCTTTCTGTCTCGCCATTCTCTCTTCTTCTCTCTGTCTTGCCCTCCTCTCCTCCTCTTTCTTCTCCTCCTCTCTCTGTCGCTGTTGCTCTCTCCTCTCCTTCTCCTCTTTCTGTCTCGCCATTCTCTCTGCCTCTCTCTGTCTTGCCCTCCTCTCCTCCTCTTTCTTCTCCTCCTCTCTCTGTCGCTGTTGCTCTCTCCTCTCCTTCTCATTCTTCTCCTCCTCTTTCTGTCTCGCAATTCTCTCTTCTTCTCTCTGTCTTGCCCTCTTCTCCTCCTCTTTCTTCTCCTCCTCTCTCTGTCGCTGTTGCTCTCTCATCTCCTCCTCTTTCCTCTTCTCCTCTTTCTGTCTCGCCCTCTCCTCCTCCTCATTCTTCTCCTCCTCTCTCTGTCGCTGTTGCTCCCTCCTCTCCTTCTCATTCTTCTCCTCCTCTTTCTGTCTCGCCATTCTCTCTTCTTCTCTCTGTCTTGCCCTCCTCTCCTCCTCTTTCTTCTCCTCCTCTCTCTGTCGCTGTTGCTCTCTCCTCTCCTCCTCTTTCCTCTTCTCCTGTTTCTGTCTCGCCCTCTCCTCCTCCTCTTTCTTTTCCTCCTCTCTCTGTCGCTGTTGCTCTCTCCTCTCCTTCTCATTCTTCTCCTCCTCTTTCTGTCTCGCCATTCTCTCTTCTTCTCTCTGGTTTGCCCTCCTCTCCTCCTCTTTCTTCTCCTCCTCTCTCTGTCGCTGTTGCTCTCTCCTCTCCTCCTCTATCCTCTTCTCCTCTTTCTGTCTCGCCCTCTCCTCCTCCTCTTTCTTTCCTCCTCTCTCTGTCGCTGTTGCTCTCTCCTCTCCTTCTCATTCTTCTCCTCCTCTTTCTGTCTCGCCATTCTCTCTTCTTCTCTCTGGTTTGCCCTCCTCTCCTCCTCTTTCTTCTCCTCCTCTCTCTGTCGCTGTTGCTCTCTCCTCTCCTTCTCATTCTTCTCCTCTTCTCTCTGTCTCTTCCTCCTCTCCTCCGCCTTCTTCTCCTCTCTCCGTCGCTGTTGCTCTCTTCTCTCTTCCTCTTTCCTCTCGTCTTCTTTCTGTCTCGCAATCACCATCCTCTCCTCATCTCTCCATCTTACCTTCCTTTCCTCCTCTTTCCTCTCCTCTTTGTTTCTCACCATCCTCTCATCCTCTCTCTGTCTTGTCTTCCTCTCCTCCTCTTTCCTCTGCTCCTCTCTCTGTCTCTCTTTCCTCTCCTCTCTCTTCTCCATGCTATATATGTCTCCCAGAGAGGCCTGTGTTGCATGTGTTTTCTCCATATATTGCGTTGCCTCTGTAGGGGAGAACGGGTCTTTTCCAGGCATGTCAACATGGGTGGGTTGGGTCGGTTGTTGTGAGAAAGAGGGGTTTCTGGTCTTAACGTCAACCTGTGAGGGTATGGCGCGAGCTGGCAGAGGAGGATTCTGGGATTGATAGAGCCTTTGGTTCCAATCAATCCCAGATTGGTACCCAAGTTGGTACCCTGAAGTGGTTGCATGTTCTGGCTGTGGCACAGTGTCGTGTTTAAGAGAGTGTTTCTCTGTGAATCCCTCAGTAGTTTTTGCCTCGTTGAATGAGATTGGCTGTTTTTCTTTTTCCCTCAGTCTGAACGTCCCTTTCTTTCTCTGTTCCGGCTCCATGGAAGACAACACTCCTATCTTAGCCTCCGTGTTTAGTTTGGAGGGAATCTCTGGTCCTTTCACAGATACTTCTTCTTTCCTCGACACCCCTCCGGTCACTGGGTGGTCTTGTTGTTCAACTGTAAAGACTGGACATCTACTGCGGTGAGTCTGTATCATGGGGAAATATCCATCCTTTCTGCTTGGACTGTCCACGTTAGGAGGGGAATCTTCTACTGTAGAGATCACCTTTAGTCTGGCGTAGTCTGCGATGGCAGTAGGGACAGTAGGCAGCGCCTTCTGTCTTGGTATCACCTCTGATTTATGCGACACTTTTTCACTTGGAAGTGCTGGGTTATGCTCTCTCTCTCTTGCTGTTGTCTCCACGTTGTCGTTCTCACTCACACCTGACACAACACGGATGGCTATACTATCAATGTGAACATTGTTGTCACCAGTGGGTTTCTCTGCTCCCGAAGAAACCTGTTCGGTAACTGAGTGACTTTCAGTAGTTTTGTGGTTGTCAATCTCACTTATTAGTGACACAACATGGACTGTAATACTTCCTATGTGTAAATTCTCCACTTGGCCATCTTGAACACTGATGTCTTTGCCACCTTGAATGACACTGCTCTTTTCCATTTCCACTGCTGCAAGGTTGGCCTTGCCGATGCTTTCATGAGGAGGATGGTTGTTGTTTGCGTAGTCGTTAGGGTTTCTTGCGGTGATGCTATGTTTAAAGAGGAGAGGTTGAGTTTCAGCCAACTGTTTATTTTTAGCCGATTTGACCTCTGCTGAGCGTCCATCTTTAACTGCAGAGGTGTCATGGAGTAGAGTTTCCCTCTGAGACTGATCTCTCCCATACGATTTAGGAATCTCCCGTGAGTAATTCTCGTTCCTCACAGATTTGTCATTTTTCTCTGGATTTTTCCTTGTGGTTTCAGGTGCACTTCTAGCCTGCTTACTCCCACTCATAACACATTCTGTTTTAGGTTCACCTTTCCCTTCTGGCAACTGTGTTTGCTGTTTAACTCTGGTCTTTTCTGTAATTACAGGTTCAGCAAATGTAGTGTCTTCCCTTTTGCTTGTTACAATTGATTTAACTGCATTTTCCGAAACTCTTTCATCTGCAATGGGAGCCATGGCTGGAGGAGTCTCTTGTTTCAAATGGCCTGAATTTTTGCTGGGAAGTTGACCTGAGCTGAGTTCATTTCTATTGGAAATAATTGCCTCTTTTTCCATGTTTATCTTGTCTTTTACCGGGGTGGGATGATGTGGAGTAAAAACGTTGTCTTCATTCACTGAGGGTTCTCTTATGGTCACCATTATCCCCATGATCTGCAAACTGTCACCGGAAATGGCCTCATTTGCACTTTCCTCCCTCTTTGACTGATGCACTTCCTTTTCAATTACACCACTGACCTTTGACCCGTGTATGGCCTGTTCCAGTGATGCTCTTGACTGTTGACCATCACTGACAGCCGATGCTTCAGTTTTAGCTGGCTCTTTATGTTCTGATTGAGGTGCTTCCTTCCTGACGCTGAGTTGGCTGTTTGTTTGTTTTTCAACCCTGGATGGATCATTTTTAACGCTCTTCACTTCCTGTCCTCTCTCTCTCTGTTCCTGGTGCTTGGTGGGGTTTCTTGATAAGAGTCTGTCTCGTTTACCAAAACCTTTCTCTTTGATGGCTGAGATCTCCTTTTCAGCGTGGGCCTTCAGTTTTGACGTCAGTATCTCTTGCTTGGTCTGGCCTTTCTCTTTTAGTGACAGAGCTCTAAATGAGGACGGATGGACGTCTTTCATCATAGCTACAGTGTGGTCAGCAGGCTTCGTCTTCCTCTCAATCTGACTGGCCAGTTTGAATTGCTTGGATGACTCGCTGTACACCCATTGACCCTCATTCCCCCGCTCATGTTTATTAGTGGCAGGTGCATTATTCTGAGTCTTTTTACTGTCATCTGTTGCAGCTACATCCTTAGAGGGCTGTTTGTTTTCCTTAGCTGAAACTGCATGACTGAACCCGTATTTCTCTCTCAATCTGTTGTAGTCATCTACCCCCCTGTCTACCCTTTCATACTTGCTGGTGGGAGAGACATCTTTCTGTTGGAGTGTTTTGTTCTCTGCCTTTGCAGATATGTTGAGATTGGTGAGTTTGTCGTCTGCTGCTGAAACGGCTTCGTTGACAGTGTGCTTTCTCTCTCTCAGTCGCTCTCTCTTCACCTGTTCATAGTCTCTGGTAGTGAGGATATCATTTATACCGTATCTGTCCTCACTGGCTGACCATGAACTGTACTGAGCAGGTTCATCATTTTTTGCTTTTGCCAGCTCTGCTTGAGCTAACTCTGCTTTAGCAGTTTCTGCTTTAGCTTGTTCCGTTTTAGCTAACTCTGCTTTAGCCAACTCTGCTTTAGCCAACTCTGCTTTAACCAACTCTGCTTTAACCAACTCTGCTTTAGCAGTTTCTGCTTTAGCTTGTTCTGTTTTAGCTAATTCTGCTTTAGCTAACTCTGCTTTAGCTAGTTCAGCTTTAGCTTGCTCTGCTTTGTTTTGTTCTGCTTTAGGTAACTCAACTTTAGCTTTGTCTGCTCTAGCGCTCACTGATTTAGCTTGTTCTGCTTTAGCCAACTCTGCTTTAGCTATCTCTGGTTTCACTTGTTCTGCTTTAGCCTGCTCTGCTTTAGCTAACTCAGTTGTAGCTTTCTCTGCTTTTTCTAGTTCTGCTCTAGCTTGCTCTGCTTTAGCAAGTTTAGCTTGAGCTAACTCCGATTTAGCTTGTTCTGCTTTAGCTAACTCTGTTTTTGCTAGCTCTGATTTCACTTTCTCTGCTTTAGACTGTTCTGCTTGAGCTTTAGCTAACTTTGCTTTAGCTAGTTCAGCTTTAGCTTGCTCTGCTTTGTTTTGTTCTGCTTTAGGTAACTCAACTTTAGCTTTGTCTGCTCTAGCGCTCACTGATTTAGCTTGTTCTGCTTTAGCCAACTCTGCTTTAGCTATCTCTGGTTTCACTTGTTCTGCTTTAGCCTGCTCTGCTTTAGCTAACTCAGTTGTAGCTTTCTCTGCTTTTTCTAGTTCTGCTCTAGCTTGCTCTGCTTTAGCAAGTTTAGCTTGAGCTAACTCTGATTTAGCTTGTTCTGCTTTAGCTAACTCTGCGGTAGCTAACTCTGCTTCAGCTATATCTGCTTGAACTTGATCTGCTTTATCTTGCTCTAATTTAGCTTGTTCCGCTTTAGCTAGCTCTGCTTTAGCTAACTCTGCTTCAGCTATACCTGCTTGAACGTGCTCTGCTTTATATAGCTCTGCTTTCACTTTCTCTGTTTTAGCCTGTTTTGATTGAGCTAACATTGCTTTATCTTGCTCTATTTGAGCCTGTTCTGCTTTAGCTAGATTTGCTTTAGCTAGCCCTGTTGTGTGCATCTTATTGGGGTCATTTGTTGTACTTTTGGGATATTGGTGACTGTTAATTGCACTAAATTCTCCATTTGTCTGTTGCAGTATTGTAGCAGTCCTGTCGGTATACTGGTTGTGATCTTTTGCACATTGTGCTGTTGTAGCTGCATTGTCTCTGTATTGTCTGTTCTTATTCTTGTATGATGAATTCCACTGTATATCCTGGTCATATTGTTGTTTATCTACATATCCTTCGTGTCTGGGCAGTTTGTTGTCTTCCACCCATGGGGCATGTGGTTTTCTCTGAACAGGTTGCTCTCTTTCTGTCAGGGTGTTATGGACTGTATATGTTCTTTCACCTTCTGAATACAGACTCTGTTTTCTGTGGTCTTGTCCTGTACCCCTGTACAAGTGATCATTTTGGTTCTGATACTTCTCTTTGGTGGTGAGAGATTCCTCATTGACTCGATACTGATCTACAATTCCATACTTGTCCATGAAAGTCCCAGAATAGTATTGCTCTTTTACAGTGTCTCTGATGATCTGCTGACTAAGAGGGCAGACTGTGTTTTGAGCTAATCTGTTTGACAGTTCCTCCTGATTGGCCAGTGTGTGGTCAGGAACTGGAAGCATGTCCTTATATGGAAGGATATTTTGACCTATTAAGACTTCACCAGCTGGATGCAGCCTTCCATCAGATGCATTCTGCTCTCCCTGTTCTCTCTTTTCTTGTTGTCCATATATATTCCACTCATTTCCATATTTCTGGTTTGGGTCCTGCTTCATTGTAGCTGCTCTTTGTGAGGGTAGAGACTGTTTGTCTTTCTCTATTAGCGCAGCGATCTCCCCTTTCCATGGAGGCACTTCTGTTGTAACTCTGTCATTCACACCCAAACCATATTTGTTCTCTCTTACGTGCTCACATCCACCTGCCTTTGTGTATCTCTCTACTGTAGTCTGGTTTGTATTGGGCTCAATACTTTGTTTGGATACTAGTGCATCTCTGTTTACAGTGTTGGTTTGGTTTGGAGGGATTCCATCTATCCTGTAAGTGTCTGGGACTGCTGGGGCTGGGTTAGTGGTAAAATTGGGGCTAGGGTAAGGTTTGGGCTTAGTGCTAGGGAGGTGTGAGCTCACTGTGGGAAGGGTGTTGTCTAGACCTGGTTTCGTGGGGCTGACTTGCTCATACATATAATTTTGGAGGAGCTCAGTCCTACTTATTTCATCGGATTTAATAAATTGTGATATCCCACCTTGGCCGTTCTGACTAGTAGTGAGCGGATCTCTGTTTCTGCAGTTTCCACTGTACTCCTGACGGTAAACCATCTCCTCCTGAGTCTGAGACGACTTCACGGACTGATAGGCCTCTGGTTTACTAGTGTCTGTGTAATCCAAGTGTTGGTCAGAGTGTGCAGTGGTTGGCTGCAATGAGGGGCTATACTGTGGGTTGGTATGGGGGTGAAATGAAGTGTCTATTGCATTGGGCTCCTCCTGTACTACCACCTGGGGAACAGAGATGTCTAAGATAGCTGGCATATCTATCACCGTGTCTCTGGGCTCATAGCCGTCCAGGTTAGATTTACTCCTGCCAGTCACCTCCAGGCCTTTGAACTTGGTGGGACTGTATGTGCTTTTCACCCTCTTCCTATTGTCTTTCAGGTTGAAGAGGAGACCGGAGGCTCTGGACTTGTAGCTGGACATCCTCACCTCTGGTGTGGCCCCCCTTCTCTCCCTCTCTCTCTCGCCCCAGACGGTGGGCTGTTCGAGAGCGAGGGGGGGTGAGAGGGCGTACTGTAGCACCTCTGAGGTGGTGTCAGTGTCTTGCGGATTGTGGATGACAGGTGTTAACTGCTGGGTGAAGTTAAAGGGAGTGGTGCTGGTGTTGCTAGCGACTACACCCGGCTCCACTGCTACTGTGGTGGGGGGTTGCTCGATGGCGACGGAGGGTGAGAGGGCATACTGCAGAGCTTCTGAGGTGTCCTGATGGTTATGGATGACAGGTGTCAGCAGCTGGGTGATGTTAAAGGGCGTTGTGCTGGTGTTGCTAGCGACTACACCCTGCTCCACTGCTACTGTGCTAACCTTGTTGTGAAAGGAAATGACACTGTTCTTGTTGCCTTTCACTGCACTACTCTGCTCGGAGTTGTTTAGGACTGTTGTAACACTCTGCTCTGCGGTCAATTTGGTAAACCGCTCAGTGTGCTGGAACTCAGTGATGGCGCTGACAGCATCGTGGCCACGCCGGGACCTCTCACTGGTAGGAGAGACGGTCGAGGGACGGAGTGAGGGATATCTGTTTGAACCCACGCTCTGGGTGCGTTTCCATGGTGGGTGGTGACCGACCAGCTCAGACTCAGAGCGTTTTTCCAGGGCTGAGGCCTTCTGCAGCACTGTGGAGCCTCCCTCCAGGGGCTTACGTTGGGGTCCGTACACTGTCTCCTTGATCCCAGGGTGGGTGTAGAACTGCTGTTCGAATGTCAGCTCCTTGTACATGGGTGAGTCGTACCATTTAGGGAAGTCTGCAGGGGACATGAACCCGGAGACACCCCCCTGCTGGAAGGGGAACCTGTTATGGTCTCTCCACAGGGGCTGGAAGGGGCTGAACTCACTATGGAGAAAGAAGTTAGAGGTTGAGTTGAGCTGTGCAAACATGCTTTGTTTACTACAGTGTTTTCTGTGGGAGGATCTCATAAAGGAGGATGTTTTGTCCATCTGAGACACAGCAGAAGATACCTCAGAGGGGTACAGGCTGTTCCTACTGGGGGGTAAGGGGCCTGTCTGCTGGGAGAAGGTGCCGGCCGCGGGGAAGGGGCCAGTGTTAAAGTTATGGGGGTATGCCGTAGAGAACTCAGACAGCTCTCTCTGGATGCTCATCAGAGCTGACTTGTCCCAGGAGGACTCATTGTTCCAGTCCCTGAGTTTCCCCTCCATCCACCCGTCCCCACCTCCATAACCCTCCGAGCTAAAGGCTTTGATGAGAGAGGAGACTCGGGAGCGACTGCGACGCTGCTGCCAGCTGGTGTCGGACCCTCCATAGCTCAGGAAGGATAGTCTCTCCTCCCTCAGAGTCTTCTCCTGCTGAGACACGTCTATGAAGGAGTGCTGGAATGTGGTAGACACCCTTCCCTCTGTTCTCCCCTCCCCTTGCCCCTCCCACCCTGAATAACCCTGGTTCTCTAAACCATACTGTCCTGTCCACATCCTCCCCTCCCCTTCCCAACCCGCCTCACCCCCTCCCTGGCCATATTGCTGGAGACTGAGGCTGAAGCTCTCGTGGGCGGCTCTCTTGAGAGCATCCCTTTCCCTGTCCTCCTTCTCCTGGGCAGCTATAATATCTTGGCTGAAGGCCTGGTGTCTCTCCCTCTGAGCTGACGGTGAGGAGCCCAGGTCAGAGTCATTGTAAATGGCTTCTTCCCCAATGCAGAGGCTCCTGAAAGCTCGGTCAGTCAGGCTGCTGACCTCACGGTCTGTGTCATCCAGGATGGAGCCTCCACTGGATGTGTCGCTCAAGCCGCCGCTGCTGTGCTTCCTGTGGCCGCTGCCCCTCCGGCTGAAGTGGCGCTTCTCCACCGTCGTCATGGGTAAAGCTCAATCACACACCTCACACACACACTCACATTCACTCAGACACAGCTCATGTCTACTGCTCAGTCACACACCCAGACAGCAGTGTTTAGCTGGGGCTGGGTTAGGAAACCTCAGAGGGGCCCAATCAGTCTCTTTGGAGGGCCTTAGCCCCAAAGGCGTGGTCGTATTCCAGGTGGGCCCCTAAGGCATATTGCATTTCTGCAGCAGAAGGAGCCATGACATCCTGTGTGTCCTGCAGGAGGAGAATAGACGAGAGAACAGAGTTAAAAGTGGAAAAGGCCTAAAATTCTTCTTTAACCTAAATCTATTGAATGAATGTTTGACTGTGTCTTCGTGACCATCAGACTTTTTCTTTGTTGCCCTAAAAGGGAACATACAAGTAAGTTGTCCCATATAACTTCATATCAAGCTACTATTAAGTGCAAGGGGATACTGGTGGTCGTTTAGCATTTGAACAAGAGCTATATTTATTTAAAGCGATTTTCTGTTCATTAAGCAGCGATGGAAAAGGAGATTCATGGTTTCTTTTTAGTATTTATTTCATTCAGGTGTAGATAGATAGACAAGTGTTTCGGCCTAAGCCTTCATCAGTGTCATGAAAGCCACATGAAAATAAAGCTCTTTGGCCACACACACCAGTGGTGGGTTTTGCGTTGAAAAGAAAGATGCATATGCAGAAACTAACCCCCGTAACTACTGTAAAATATGGTGGTGGATCTATTTTTGCTTCCACTGGTGCTGGGGCCCTTGTTAAGGTCAACGCCATAATGATTTTTCCCAGTACCAGGATATTTTAACCAAAAACCTGCTTGCCTTTGCCAGGAGGTTGAAACTTGGCCGCAAGTGGATCTTCCAGCAAGACATTAACCCCAAGCACACATCAAAATCCACAAAGAAATGAATTGACCATGGCCATCTCAGTTTCTGGACTTGAACCCCATTGAAAACCTGTGGTTTGAATTGAAGAGGGCAGCCCATCAGCGCAAATGAAGGACATCAAGGATCTGGAAAGTTTCTGCATGGTGTTCTCCAATCTCATAAAACATTTTAGAAAAAGGCTCAGTGACCTTATCCTTGCAACCCTATCTTTTTGCGAAAAATAATTTGTCATTTCTGTGACAAATTGTATTAGTATAAAATAATATATTTCCCCCAGTTTTTTAGGATACAATATGCACTACATGACCAAAAGAGTGTGGACACCACCAAAATCATGGTCATTAATATGGAGTTGATCCCACCTTTGCTTCTATAACAGCCTCCACTCTTCTGGGGAGGCTTTCCACTAGATGTTGGAACATTGCTGCGGGGACTTGCTTCCATTCATCCACAAGAGCATTAGTGAGGTCGGGCACTAATGTTGGGCGATTAGGCCTAGATCACAGTCTACGTTCCAATTCATCTCAAAGGTGTTCGATGAGGTTGAGGTCAGGGCTCTGTGCAGGCCAGTCAAGTTCCTCCCCACGGATCTCGACAAACCATTTCTGTATGGACCTCACTTAGTGCATGGGGGCATTGTCATGCTAAAACAGGAAAGGGCCTTCCCCAAGTTGGAAGCACAGAATGGTCTAGAATGTCATTGTACGCTATATGCATTAAGATTTCCCTACACTGACACTAAGGGGCCTAGCCCGAACCATGAAAAACAGCTCCAGATCATTATTCCTCCTCGCCCAAACTGTACAGTTGGCACTAAGTTTTGGGGCAGGTAGCGTTCTCCTGACATCCGACAAACCCAGATTCATCTGTCGGACTGCCAGATGGTGAATCGTGGTTCATCACTCCAGAGAACGCGTTTCCACTGCTCCAGAATGGCGGCGAGCTTTACACCACTCCAGACGATGCTTGGCATTTCTCATGGTGATCTTAGGCTTGTCTGCAGCTGCTCGGCCATGGAAACCCATTTGATTAAGTTTCCAACAGTTATTGTGCTGACGTTGCTTCCAAAGGCAATTGGAAACTCGTTAGTGAGTGTTGCAACCGAGGACAGTCCCGTTCTGTGAGCTTGTGTGGCCTACCACTTTCTGGTCGGGCTGTTGTTGCTCCTAGACGTTTCCACTTCACAATAACAGCACTTACAGTTGACCAGGGCAGCTCTAGCAGTGCAGAAATTTGACTAGCTGACTTGTTGGAAAGGTAACATCCTATGACGATGCCACGTTGAAAGTCACTGAGCTCATCAGTAAGGTCATTCTGCTGGCAATGTTTGTGTATGGAGATTGCATGGCGGTGTGCTCGAGTTTATACATCTGTCAGCAACGGGTGTGACTGAAATAGCCGAATCCGATAATTTGAAGGGGTGTCCACATACTCTTGTATACATAGTGTAGCTCAGTATTTGTATATATTTTATACCATATTTTTTGCTCATCTTTATCAGGGTGCCAATCATTATGGACCTAACTGTATACACTATCTTATATAAAGTTCATGCATCCGGCTTCTTGAACTTGACCAAGTCATCATTAGCAATTTCATGTGAGATTTTACTCAATGTTTGTCGAGTCGTTCATAAGAATGATCAGCAGTTCAATGGCTTAAATTTAAAACTGAATAGTGATGTTGCATGGAGTGGTAGGGTGAAAATAATTATAGATTGCTTTCTTTAGACTAAATCTTTTCTTGATACTAAAGACTTTGGTGCCAAGTGTCCCTAATAGGTATGTTATTACGTGTTAGTTACACAGATCAAAATGTAAACAGATAATTACATAAACTGCAAGAAAGCTATAAAACCTGTAAGTAACAATTACACTGTAAATACACTATACCTGCCTATGTAACTACCATGTAAATACCAGAGGAGGCTGGTCCTGGGAGGAAGAGGAAGAGGAGGATGGTCTTTCTCACAAATTCATTGCTGCTTGTTCAAGGATAATTCAACATTGTACCTGAGGCGGCCAAACGTCAGTTCTCAAAACTGAAAAGAAGACATTAAATGGGACATAATGCTCTATACGATGAAAACAATCACCTGATCATTTCATTTGGCAAATCAGTTAAAGTCCTTTCCTTTTCCTTACCCACTACAGTATTTCCCATCAATGAATGACATCTCCTGTGTCTCTAAAGAATAACTGAGATCTGTAAATGGTTAAAGTTGCCAACAGCGCTACAGTATTGCGCACGTTCCCTTGGGAATTTAAAGGAATGTTCCATTCAAATTTTTGGAGGCGATGTTTTGTTTGCTTATTGAATTACGTAATAGACATATTTTGTTGAGTTAGAATGGCATATAAGCGTACCATTCACCCTGAATGGTACGAGGAGTGTAATACAGGGCGATCATCATGGGTGATTCATTTTACTGCAGCTGCCAGGCAGTCTTTACCCTGCCCAGAATATCTACTGATGGGCCATTAATACCTCCTGACCTGACTGGGAGGATCACACAGCACTCATTACATACCAGACACACTACAGTAACCAGATGCAGACCACACTACAGCAATACCGGTCAGATACAAGACAGACCCGGGATTTTGATTGCACTGATCTGGGATTCACAGAAAAGCTGCATTCAGTATCGCAGAATATCCATCATACATCCATCATACCAGCCCAGTCTTAAAATACACTATACAAAAGTATGTGGACACCCCTTCAAATGAGTGGATTTGGCTATTTCAGTCACACCCGTTGATGACAGGTGTATAAAATTGAGCACCCAGCCATGCAATCTCCATAGCTAAACATTGGCAGTAGAATTGCCTTACTGAGGAGCTCAGTGACTTTCAACATAGTGCCAGCTTTCATCACATTTCTGCCCTGCTAGAGCTGCTTCGGTCAACTGTAAGTGCTGTTATTGTGAAGTGGAAACATCTAGGAGCAACAACGGCTCGTTTCTGAATACATAGTGCCAACTGTATTGTTTGGTCGAGGAATAATGGTCTGGGGGCTGTTTAAAAAAAAAAAAAATTATTTCACCTTTATTTAACCAGGTAGGCTAGTTGAGAACAAGTTCTCATTTGCAACTGCGACCTGGCCAAGATAAAGCATAGCAGTGTGAACAGACAACACAGAGTTACACATGGAATAAACAATTAACAAGTCAATAACACAGTAGAAAAAAAAATGGGCAGTCTATATACAATGTGTGCAAAAGGCATGAGGAGGTAGGCGAATAATACAATTTTGCAGATTAACACTGGGGTGATAAATGATCAGATGGTCATGTACAGGTAGAGATATTGGTGTGCAAAAGAGCAGAAAAGTAAATAAATAAATAAAAAAACAGTATAAAAACAGTATGGGAATGAGGTAGGTGAAAAAGGGTGGGCTATTTACCAATAGACTATGTACAGCTGCAGCGATCGGTTAGCTGCTCGGATAGCTGATGTTTGAAGTTGGTGAGGGAGATAAAAGTCTCCAACTTCAGCGATTTTTGCAGTTCGTTCCAGTCACAGGCAGCAGAGTACTGGAACGAAAGGCGGCCAAATGAGGTGTTGGCTTTAGGGATGATCAGTGAGATACACCTGCTGGAGCGTGTGCTATTCATGGTTTACGCTGGGCCCCTTCATTCCAGTGAAGGGAAATGTTAATGCTACAGCATACAATGACATTCTAGATGATTCTGTGAATTCAACTTTGTGGCAACAGTTTGGGGAATGCCCCCGTGCACAAAGCGAGGTCCATACAGAAATGGTGTGTCGAGATCGGTGTGGAAGAACTTAACTGGCCTGCACAGAACCCTGACCTCAACTCCATCGCACACCTTTGGGATGAATTGGAATTCTGATTGCGAGCCAGGCCTAATCACCCAACATCAGTGCTTGACCTCACTAATGCTTTTGTGGATGAACGAAAGCAAGTCCCCGCAGCAATGTTCCAACATCTAGTGGAAAGCCTTCCCAGAAGAGTGGAGGTTGTTTTAGTAGCAAAGAGGGGACCAACTCCATATTAATGCCCATGATTTTGGAATGAGATGTTAGACGAGCAGGTGTCCACATACTTTTGGTCATGTAGTTCACCTCATTAAACTTACAGATTGTCTCTAGTCCTAGCTCCACGGTCTTTGATGCCCATAATCTTATCTCTCCTGTCATAGGGTGATTTCGTATCATCTGTGCATGCGGCAGGTTTATTTTTAACCAATGAAGGTCCTCTAAAACCTGATACCACTGGCCCTCCAGTTAAAACGGCTGGTGGTCAGTTACAGTTACACCTTACAGCTACTGAACCTAGCACGATATAACAGAAACCGTTAGTGTACTTTTGGTCATGTAGTGTACCTATTCCAGTCCCATGTTCACAGGTTTCAATTGCAGTCAGTCCAATGCAGTGAAAGACTGTGCAGCAACAGCTATTTTCAGTGAATGTGTCAACCATACAGTACCCAGGGGAGATAAGCGCACATGCGTTCCTTCATACAGTATCTATCTACCCCTGTTCGTGACCAAAAAAAACCCCACAAAGCAGTGGGTGGAAAGAAACCGGCGTACTCTCTTACCTTCTGCTGCTGTATTCCATATTCGTGTAGTGATCTTTTAGTAAATCCTCAAACACAAGTCTGTCCTGAGGAGAGCCTTGGCATGCTGCACCAAGCCAGCAGCTGCAGAAAGACAGGCCCTTTGTTGCCCAGAGCCCTCTCAGACAGCACACTGACCGCTCTGTGCCTCTCTACTCAACATGCTGCTCCAGCCCAGTCCTCCATCCATACAGTACTCTCTCAGGCCTCGGAGCGCTGGTCAAAGGCTTGGTTAGAAGGGTCTGAAGACTAGGTGGAGAAAGACGAGCCGTCCAGGAGAAAGCTAGTGTGGTAGGCTGGAGACGGTTACCAGGGCCTTCAACTAGTGCACATAACCAGCTATCTGACAGACGGTCGGTGTCGAGTGTCAGACAGATGAAACAAACAGGCCCCTCAAACTATTTATAAATCTTCTCCGCTAATGGCTAATGCTAATGGCTAGTTGCTAACAGCACCTCGGAAGACTATAAAACATAGAGGGAAAAACATGGGTCTAAAGTTAGAAGAGAACCCTTTTCCTCCAGTTCTGTTGTTGTGGTAAGGGGATGGGGGTAGGAGGAGGGGGTGCTTGGGCACATGTGCCCTCTTGGGAAATAAAAATAGCCTGTTGAGCTCACTTCTGAGCTCACCCTTTTCATATGGCTACAGAGAGAAGAGCTACAGCGCATCAACAAATAGTTTCTGAGCCTCCCACAGATAAGGACAAATATTTCAACTCTGATAATTATTCTAGATTACTCTGGGTTATTCTAGAAGTTGTTCATTGTGTTTTTGACCATAGATAGGACCATTATCTACCAACTTCAGACCATGTGCGCTGTAATTTCTCCTGTACAATTTTCAGCAATCAGCCAGCCTCTCTGTTTGTATTCCAGGTATTCTGTTTATAGTCTTCAGTTCTGAGTGTGTATTACAGCTCAAGGGAACATGCATCGCTAAAACAATGCCCTGCACGGTTTCTGGATCTTTTTTCCTGGCAAGATCTGCACTAGCTGAAATCCACATGGTTGTTGTTTTGGCGGTGTAAGAGTTGGAACTGCTTTAGAGCTGTCAAATCTACAAGCGGCTCCTTGCGCAGACACTGCCAACGGATGCAACGAAACCACACCAACTTTATGTCTGACAAATCCCACACTGCCGCGTTTGAAGTTCATGCAGTTCAAAACACTCAAATTGCAAGTTCAAACACTCAAATGCATGATGTTCTGTTGTCCACACCTCGATTAGACTGATAGCCTATCCCTATCCAAATTAACATAAAATACCACAGTTACACCTCTAGACCCATAAAGATGGTGCCGAATGAACACGGCTCACGTTTTATTTTCTCCCGAATAATTGTGCAATATTGTAATTTTTTTCAGCGTTTTCTGTAACTTTTAATTTTTTTTTACTAATTGTGTACATAATGTTGCTGCTACCATCTCTTATGACCGAAAATAATGTCTGGACATCAGAAAAGCGATTATTCACCATGGACTGGAAGACACTTTTTCCTTTAATGAGTCTGACGAGAAGGATATCCTGCTTTCACTGGAACAGGTGCAGATCCACGCCGTTGCGTGAAGAAAAGACGCCGGAAAAGGGAAGCAGATCGGGGATGCTTCTGAGAAGCGAGTAAACTATCAATGCCTTCCATTCTCCTTGCTAACGTGCAATCGTTAGAAAATGTAATTGATGACCTACTATTAAGATTTTCTTACAAACGGGACATTAAAAACTGTAACATCTTATGTTTCACCGAGACGTGGCTGAAAGAAGAAATGGACAATGTAGACCTGGCGGGATTTTCCATGCACCAGCAGAACAGAGACACTACCGCTGGTAAGACGAGGGGTGGGGTGTGTGTCTTTTTGCCAATAGCAGCTGGTGCGCGATGTCTAATATTAAAGAAGTCTCAAGGCATTTCTCGCCTGAGGTAAAGTACCTTATGATAAGCTGTCGACCACACTATCTACCAAGAGAGTTCTCATCTGTATTATTTGTAGCTGTTTATTTACCACCACAAAGCAAAGCTGGCACTAAGACTGCTCTCAACCAACTCTATAAGACCATAAGCAAAGAAGAAAATGCTCACCCAGAAGTGGTGCTCCTAGTGGCCGGGGACTTTAATGCAGGAAAACTTAAATCAGTTTTACCAAATTTTTACCAGCATGTTACATGTGCAACCAGGGAGAAGAAAATCCTAGACCACCTGTACTCCACACACAGAGATGCATACAAAACTCTCTTCTCCGCCCTCCATTTGGCAAATCTGACCACAATTCTGTCCTCCTGTTTCCTGCTTACAAGCAAAAACTAAAGCAGGAAGTAGCAGTGACTCGCTCAATACGGAAGTGGTCAGATGACACGGATGCTACACTACAGGACTGTTTTGATAAGACAGACTGGAAAATGTTCCAGGATTCATCCAATGGCATTGAGGAATACACCACCTCAGTCATCGGCTTCATCAATAAGTGCGTCGATGACGTCGTCCCCACAGTGACTGTACGTACATATTCCAACCAGAAGCCATGGATTACAGAAATCATCCGCATCGAGCTAAAGGCTAGAGCTTCTGCTTTCAAGAAGAGGGACACTAATCCGGAAACTTATAAGAAATCCCTCTATGCCATCAGATGAACCATCAAACAAGCAAAGCGTCAATACAGGATTAAGATTGAATCCTACTATACCGGCTCTGAATCTCATCGGATGTGGCATGGCTTGAAAACTATTACGGACTACAAAGGGAAACCCAGATGCGAGCTGCCCAGTGACGCGAGCCTACCAGACGAGTTAAATGCCTTTAATACTCGTTTCGAGGCAAGCAACACTAAAGATCCACAGATGACGCAATCTCAATTGCACTCCACACAGCCCTTTCTCACCTAGACAAAAGCAACACCTATGTGAGAATGCTGTTCATCGACTACAGTTCAGCATTCAACACCATAGTGCCCATGAAGCTCATCACTAAGCTAAGGACTCTGGGACTAAACACCTCCCTCTGCAACTGGATCCTGGACTTCCTGACGGGCCAGCCCCAGGTGGTAAGACTAGGCAACAACACGTCTGCCACGCTGAGCATTAACACTGGGGCCCCTCAGGGGTGTGTACTTAGTCCCCTCCTGTATTCCCTGTTCACCCACGACTACGTGGCCAAACACGACTCCAACACCATCATTAAGTTTGCTGAAGACACAACAGTGGTAGACCTGATCACCGACAACGATGAGATGGCCTATAGAGAGGAGGTCAGAGACCTGGCAGTGTGGTGCCAGGACAACACCCTCTCCCTCAATGTGAGCAAGACAAAGGAGCTGATCGTGGACTACAGGAAAAGGCGGGCCGAACATCGGCAGGGCTGATGTGGAGCGGATCGAGAGTTTCAAGTTCCTTGGTGTTCACATCCTCAAACAAACTATCATGGTCCAAACATACCAAGACAGTCATGAAGAAGGCACGACAAAACCTTTTCCCCTTCAGGAGACTGAAAAGATTTGGCATGGGCCCTCAGATCCTCAAAAGGTTCTACAGCTGCAGCATTGTGAGCATCCTGACCGGTTGCATCACCACCTGGTATGGTAACTGCTCGGCATCAGACCGTAAGGCACTATAGAGGGTAGTGCGAACGGCCCAGTACATCACCAGTACATCCTGCCATCCAGGACCTATATAATAGGCAGTGTCAGAGGAAAGACCATAAAATTGTCAGAGATTCCAGTCACCCAGGTTATGGACTTTTTCTCTGCTACCGCATGGCAAGCGGTACCGGGGCACCAAGTCTAGGACCTAAAGGCTCCTCAACAGCTTCTACCCCCAAACCATTAGACTGCTGACCCCCCCTCCCCCCACCCCCTTGTACACTGCTGCTACTCGCTGTTTCTTTGTTACCTATGCATGGTCACTTCGCCCCGACCTACATTTACAGATTACTTCAACTAGCCTGTACCCCTGCACACTGACTCGGTCCCCCTGTATACAGCCTCATTATTGCTATTCTTATTGTGTTACTTTTTATTATTACTTTTTATTTTAGCCTACTTGGTAAATATTTTCTTCTTCTTGAACTGTACTGTTTGTTAAGGGCTTCTAAGTAATAATTTCACGGTAAAGTCTACATTTGTTCTTATTCGGCGCATGTAGTAAATACAGTTTGATTTGATTTTGAACACCGCTAAAACATCCTCTATGTAGGCCAACATGGTTAAATGGTCGATCTGATTCAATCAAGGCCTTACAACAGTTGTTGCATTCAGGAGAATTCAGAGAGAGAGAGATTATTTCTTACTGCTCCTTCCTCTCCCTGGTGGCAGCATCTGGCTGTTCCCATTCAGAGCTGTGAGGAAGAACTGAATGAAATATACTGAACAAAAATATAAACACAACATGCAACAATTTCAAATATTTGACTGAGTTACAGTTCATATAAGACAATAAATAAATTCCTTATGTCCTAATCTACAGATTTCACATGACTGGGAATACAGATATGCATCTGTTGGTCACAGATACCTTAAAAAAAGGTAGGGGCGTGGATCAGAAAACCATTCAGTATCTGATGTGACCATCATTTGACTCATGCAGCACGACACATCTCCTTTGCGGAGAGTTGATCAGGCTGTTGATTGTGGCCTGTGGAATGTTGTCCCACTCCTCTTCAATGTCTGTGAAAAGTTGCTGAATATTGGCCTGGAACACGCTGTCGTAAACGTCGATCCAGAGCATCTCAAACATGCTCAATTGGTGAGACGTCTGTGAATATGCAGGACATGGAAGAACTGGGACATTTTCAGCTTCCAGGAATTGTGTTGTTTGACAAAACTGCACATTGTAGAGTGGCCTTTTATTGTCCCCAGCACAAGGTGCACCTGTGAAATGATCATGCTGTTTAATCAGATTCTTGATATGCCACACATGTCAGGTGTATGGATTATCTTAGCAAAGGATACATTCTCACTAACAGGGATGTAAAAAAAAATTGTGAACACCATTTGAGAGAGTTAAGCTTTTTGTGCGTACGGAACATTTGAAACATGGGACCAAGACTTTACATGTTGTGTATATATTTATGTTCAGTGTAAATTAATTTGAATTATTTTATAGCTTTTATCCCTGCAGACTCTCACCTCTGAGGTAAAGGCCAGAAGACCAAGGAGAAGGGGGAGAGCAGAGGTGTGGGAGGTGTCATACTGCCTAACACCCTTATGACCAAACCCCCTTTCCCCCATTTCCCATCCCTACTACTGCAACGTTAAGAGGAGTCCTCTCCACTACAATCCCTCTCCCCCTTCTCACGTCTTCCTTACCGCCCCACTGCCTTCCCCTGCAGTCCACATCTATAATAGGAAATAGGCCCTCTCCCAGGGCTGGCCTGTCTGGGTGATGGACAAACACACATGGGCTGGGCTTTAATGGAAACACACACACACACTCACACACACACACACACACACACACACACACACACACACACACACACACACACACTGTTACTATGCCTCAGGAAAGGCAAAGAGGTCCTCCCACTCAATCCCCCCTCACTGTTACTATGCCTCAGGAAAGGCAGAGGTCCTCCCTCTCAACCCCCCTCCCTCTTACCCACCTCTCACCCACTTCCCCTTCTCCTTCATCCCCTCCCTCCATACCAACCTGGTCTCAGAGCATTGCATATTATTCCGAGACACTCCATTTAGTATGATTTGTTACGTTTCGTATTGGTATGTAAATCACATAACGAAACTAAACAAAAAGAAGAAACTATACTACGGAACAAATATCAATTATTTAAAGAACGATAGTAAAAAGGTCTGGAATACTTTAAATGAAATTCAAGGCAAAAAAGCAAACTCGGCTCCATCCTTCATTGAGGCAGATGGCTTGTTCATAACAAAACCCTTTGATATTGCCAACCACTTTAATAACTTTTTTTGTTGACAAGATTAGCAAACTTGACATGCAAACAACAAATGCTGAGCCTTCATATTCATGCCACAATGGACTAAACAATGAAACACAAGCGCTGTAGATAAGTTCCACGAAGTGGGACAAACCACCTGCTGCCGACAACCTGGATGGTAAATTGCTGAGGTTGATAGTGAAATACATTGTGACTCCTGTTGCCACATCTTCCATTTAAGCTTAGAAGACAGTGTGTGCCCTCAGACATGGAGGTAGGCAAAGGTCATTCCACTACCCAAGAATAGCAGAGCACTCTTCAATGATTCAAACAGCCGACCAATCATCCTGTTACAAGTATTTAGCAAACTTCTGTAAAGAAATGTGTTTGATCAAATACAAAGTTACTTTACAGAAAACAAATTAACAACAGACTTTAAGCATGCTTATAGGGAAGGGCACTCAACATGCTCAGCACTGACAGAAATGCCTGATGATTGGCTGATATTGTGAGAGCTGTTTTGTTAGAGTTCAGTGCAGCTTTTGCTGTCATTGATCATAACCTTTTGATGAAAAAACGTGGCTGTTATGGATTTGCATCCTCCACCATATTATGGATTGAGAGTTACCGATCTAATAGAACACAGAGGGTTTTCGTTAATGGAAGCCTCTCTCATGCAAATTCAGTTGAGTGTGGTGTACCGCAGGGCAGCTGACTAGCGCCATTATTGTTTTCTGCTTTTACTAATGACCTTCCACTGACCTTAAATAAAGCCTGTGTGTCTATGTACGCTGACGACTCAACAGTATACATGTAGGCTACAACAGTAAAATAAATAACTGACACCCTTAACATAGAGCTCCAGTCAGTTTTAGAATGGGCAACTAGCAATAGGCTGGTGCTAAATATATAAAAAATGGAAGCATCATTTTTGGGACAAAACACTCACTCAACGCTAAACCTCATTTAGATCTATTATTGAATAATGTGGCGAATGAGCAAGTTGAGGAGACTAAACTGCTGGGTGTAACCCTAGTTAGCACGCTGTCATGGTCAAAACATATAGACTCAATGGTTAGTAAAATGGGAAGAGGTCTAACCATGATAGGGCGTTGCTCTTCCTTCTTGACATCTCGATCGACCGGACAGGTCCTACATGCCCTAGTTTTTTGCACCTGGACCACTCTGTGCGGTCATATGCGGCAAAGAGGGACATAGGTAAATTGCCTAGTGGCTAGAGCATTGGGCCAGTAAACAAAAGGTTCCCAGATCAAATCTCTGAGCTGACAATCTGTTTTTCTGCCTCTAAACAAGGCAATTAACCCACTGTTCCTAGGCCATCATTGTAAATAAGATTTTGTTCTTAACTTAGAAGACTTGCCTAGTTTAAAAAAAAGGTTAAATAAAAAATATTAAAAAATGAGATGTACACGGAGTGCAAGTGTCAGTAACATGCATGTCAATCTCTCCTGGCTCACTATTGGTCTTTGTGCGAGGTATTGATGTGTTGAAGGTACTGAAATGTCTGTTCAAGCAGTTGGCACACAGTTCGGACAATCATCAAAAAATGCAAGACTTGCAACCATAGGTCTCTTCACAGTCCTCATGTCCAGAACAGAGCCTGGTAAACACACAGTATTCATTAAATAGAGCCATGACTACATGGAACTCTCTGGCAACACAGGTAAGTAAAGCTAGCAACAAAAACAGATAAAAGAGCACCTTACTGCACAACGGGGATTGTGAAGAGACACAGCCATTCTATATATCTTGTATTGTAATTTGCACGGTATTATGTATTAGATCTAGATATTGTGTGCATGTAATGATATGTAGGCTGTGTGTGACGTTTTAAATGTATGTACACCACCAGTCAAAAGTTTTAGAACACCTACTCATTCAAGGGTTTTTCTTTATTTAAAAATAACTATTTTCTACATTGTAGAAATGCCAAGAGTGTGCAAAGCTGTCATCAAGGCAAAGGGTGGCTATTTGAAGTATAAATATAGAATGTATTTTGATTTAGTTTTGATGTCTTCACTATTATTCTACAATGTCGAAAATAGTCAAATAAAGAAAAACCCTTGGTTGAGAAGGTGTTCTAAAACTTTTGACCGGTAGTCCTTGACTAATAATCTTCTGTAGTATGTATTATGTCATGTTTCATCTGGAACCCAGAAAGAGTAGCTGCTGCTTTTAAAGCGGCTAATGGAGATCCTAAAAGATCTAATGGAGATCCTAAAGACCAACACCAATATCAATGTATTCATTTGTGTATGTCCATCACCCATTTCATCTGATATGTTACAAATTACAATTTGTACTATACTATATGTTACACATTTGCTAAAGGTACAATATGTTATGAATTTGCAAAATGTACAATATGTTATGAATTTGCAAAATGTATGATATGTTACAAATTCTAGCTAGATGGCTAATATTATCTAGCTGGCTAATGTTAGCTAGGCTAGGGGGTAGGGTTAAAGTTAGGGTTAAATTTAAATTTAGGAGTTAGGTTAAAGGATTAAGTTCAGGGTTAGGGGAAAGGTTAGCTAAAAGGGTTAAGGTTAGGGTTAGGGTTAGCTGAAAGAGTTATGGAAAGGGTTAGCTAAAATGGTTATGGTTAGGGGAAGGGTTAGCTAACATGCTAAGCAGTTACAAAATAGCTAAAAAGTAGTAATTAGTTGAAAAGTTGCTAAAATGCTAAAGTTGTTCGTGATGACATTCGAACTTGCAGCCTAACTAACTGCCTGTAACTATTCTTGGTCAAATTTGAAAGGAAACACTTTGAAGTTTATGGAAATGTGAAAGGAATGTAGGATAATATAACACAATACATCTGGTTAAAGATAATACAAAGTAAAAAACAACCGTTCTTTTGTATTTTTTTTGTACCATCATCTTTGAAATGCAAGAGAAAGGCCATAATGTATTATTCCAGCCCAGCTGCAATATATATTTTTGCCACTGAATGGCAGCAGGGCTGTCCAGTGCAAAGTTTTAGACTGATCCCATGAACCATTGCATTTCTGTTCAAAATTTTGCTTCAAGCCTGCTCAAATGTGTCTAGTTTGTTTATGAATAACCTTTCATGTTCAAAACTGTGCACTTTCCTCAAAAAATAGCATGGTATTCTTTCACTGTAATAGCTACTATAAATTGGTAAATGCAGTTAGATTAACAAGAATTGAAGCTTTCTGCCAATATAAGATTTGTCTATGTCCTGGGAAATGTTCTTGTTACTTACAACCTCATGCTAATTACATTAGCCTACATTAGCTCAACCGTCCCGTGGATGGGGCACTGATCCCGACCATCTGTCTTATATTACCATACCAAATGTAACATATCATACTAACCTGAGTCTCTCGGATTTACATTTACTATGTTAAGTCTAGTCTATGAGACCTGGCTGTCCAGTTTAGTAAAAATGTGTGCCGTAATCAAAACATTTCAAAATACTATGCTGATCCATAATAAGAAGATGGCATCTTATGCACAATTGGGTTGTTCCCCGCCATCGTTCATATTGGAATAAACCCATTCCCTTGTCTGAATGATCAGTTTGAAAATACTATTTTCTTCCTCAATAGTGTACAGAGAATTCATTCTAGACGAGTACGACATCCTGGCATTTAAAGCATACTACATTTTTGAAATTTAACATACTATAAAACATTCTATTTTCACACACCTATAAAGCCTACTACTTAGAACACAAGTACGGGTATTTGGACACGGCCACTAGACTGTGGGACACCTATATATCCTCTTCTGACTGTGGGTGGAATCTGGTTGATCACTTTAATCTGCAGCATACTCTTATACAACCTACAACCATTATCTAATTGCTGTGTCTAGAAAAAATACATTATTTCCTTCTTCAAAGGGTAGAATCATTAATGAATAGTATGTAAATACAGTACATGATTAAAAGGTCCTGGATTTGGTACCCGTAGTAGCACCCCATGCTAATCATTGAGGGTGATCAAGAGGTTTAACCTTCTTACATCTTCTAAAGAAAAATATATGGACTGAGACCCTCCTCGCTAGTCCCTGTCTCCCTCCCTCATTTTCCCCTCCCCCTCTCTGCCCCATGTCTTAGAGGCAGGATTGGGACTGTCTTTATCACACAGATAATTACCACAGTTCATTAGGGAGGTTTAAGTAATCACATTCTACGCTGCTACTCTCTCTCTTTCTTCCATTAAATCAACAACATCACTCTCTTTCTCTTTCCCTCTCTTTATTTATTGTTAGTGTGTGTGTGTGTGTGTGTGTGTGTGTGTGCATGTCTTTCCAGTTGCTATATAACCACCCAAACGAGTTAAATGAATGTCAACTGCCCCCAGAGGACTGGAAGCTTCAACTGCTTTGAAAACGCCTTTCCTTTGATTTCCCCTGATCCACAACCTCACAACACACACCTCACCCTACCGTCATCCCTCTACGTTTACGTCCGTGGGCCCTTCATAATATTGAATGGTCCCACCTAATATTATTGGAAAGATATACTACTTGCTGTGTGTACAACGTGTGTGTCAGCGTCAATAAAACAAAGGAGCTGATCGAGGACTTCAGGAGACAGCAGAGAGAGCACGCCCCATCCTCTTCGGCAGGCCACAGTGGAGAGGATGAAAAGCTTCAAGTTCCTCTGCGTGCACATCACTGACAACCTGAAATGGTCCATCCACACAAACAGTGTTGTGAAGGAGGCGCAACAGCACCTCTTCAACCTCAGGAGGCTGAAGAAATTCTGCTTGGCCTCTAAGACCCGCACGCACTTCTACAGATGCAGCATTGAGGGCATCTTGTCAGGATCTGGACAGGGAAAACAAAACAACATTAATGCTGACATGGGGAACAAACTGAGGATCAGACAGATATAAAGGAGCCTGACGAGCCGGCTGAGGTGTGGAAGCCTGAAGAGCTGGCTGAGGCATGATGTGGTGTGGGAGTGTGCCGAGCCAACCGAGGCAAGGAAACCTCTCGAGCCAGCTAAGACGTGGAAGCCCGACGAGCCAGCTGAGGCACTCCCGTTCCTTCGGACCCGACGTCACCAACTAAAACAAAAAACAAAACAAACTACCTGATGCATTGGTGTCAGCATTCTGTGAGGACAGACGCTGGGAGATGAGAAGCAAGTACAAGGAGTGAATATTTAATAAATAATGGACATGAAACAAACATGGACAGCGTCTGGACAGGGAAAACAAAATGACATGAATTAATGCTGACAAGGGGAAGGGCAATAAACAACGTGAAGGAGTCCAGGTGAGTCCAATTAAGCATTGATGCGCGTAATGATGGTGATAGGTGTGCTGAAATGATGGGCAGCCTGGCACCCTCAAGCGGCAGAGAGGGGGAGCGGAAGCAGGCATGACAGTATGTTTGTGAGACTTATGGATGGTTGAATGAGGCTAGCTCCTAGCCACGTAGTGGCTGGAAGCCTTATTGTTTTTGTTAGATTGTTCTTGCATGGGAACAATATCTCAAGCCCAGATTGTCAAAAAGTTATACAATGGCCATACAAGTAATTATAGGACCAAACCATGAATTGAATCGCTCATCGTATCAGACCCAGATGCAGACAGTGTTGAAGTAACACAAGTTTATTGCTAGAACAGGGGGCAGGCAAAACGAAAGGTCAAGGGCAGGCAGGTCAGTAGTCCAGATCAGAGTCCAAAAGGTACAGAACGGCAAGCAGGATGGCGGTGTTGCCATCAGATGGGGGGGCCTATGACAAAGTCTATTGATACAGTTGAAGTCGGAAGTTTACATAAACTTAGGTTGGAGTCTTAAAACTCGTTTTTCATCCGCTCCACAAATTTCTTGTTAACAAAACTAGTTTGGCTATAGTCTATAGTTTTTTCGCAATTCGGTTGGAACATCTACTTTGTGCATGACACAAGTCATTTTCCCAACAATTGTTTACAGACAGATTATTTCACTTACAATTCACTGTATCACAATTCCAGTGGGTCAGAAGTTTAGTAGATTGTGCTTTTAAACAGCTTGGAAAATTCCAGAAAATTATGTCATGGCTTTAGAAACTTCTGATAGGCTAATTTGAGTTAATTGGAGGTGTACCTGTGGATTTATTTAAAGGCCTACCTTCAAACTCAGTGCCTCTTTGCTTGACATCATGGGGAAATCAAAGGAAATCAGCCAAGACCTCAGAAAAAAAAAATAATGCCTGAAGGTACCACGTTCATCTGTACAAACAATAGTACGCAAGTATAAACACCATGGGACCACGCAGCTGTCATACCGCTCAGGAAGGAGATGCGTTCTGCAACATCTCAAGACATCAGTCAGGAAGTTAAAGCTTGGTCGCAAATGGGTCTTCCAAATGGACAATGACCCCAAGCATACTCAAAAGTTGTGGCAAAATGGCTTAAGGGAAACAAAGTCAAGGTATTGAAGTGGCCATCACAAAGCCCTGACCTCAATCCTGTAGAAAATTTGTGGGCAGAACTGAAAGATTGCGAGCAAGGAGGCCTACAAACCTGACTCAGTTACACCAGCTCTGTCAGGAGGAATGGGCCAAAATTCACCCAACTTATTGTGGGAAGCTTGTGGAGGGCACCCGAAAAGTTTGACCCCAGCTAAACAATTTAAAGGCAATGCTACCAAATACTAATTGAGTGTATGTAAACTTCTGACCCACTGGGAATGTGATGAAATAAATAAAAGCTGAAATAAATAATTCTCTCTACTATTATTCTGACATTTCCCATTCTTAAAATAAAGTGGTGATCCTAACTGACCTAAGACAGGGAATTTTTATTAGTGTTAAATGTCTAGGATTAAATGCTTCCCTATTCCCCAGCTGAGTGCCGTTGCCAGGAACGAGGTTCTGGTGTTGTAGCCGTAGGGCTATAATGGAGTGACAGTGCATCTGTCTTGACATTCTTGCATCCCGGTCAATATGAGAGGGAGAAGTTGAACCAGGTGAACAGCAGAGCCTACCTAGCTTGCCAGGAGTTGAGACGCTTGGCAGTGTGGAGATATTCCCGGTTTCTGTGGACGGTCCACACAATGAACGGATGTTCCGCCCTTTCAGCCAGTGTCTCCACTCCTCCAACGCCATCTTCACTGCAAGAAGCTCACGATTCCCCACATCGTAGTTCCTCTCCATGGCATTGAGCGATGGGAGACGAAGGCGCAGGGCTGTAACTTGAGGTCCCCCACTCCAACATTCAAAGCATCAGCCTCCACCACGAACTGTCAGGACAGGTCAGGATGAACCAAGATGGGAGCTGTGGTGAAACGGTGTTTGAGATCCCGGAACGCCTGGTCAGCAGCTGGGTACCATGTGAACAGTACCTTGGGAGAGGTGAGTGCAGACAGGGGGGAAGCCAGGGTGCGTTGCAGCTGCACCCTGGACATTGGCTGGAGCAAATCCTTCACCTCACTCACCTTCCCGGGAGCCATCTGTACCCTCCCTGCAGCAATGATGTAACCCAGGAAGGGGATGGTGGAGAGATGGAATTCACGCATCAATGTTTTCATAAAAATCGGGTTCTCCAGGAGGCGTTGGAGAACCTGTCGCACATGGAGCACTTGTTCTTGGGCTGAGTGAGAGAAGATGAGGATGTCGTTGAGGTAGACGAAGATGAACCGGTTCAACATGTCGCGGAGAACATCATTAACCAGAGCCAGGAACACAGTTGGAGCATTGGTAAGGCGAAATAGCATGAAGACAATCTTCCACTCGTCCCATTCCCGTATCCGCACCAGGTGGTAGGTGTTCTGTAGGTCCAGCTTGGTGAACACGGTGGCCCCCTGGAACGGCTCGAAGGCCGAGGAAATGAGTGATAGCAGGTAGTGGTTCTTCACCATGATGTCGTTGAGGCCCCGGTAGTCGATGCACGGACGCAGGGTTTTGTCCCTCTTCTTCACAAAGAACAACCCTGCACTGGCTGGGGAGGCAGAAGGACGGATGAACCCTGCAGCTACGGAGTCCTCAATGTAGGTTTCCATAGCCTTGTTCTTCAGACCAACAGAGAGTACAGTCGTCCCCGGGGTGGAGTGGTGCCTGGGAACACCCAGTCAGCAGCTGGGTACCACGTGAACAGAACTTTAGGAGAGGTGAGTGCAGACAGGGGGGAAGCCAGGGTGCTGTAACCCAGGGTGCTGTCAATTCCACAGTCATAGGGTCGGTGCGGCAGAAGCGATGTGGCCCGGGCCTTACTAAACATCTCCCGGAGGTCTGGGGCAACTTCCGAGCACCCAGAAAGATGTACAGTGGCAGGCTGTGCTGACTTCAGACAATGAGCGTGGCAGAATGGGCTCCAGCCCATGATGGCACCAGCAGATCAGTCAATAAGGGAATTATGTCGCTGGAGCCAAGAGAATCCCAATACCACGGGAACCTGAGGAGACTTAATGAGCAGGAATTGGATTGTCTCGCTGTGGTTCCCTGACACACTTAGGTTGATGGGGGTGGATTTAGTGGGAGACCCAGCCTATAGAGCGCCCGTCCAGCACTCTAATGTCCATGAGAATGGAGAGGGGCTGAGTGGGGATGCCCAGTTTGGACTCCAGGGTAATATCCATAATCCCAGAGAGATTTCGACTGGTTCCCCCACAGAAATTCTTTATAAAAAGGGGTGCAAGTAAAGGGAGAGGAAAAGTTCTCCATATGTACTCGCTTCTACTGGTGAGCCTGGTCTTTTAGTGGACAGGTGGATACGAAATGACCAGTAGTTCCACAATACAGGCAACTCTTAGACTGAAGCCTGTATAGCCGTTTGGCTGGAGACAGCCTAGCTCTAACTAGTTGCATTGGCTAGGGAAGAGGTGAACCGGCAGACTTCGTAGACTCTCGGGGGAACTCGGGCAGCCTCGGGTTCTCTCAGCAACGGAGCTGTCGGGGACTTCCGGGATGCCTAGGATGAGAGGTTTCTATCCTTGGGCGGGCGAGTGAAAACGAATCTCCTCTCCTTCCTTCGTTCCCGTAGTTGCCAATCGATCTGAATGGTCGTGGCGAAGAGCGAGTTGAGATCCGTCGGTAGTTCCCGGACTGAAAGCTCTTCCTTTACTTTCTCCTCCATGCAGGAACATGTTGAACAGCGCTTCCGGGTTCCAGACACTTTCAGCTGCCAACGTACGAAATTCCACTGCATAGTCTGCCACACTGCGGGAGTCTTGCCAAAGCTGGAGTAACTTCCGGGCAGCCTCTCTCCTGGACAATGGAAAGTCGAAAACTTTCTTTACCTCCGCCACAAACTCCTCCAGACTGAAGCATACGGCCGACTGTTGTTCCCATACTGCCGTAGTCCAGGCGAGAGCCCTTCCGGACATCAGCGTGATGAGGTACGCTATCTTAGAGCGGTCCGAGGGGAAGGAGGAGGGCGGCAGCTCAATGATGAGGGGACACTGAGCGAGAAACGCCCGACAGATGCCCGACTCACCATCGAAGTGTTCCGGGGGAGGTAAGCGGGGTTCCTGGGAAACCGGGAGGCCGGGGAGGCAGTGCTGCTAACAGCCGGGTTACTAAGGGGCTCTGAGATTACCATCGTGGTAGGCTGCCTAACAGACAACCCGCGGAATTGCTCCAGCAATGTGTTCAATGCTCGGTCATGGCATCTGGCCAAGGTCTGGAACCGTTCCATAAGACCACGAAGCAACTCCTCGTGCCTTCCAATGGTGGCTCCTTGGAAGGAGATGGCGTTGCGGAGCTGGTCCGAGTCTGCTTGGTCAGTCATGGCCAGTTCATACTATCACGTTTTAGGGAAAACCCAGATGCAGTGTCGAAGTAACAAAAGTCCATTACTAGTACAGGGGCAGACAAAACCACAGGTCAAGGGCAAGCAGAGCGCAGTAATCCAGATCTGTCCAAAAGGTACAGAACGGCAGTTATTCTCAGGGTCAGGGCAGGCAGAGGTCAATAATCTAGTGTGGTGTGACAAGGTACAGAACGGCAGGCTCGGGGTCGAGGCAGGCAGAATGGACATAATCTGACATTTTCTTCCCTTACTCGCACCCCTTTTCATGCCATTTTGCTGTGGGGGAACCAGTTGAGATCGCTCTGGGTCCTCATCAACTCAGCGGCCGATGAGAGCTTTTTGGACTATACCCTGGCTTCCGAGCTGCAAGAACTGGAAAATCTGGTGCAGTCCACGAGGAGGAGATGCACTGCAATACTTAATGCAGCTGGTGGCCACACCAGCCACTGACTGTTACTTTTGATTTTGACCCCCCTCCTTTGTTCAGTGACACATTATTCAATTTCTGTTTGTGTCTGTGGAACTTGTTCAGTTTGTCTCAGTTGTTGAATCTTATGTTCATACAAATATTTACATGTTAAATTTGCTGAAAATAAATGCAGTTGACAGTGCGAGGTTTCTTTTTTTATACTTTTAAAATCTGAACTTGATCAAGTTTTAATGCACTGATTGTCTTCACTGCAGATCTGACCCATCACACCAAGAGGACCACTACGCTCCAGATTGTTTTCTGTGCTCAGAAGTCCTTGGTTTGTTTTTGCCATTGCTTGATCTATTTTAAATGTAAGAATATGTTGCAGATTGAAACTTTAATTGGTGCCTATGGAAACAAATAGAAATGTAATGAACATTGTTTTCCCACCCCAAAAATCTGGACACTTCATGAATGAGATGTCATTGTGGGAAGGGGCTGTTTTTTTAAAGGGGAATAACTACAAACAGATATCAGCTAAATCAGGCCCTAAATGTCACGTTCTGCCATGCCATTTCCTGAAGTCAGCACAACCTTACCTGCAACTTCTTCCTTGGGGCTCAGGAAGTTGCCCCTGAACTCTCTGCCGAGTACCAGGACCTCTGGGAGGTGTTCAACAAGGCCCGGGCCACTTCGCTTCCGCCGCACTGACCTTCTTGGGGATTGACCTTCTCCCTACCACGACTCCGCCTCAGGGATGACTGTACTCTCTGTCGGGACCAGAAACCAAGGCAATGGAGACCTACATTGGCAACTCACTAGTTGCAGGATTCATCCATCCTTCTTCTTCTCCCACTGGCGCAGGGTTCTTCTTTGTGGAGAAGAAGGACAAGACCCTCCGCCCGTGCATTGACTACCGGGGTCTCAACGACATACCCCTCATCTCCTTGGCCTTCGAGACGCTCCAGGGGGCCACCGTGTTTTCCAAGCTGGACCTACGGAACACCTACCACCTGGTGTGGATACGGGAAGGGGATGAGCAAGAAGACCGCCTTCAACATGGCCAGTGGTCACTACGAGTATCTGGTCATGCCAGTTGGCCATACCAACGACCCTGCTGTGTTCCAGGCTTTGCTCAATGATGTTCTCTGTTACATGTTGAACCGGTTCGTCTTTGTCTACCTCGATGACATCCTCATCTTCTCCCGCTCCACCCCAGAACATGTGTTCCACGTATGACAGGTTCTCCAACGCCTCCTGGAGAACCGGCTGTTTGTAAAAGTAGAGAAGTGCGAGTTCCATCGCTCCACCATCCCTTTTCCGGGTTACATCATCGCTGCAGGGAGTGTACAAATGGATCCCGGGAAGGTGAGAGCGGTGGTGGATTGGTCCCAGCCTATGTCCAGGGTGCAGCTGCAACGTTTCCTGGGGTTTGTGAACTTCCATCGCCGCTTTATCCCGGGTTACAGCACCCTGGCTTCCCCCCTGTCAGCAATCACCTTACCCAAGGTTCCGTTCACATGGTCTCCAGTCATCAAGGCAAAGGGTGGCTATTTGAAGAATCTCAAATATAAAATATATTTTGATTTGGTGAACACTGTTTTGGTTACTACATGATTCCATATGTGTTATAGTTTTGATGTCTTCACTATTATTCTACCATGTAGAAAATAGTGAAAATATAGAAAATCACTTGAATGAGTAGGTGTTCTAAAAATGTTGACCGGTAGTGTATATATATTTAAAATTCTATATATACAGTATATTAAAAATGACCCTTTTAGAAAGAATTCTGAGATTTGGCTGAAAATATGTTAGCATTGTCAGAAATGCTACAAAATGTAAAAAGTACATAGTTTGTTTTTAATGGACAGGAATGTGCACGTGAGAACAATACATTATAAATGTAATAAAAGCTGTTGCACCTAGAAACTTAGGGTGTTTTGCAGATGAAAAAATACAGATTAAATTATGCTTTAATTAAAAAATGTATACTCAAAATTGTACCGCCAACCTGCACATCATCTTTTTGGGGTTTGTGACACTAACATGAGGGGCTATGGGAGGGGAAACGGTGTTGCAGTAGTTTATAGTGCTTGGTGCGTAAATAATGATAAGTGAACTGGGTGAGCTTTGTGTTCACATTGCACTAAAAAAAGGGAACCTAACTACAGACTTCAAGTGAACCGATCTCAGACTACTTCTTCAGATGGTCTCAGTTCGGGGGCTCTTTTGAGGGGTCTGAGTTTTTTTGAAGCATTCACACTGCACAAAAATTAAAGGGAACCGCAGTGAGTTCCCCAAAATTGGCTGAAAGGAACTATGAGTGAAAACACTCTTTGTCAAAATGACATTTTTAAAATCCAAATGGTCACTTTATGGATGCTGTAGTCTCGTTTTGATCCGACATCTCAAATTTGAGCTACGTACCCAGAAAATTATTCTGGCTCAGCTGTGGGCCGCATACTTTGTGTTTTTCTGGCCCAGTATATGCCTGGGTCCCCGGACCAAAGCTGTCATACTTTGTGTTTTTCTGGCCCAGTATATGCCTGGGTCCCCGGACCAAAGCTGGCATACTTTGTGTTTTTCTGGCCCAGTATATGCCTGGGTCCCCGGACCAAAGCTGGCATACTTTGTGTTTTTCTGGCCCAGTATATGCCTGGGTCCCCGGACCAAAGCTGGCATACTTTGTGTTTTTCTGGCCCAGTATATGCCTGGGTCCCCGGACCAAAGCTGGCATACTTTGTGTTTTTCTGGCCCAGTATATGCCTGGGTCCCCGGACCAAAGCTGGCATACTTTGGTCAACACACTGTAAAATTATTCTTCTAAAAGGTATGGCCCAGATCTGGCCCATATAGTAAAGAATATATGTAAAACCAACAAGAGCGTCCCAGGTTTGGCCCACATACTGCTCAAATAAGGAAGGGCACTCAACATGCTCGGCACTGACACAAATGACTGATGATTTACTGAAAGAAATTGATAGTGAGAAGATTGTGGATGCTGTTTTGTATACCTCTTGATACTAGCCATCCCGGATCCGGGATCGTGAATACAGCCTCAAGCTCATTACCATAACGCAACGTTAACTATTCATGAAAATCGCAAATGAAATGAAATAAATATGATATCTCTCAAGCTTAGCCTTTTGTTAACAACACTGTCATCTCAGATTTTCAAAATATGCTTTTCAACCATAGCAAAACAAGCATTTGTGTAACAGTATTGATAGCTAGCATAGCATTTAGCCTTAGCATTCAGCGGGCAACATTTTCACAAAAACAAGAAAAGCATTCAAATAAAATCATTTACCTTTGAAGAACTTCGGATGTTTTCAATGAGGAGACTCAGTTAGATAGCAAATGTTCAGTTTGTCCAAAAAGATTCTTTGTATAGGAGAAATCACTCCGTTTTGTACATCACGTTTGGCTAACAAAAAAAAAAAAAAATTCAGTCATCAAAATGCCGAACTTTTTCCCAAATTAACTCCATAATATCGACTGAAACATGGCAAATGTTGTTTAGAATCAATCCTCAAGGTGTTTTTCACACATCTCTTCGATGATATATCGTTAGTGGAAGTGTGCTTTTTCTCCTCTGAATCCCATGGGAAAATGCCTGCAGCTGAAGATTTACGCACCAATTTAGACAAAGGACACCGGGCGGACACCTGGTAAATGTAGTCTCTTATGGCCAATCTTCAAATGATATGCCTACAAATACGTCACAATGCTGCAGACACCTTGGGAAAACGGCAGAAAGCGTAGGCTCGTTCAGGGCACATTCACAGCCATATAAGGAGACAATGGAAAACAGAGCCTCAAAAATTCTGCTCATTTCCTATTTGAAGTTTCATCTTGGTTTTGCCTGTAGCATCAGTTCTGTGGCACTCACAGATAATATCTTTGCAGTTTTGGAAACGTCAGAGTGTTTTCTTTCCAAAGCTGTCAATTATATGCATAGTCGAGCATCTTTTCGTGACAAAATATTGTGCTTAAAACGGGCACGTTTTTTTTAATCCAATAATGAAATAGCGCCCCCATAGCTTCAAGGGGTGTCATTGATCATAACCTATTGCTAAAAAAATGTAGGTGTTATGGATTTGCATCCTCTGCCTTATTATGGAAAGAGAGTGACCTATCTAATAGAACACAGAGAGTTTTCGTTAATGGAAGCATGCATCTCTCATGCAAATTCAGTTGTGTGTGGTGTACCGCAGAGCTCCAGTCAGTTTTAGAATGGTTAACTAGCAATAAGCTGTGCTAAATATCTAAAAAACAAAAATAATAATTTTTCGTGCGAGGTATTGATGTGTTGAAGGTACCGAACTGTGTGTTTTAGCAGTTGGAACACAGTTTGGACACTCCTCGGTACAACACAAGATATGCAACCAGAGATCTCTTCACAGTCCCCAGGTCCCGAACAGAGGCTGGGAAACGCACAGCATTAAATAGAGCCATGACTACATGGAACTCTCTGCCACCACAGGTAACTCAAGCAATAAAACCAGTTTAAAAAAACAATTTGCACTGTACTATGTATTAGACCTAGATATTATGTGTATGTACTTATACAGTCTGAAGTTTACATACACCTCAGCCAAATACATTTACACTCAGTTTTTCACAATTCCTGACATTTAATCCTAGTAAAATGTCCCTGTCTTATGTCAGTTAGGATCACCACTTTATTTTAAGAATGTGAAAGGTCAGAATAATAGTAGAGTATGATTTATTTCAGATTTCATTTCTTTCATCACATTCCCAGTGGGTCAGAATTTTACATACACTCAATTAGTATTTGGTAGCATTGCCTTTAAATTGTTTAACTTAGGTCAAACGTTTTGGGTAGCCTTCCACAAGTTGGGTGAATTTTGGCCCATTCCTCCTGACAGAGCTGGTGTAACTGAATCAGGTTTGTAGGCCTCCTTGCTCACACACACTTTTTCAGTTCTGCCCACAAATGTTCTATAGGATTGAGGTCAGGGCTTTGTGATGGCCACTCCAATACCTTGACTTTGTTGTCCTTAAGCCATTTTGCCACAACATTGGAAATATGCCTAGGGTCATTGTCCATTTGGAAGACCCATTTGCGACCAAGCTTTTAACTTCCTGACTGATGTCTTGAGATGTAGCTTTAATATATCCATATCATTTTCCTCCCTCATGATGTCATCTATTTTGTGAAGTGCACCAGTCCCTCCTGCAGCAAAGCACCCCCACAATATGATGCTGCCACCCCCATGCTTCACGGATGGGATGGTGTTCTTCGGCTTGCAAGCCTCCTCCTTTTTCCTCCAAACATAACGATGGTCATTATGGCCAAACAGTTCTACTTTTGTTTCATCAGACCAGAGGACAGTACGATCTTTGTCCACATGTGCAGTTGCAAACCGTAGTCTGGCTTTTTTTATGGCGGTTTTGGAGCAGTGGCTTCTTCCTTGCTGAGCGGCCTTTCAGGTTATGTCAATATAGGACTCGTTTTTACTGTGGATATAGATACTTTTGTACCTGTTTCCTCCAGCATCTTCTCAAGGTCCTTTGCTGTTGTTCTGGGATTGATTTGCACTTTTCGCACCAAAGTATGTTCATCTCTAGGAGACAGAATGCGTCTCCTCCTGAGCTGTATGATGGCTGATGGGTCCCATGGTGTTTATACTTGCATACTATTGTTTGTACAGATGAACGTGGTACCTTCAGGCATTTGGAAATTGCTCCCAAGGATGAACCAGACTTGTGGGGGTCTACAAATCTATCTCTGAAGTCTTGGCTGATTTCTTTTGATTTTCCCATGATGTCAAGAGGCACTGAGTTTGGAGGCAGGCCTTGAAATACATCCACAGGTGCACCTCCAATTGACTCAAATGATGTAAATTAGTCTAAGAAGCTCCTTAAAGCCATGACATAATTTTCTGGAATTTTCCAAGCTGTTTATTCTTCTGATTTTAACTGTATGTAGGCAATGCATGACGTTTTAAATTGATGTATTTCAGTACTTGACGAATAATGTTCTGTACTATGTATTATGTCTTGTTTCATGTGGACCCCAGGAAGAGTAGCTGATGCTTTTGCAGCGGCTATTGGGGATCCTAATAAATATCAAATACCAAAGGTGCGGCTGAGGGCTTTCCTAGGTCCCCCGGTCAAGAGGTGGGCGAGATGCAGTCTGCCACACAGACCTTATATGGGGCTACATTAAACCAGCTAAACCAGCATTAAACCAGCTATACTGCCCAAATTACATTCAGATCCTCTGCTATTAAATGCTGCATTTAAACAATAGAATGTAACAAGAGAAGAGCAGTTGCAGATAAAGTCAATCAAAAAGTTGCAACAGGGAACAGGGAATAGGGAACAGGGAACAGGGAATAGGGAACAGGGTACAGGGAACAGGGAATAGGGAACAGGGAATAGGGAACAGGGAATAGGGAACAGGGAATAGGGAACAGGGAACAGGGAACAGGGAATAGGGAACAGGGAACAGGGAATAGGGAACAGGGAATAGGGAACAGGGAACAGGGAACAGGGAACAGGGAATAGGGAACAGGGAACAGGGAATAGGGAACAGGGAACAGGGAATAGGGAACAGGGAACAGGGAACATTCTAAAATAAGTATCACTTACTTGGATTTGTGCCATAACTGCTAAAACATGAGCATTGGAAAACATTGGCCAGGTAAACAAAAACAAAGCATGGACTGCTGCCATACCTTGTCCATAGACTCCTTACAGGGTAAGGACATTTTTTAATTACTGTTTCCCCTTCCCATGGCAAGTCTACTGGTGTTGATGGGATTCATTGTTTTTTCCCCCGTATTTAATTTCAGATTTTTGCACGGTTCTATTGTGCCTAGTGTAAGTAGAAGCAGGGCTTCAAAGCCAAAAATTATGTATTCTAATCCATTGACTTTAAACTGTGTCTGTTATTCTGAACATTCTATTTCATAATTTTAAGATAGCACACCATCAGTTAAACTAATAACAATTCATTAATAATAACAATTCTAATAACAATTCCTGAGAATTCTACCTGGTGTTAATAGGGTTAGTGTATATTTCCCAAGCTGCTGGAAGGAGAGACAGGGAAGACTTGTCTACCCTCGGCGTCGGATTAACACATCCTCCCCATCTCTCACTCCACCAGCTGGTACTGAAGCATGAGTGTGTGAGGTCTTGCTGCTCGCCAGGAGAAGAAGAAGAGACGGAAGACGTACCTATCCTTGGCGTCAGGTGAACACATCCTTCCCCTCTCTTCCTCCACCAGCCGGTACTGAAACATGAGTGAGTGAGATATTGTTGCCCCATAAGAAAAGGAGAGACAGGTAGGGTTCGGCGGTAGACAGATTTTAGTATCATCATACCATCCTTCTCTCATCCCGGGGTGTACGTTATTATCGGCTTAGTACACAAGACTATTGGGTGTCTATTACCAGAATGCTAACAAAATTAGGACACGTAATAGAACATTGCTAGCTAAATATGTTAATGAGCGACAACGAAAATAAACGAATTGCAAAGACGAGCAATCCCGCTCATAAAGTTACACATACATGGGTTGGAACTACTGAATGTAATTTTTGGTGAATTAACAAGCAAATGTGAAGGAGAGACATTGTGCAAATGAACAAAGTTTTGCTGCATGCTAGTCTAAAGGAAGAACAGTACTGTGAACATGCTGTGTCTTTGTGGAGTCTGGAGTCGCTAGGGCAATGGGCCTGCCTGCTCTGCTTGGAAAAGATGGGGGAGGAGCAGACAAGTCAAGAACGGAGAGGAGAAAAAACACAAGGAAATCAAACTGCAGTGGCAGCTGTACAGATAACTCATCCAAAGGACTTTGACTTCTCAAACATGGCAGAAATATAACACAATATGATGCCCTGTTGCCTTATTATTCAGCCACTTCAGCCACTTGCTAGATAAGTTAAACTCAGGGGTTGTGTTGACAAATAAATCATTGTTTTTCACACAGGAAATAAAGATAAAACACATAAAAAGTATCTTGCTGTGTTTTATAAATTCAGATCTAAAAATCTTCTTATTGTAATTTCTGCTTGGCATCAAACTGATTGTGTGCTTCGGTTGCACTTCTCTAGTCGGATGAGAATTCACAAACGCACATTCTATCATGTATCAGCAGACAGAATTCTGACTACGTAGCTACTTTTCTCTGGTACTTTTCTCGGTATAGCCAGCCTACTTTTCTCTGGTAAATGAAATATTAATTTAAGCAAAACAATATGAAATGAAGCTGGCTACATTCTTCCCAAAGAAAACATTAGAAATATGATGGCCATGGACCGTTTTGGCAAAAAAGACCTTGCTTTTTTTTATTGTAAACTCATTTACTTGTGTGGCTACCAGCCAAATAGCATTGCACTTCTGTTGTCATCAGGTGACAATTCTCTGCCAAATGTGTTGCACAAATACATTTTCTGTTAAGGAAAACTATAGTTGCACGTCCCAGATCACTGTACAGTCATTGCCAAAAGTTTTGAGAATGACACAAATATACATTTTCACAAAGTCTGCTGCCTCAGTTTGTATGATGGCAATTTGCATATACTCCAGAATGTTGTGAAGACTGATCAGATGAATTGCAATTAATTGCAAAGTCCCTCATTGCCAAATGAACTGAATCCCCCAAAAACATTTCCACTGCATTTCAGCCCTGCCACAAAAGGACCAGCTGACATCATGTCAGTGATTCTCTTGTTAACACAGGTGTGAGTGTTGACGAGGACAAGGCTGGAGATCACTCTGTCATGCTGATTGAGTTTGAATATTGGACTGGAAACTTTAAAAGGAGGGTGGTGCTTGGAATAATTGTTCTTCCTCTGTCAATCATGGTTACCTGCAAGGAAACACGTGCCGTCATCATTGCTTTGAACAAAAAGGGCTTCACAGACAAGGATATTGCTGCCAGTAAGATTGCACCCAAATCAACCATTTATCGGATCATCAAGAACTTCAAGGAGAGAGGTTAAATTGTTGTGAAGAAGGCTTCAGGCGCCCAAGAAAGTCCAGCAATCGCCAGGACCGTCTCCTAAAGTTGATTCAGCTGTGGGATCAGGGCACCACCAGTAGAGAGCTTGCTCAGGAATAGCAGCAGGCAGGTGTGAGTGCATCTGCACGCACAGTAAGGCGAAGACTTTTGGAGGATGGCCTGGTGTTAATAAGGGCAGCAAAGAAGCCACTTCTCTCCAGGAAAAACATCAGGGACAGACTGATATTCTGCAAAAGGTACAGGGATTGGACTGCTGAGGACTGGGGTAAAGTCATTTTCTCTGATGAATCCCCTTTCCGATTGTTTGGGCCATCCGGAAAAAAGCTTGTCCGGAGAAGACAAGGTGAGCGCTACCATCAGTCCTGTGTCATGCCAACAGTAAAGCATCCTGAGGCCATTCATGTGTGGGGTTGCTTCTCAGCCAAGGAAGTGGGCTCACTCACAATTTTGCCTAATAACACAGCCATGAATAATGAATGGTACAAACATATCCTCCGAGAGCAACTTCTCCCAACCATCCAGGAACAGTTTGGTGATGAACAATGCCTTTTCCAGCATGATGGAGCACCTTGCCATAAGGCAAAAGCGATAACTAAGTGACTCGGGGAACAAAACAGACCTGAACCCCATTGAGAACTTGTGGTCAATGCTCAAGAGGCGGGTGGACAAACAAAAACCCACAAATTCTGACAAACTCCAAGCATTGATTATGCAAGAATGGGCTGCCATCAGTCAGGATGTGGACCAGAAGTTAATTGACAGCATGCCAGGGCGGATTGCAGAGGTCTTGAAAAAGAAGGGTCAACACTGCAAATATTGCCTCTTTGCATCAACTTCATGTAATTGTCAATAAAAGCCTTACACTTATGAAATGTTTGTAATTATACTTCAGTATTCCATAGTAACATTAGACAAAAATATCTAAAGACACTGAAGCAGCAAACTTTGTGGAAATTAATATTTGTCAAAACTTTTGGCCACGACTGTACTGAAGCAAAAAAATATTTGACTTTAAATATAAAACGCGACCCCTGTCAATACACTGATGGACTCACCTGCTCCCGCTTTTTCCCATTGTGCTATTTACAAACAAACACGTGACTGGCTCAGCTGTTCTGGGAAACTATGGTAAGCTTCATAATGTAAAATAATGTGGCAGGTGAAACTTAAGAACCCGATCTCCTTTATATCCTAACGTATTGCACAAGTTGACTGCAGGTATTTACTTAAAAAGAAGCTAAAAATATACAAATATAATGAAAAACTTCAAATACATTTTTAACAGTATTGAAAAACGATCTTGTGGCATTTCCAAATACCCCAGTGTAGTGTATTAGCGACACCTAGTGGTGCAATACCAGGCAGGCACTGTGAGGCACATGAGGAACAGATGGAGGCTATGCTTGGGGTATGCAGTTGGATGGGTTTGGAGTACATGTCAATGATTCCGGTGAGTCTGAGTCAAGTCGAGACATTACATCCGGTATATGGTATAAACAATATACCGCCCAAGCCAAGAGACGGGGAAGATATCCTCGGCATCAGATGAACAGATCCTCCCCATCTTTCACTCCACCAGCTGGTACTGAAGCATGAGTGAGTGAGGTCTTGCTGCTCGCCAGGAGAAGAAGAAGAGACAGGGAAGATGTGCCTGTCGGTGTCAGATGAACACATCCTACCCATCTCTCCCACCACCAGCTAGCACCTACCACCCCTCACTACATACCATTCTCCACCATCAAATACACCCCTCTCACAGTTGTCTCCCTCACTTGACATACTTCTGTACATTTTCATTAAGTTTAATGATTTTTAGATTTGGAGAGAGGTTGGTCACCAAATATATTACAAACTCACAAGAGTTTATAGGGTAATCAAAGAAAGATTATTTCTGCACTAACTCCCTATAGACAACATAAGCCTTGTCCTGAGACAGAAGAATGTTCATTACCAAAGTAATGCAGTTGCTAATCTTAACACAGTTATCTCCCTCGCAAGACTTCAAATGGAACCCAGTCTTCGCCAGGCGTGACTCAAAGTTTCAGAGCTTATTCCAGTGTCTTCCTTTTAACAGTTGGCCATATTCATTTCTTTCTTTTTTACCTTTATTTAACTAGGCAAGTCAGTTAAGAACAAATTCTTATTTACAATGACTGCCTACCCCAGCCAAACCCGGACGACGCTGGGCCAATTGTGCGCCGCCCTATGGGATTTGCAATCATTGTGATACAGCCTGGAATCAAACCAGGGTCTGTAGTGACACCTCTAGCACTGAGATGCAGTGCCTTAGACCGCTGTGCCACTCGGGAGCCGAGAATGTACACACCATCCATCACCCACACTCCTGGCACCACATCGCCATGTTCACCTCTCTTCATAAATTCAATAACTTAGTAAATGGCTTTTGAGGAAAGTTTTGCATCCTCCCCATCTCTCACTCCTGGCTCATTTCTTTCTCCCTCCTTCACTGTCTGTTGACATTTGCAACCACTTTTTCATGACCGACTCCACATCCATCTCAGACGCTCTAGATGTTATTGCATTCTTCCAGACAGCAGCTAATGAACAAGAGCACAAAATGTTGCAATGTCATTGTAATCGCATTGCAGGAGGCTTTTTGTGTCGTGATGGGACATTTGTAAATATGATAAATCTTTACCAATCAAAAACTCCCTTATTCGAAGGGATGTGTCCATCTCTCCCTCCATCAGCTGGTACTGAAACATGCGTAAGTGCTGCCCACCAGGAGGAGGAGGAGAGCATCTAATGAATCCCTGGGTTTTCTTGTGGTGGTGTCTGCTGGGGCCTAGGTCTTGCATGGTCTTGAGAAATCTGGTGGATTAGACGTGGACAAGAGCAAAGAAACTGTTATATTAAGAAGATGGTGGACTGTCAAAAAAAACTGAATGTGAGCTAGGAAAGAAGGAAAGGGATCTAAGAAAGTAAGGATGAAAGGATGCTAGGGAAGAAAGATAAATGTATCTGAACATGTCTACATTAATGTGGACACTAACATGATTATGGATAATCATGAATGAATTGTGAATGAAAAAGTTACAGGAGGACAAAGATCATACGCCCCAAAAATAATAATCTCTCCTGTTATTGGTAATGGTGAGAGGATAGCATGTTTTGTTATAGCCTCTGTGACTTTCCCATTCATCATTATTCATGATACCATTCAGTTTCTATTTGGCAAAACATAACCCAAAACAAACTGCAAATGAGTCCAAAAAAGTGTGTAGTCACAAGCTTGATGTAGACATTGCGTGCTCGGAATAATAAACCAAACATAACACTTTTGACTACTTTAATACACTTTGAGTGAATTTTTGCAAATATGCACAACTTCTTCAAAAGGGGGTAATAAATATTTGAAGTGATTTCATTTCTAAATGGTAAAACAGATTAAATGAAAGGTGACATTCTGGGCTATCGCCTCATATGAAACATGTTAGAGTATAGAGCCAAATGAAAAACATTAGCTTCACTGTCCAAATACCTTTGAGGGGAGTGTATGTGGTAGGGAGATTAACCAAAGTCAATAATATTAATGTTCATTTTAGTGAGAGGCCAGTGTTTTTAGTGACAGGCCATGCTGTGGGACTACAGCTGGATACTATGAGGTTGGGCCACATGAAGTAAACTCACCCCATTCCGTACAAATGTGCGCAACTGCAACATTCAAACGAGGCTACAAAAAAAACTAATGGGACTGTAGCGACTGTGTTGACTTCAAAATCGGGGGTGTGAACTACGTTTCTATACAAGCGTTGATCGACATGGTAATGGCTCTACAGTATTGGAGAAAAGTTGAAAAAAACGGACCCTCCGTTACATCGTTACGTGTCATGCCGTAACGCACAGCATGCATGAAGCAACTATTTCTGTCTTACAATCTCTCTCCACCAGGTGTAGCACTTCTCTCATCCTTTAAAAACAAGAAATGGACAGTGACAGGGGGATACCTAGTCATTTTTTGCGTTATCATTGTATGCGATCATCATTCTCAAAGCCGCTGTTTACTTCTAAGGTCACTTTAGCACCGCCCTAAAAACCTGATTAAAATTTGACACAAACCTTCAAATAGATATGTAATGACACATTATATAAACTCTTTATAGTGTTTTATTGACATTTTAGAGGCGATAAGGTGATAAGTTGGACAGATCGAGTGAAAAAAAGCAATTTTCCCACACAACATCTCTCCTTCTCACTATCACGCATTAGTTTCGCTTCCCCACACGCCATTTTTAAAAAGACCCTGCGGGGCTCATTTCCTTCTTGAATTATGCAGAAACGGGCAGCGTGGGAGTCATGTAATTGATTCTTTTGGAAAGGGGAGAAATTGTGCTTTACAATGGTATTGATATTACAGTTGATCTGGAAGTATTACGTTTTTGGGGCACTAAAATAAGGTAAATTGTACGGACCAAGACGATGTACAAAAGTTAGTGAGTTTATGTTACACCCTCAAACACCCTGTGCGGATCTAGCTAAATTGCGCCTTTTTTTGTGGAAGACCAGCAAAAACGGCTAGCATAGCACCCCTTATTATCGGCATATTCAACAGTGTTTAAGAAATATATTACCTTCAACAGTGTTATCTTGTGATCAAGCCATCAATGTTTTGTGATTATTGGTGTTGGAAAAATGTTAGCAAACAGTTTAGCTATTAGCATGTTTGGCATTTCAATGGCAATACTACAATCAGCTTCTTTTTTTATTAGTATCAGTGGTTTATCCCCCCAAAAATATGGTCCGTATTATCGGCGTACGGTCCCCAGTTATTGGCCACCTTACTATTTTGTTCATTTACATATATATCCTTTTAATTTTGTTCAAAAAAAGAGACACCAACCTCATATCCAAAGTGTTTACTAGATAGTTGACGAGTTGGCTAGCCTGCCAGATAAAAAAAAAATTACTTACCTGAAATCAATTAGCTATATTTCAGAGGTAAAAAGTTGAATATTAATTTATGTGTGGTCTGGCGCGCAGTCATATTCTACAATATGTGTCCCACAAAATGTGTATATATATATATATAACTTTTTAGAAACTCAACTTACATAAATTGCAATGAAAATCAGTGGTCAACTAGCTAGAATGGTGTCTTTAGTCACAAAATGTACCGTTATTTTCCAGTCCATTTAAATGTTGAGCTCGAGGTGATTTAATCCTCTAACTGCTAGAGAGTGTCCGAAGTTAGGAGTGTCAGATGGCGGGGGGGAAATTAGCTAGCTAGCTAGCCAGCTAACTTTACCTAGAAGATACATTGGTTAACACCACGAATTCAACTCTTGCCTAAGTCACATTCGATTAAAATTATAATATAACTAACCTAGATATTATAATCAAGTAGGTCATTGCATCACACACAAAAAAAACACGTCTATAGTTCCGTGCTGCTGCTTAATTTGAAGCATTACTCAAGTAGCTAGCTACTTACCAATAGTTGTTTTCAGGATGACGTTCCGCGTGCCTCACTCAATTTTAGGGGCTTGCATTATCCACACGCAATATACATATTACAACTGTGCAGCAGGCATCCGCCTGGTAAAAAGTTCCTTGTTACATTTTTATGGTGATTTTTCATAATTCCAATAAGGTAACTTAAAATATATTTCTAAAGGAATGACTAATTCAATCTGGCTACTTACGTGATTTATATCACTTTTTAGCTTTTTCAAGTCGTTCTTGGATGCCAATTCCTGTGCTTTGCTGCTCCCCAGATTGCAGTTACACTGAGATACATATTTGATTGGTCACTAGAAAAGGGGATGTTTGCAAATGTATGGAAACATGCGACACTGGGTCCTATTCCGAAAGACTGCAAAGAACCCATTACTCCTGCCAATAGTCGACCAATTAGTCTACTCCCTACATCCAGTAAGATATTGGAGGGTATTGTGAGTAGACAAATATAGGAGTACATGGAAAAGAATGATCTGATTACAGCCAATCAGCATGTTTATCGCAAAAACCATTCCACTACCACTGCATTGGTTGACATGACTGACCAATGGCTCAATGCTATGGATAATGGCAAGTTTGTGGGTGTACTATTTTTAGATTTCAGTGCAGCATTTGATTTAGTGGATCGTGAAATAATTTTGACAAAATGAATGCATTATGGTTTTAAGGAGGTAGCATTGAATTGGGTACAGTCATATCTAACTGACAGGAAACAGTCCACCTATATCAATGGTTCATTTTCTTCCCCTCGTGTTAAACTGTGGAATACCGCAGGGCAGCTGCCTTGGGCCACTTTTCTATTTAATATATACCAACAACCTTCCCTATGATTTAGCTGAAACTCAAGCTACTATATTTGCAGATGATACTACAATTTATGCAGCAAGACAATCGGTTCAACAGGTACAGCAATCTTTACAAGTAGATTTGGAGAATATTAGGGAGTGGGTTTGCCAAAACAAACTTGTTTTAAACACCAAGAAGTTAGGTTGGTCAGTTCCGCTAGGAAAAGGCCAGAACAGCATGGGATACAATTAAGTATGGGAGGAGTACAAATTGAAGAAGTGGCAGAAACCAAACTATTGGGAGTGCAGCTAGAGAACTGCTTATCATGGTCGTCTCAAATAACTAATCTATGTAAAAAAAAATGTTATTAAAACAGCAGGCATAATCAGAAGGATAGCTAAATATTTACCAGGAAAAATTATTCAGCAAATAACACAAGCATTAATTGAGAGTCAGGTGAACTACTGTTCTGTGGTCTGGGGAAATGCATCATCAAGTGAAGTTAGGAGGCTGCAGAATGCACAGAACAAAGCAGCAAGGATTGTTTTAAGGTGGATATATGGTTCTTCTGTTGCAGTCATGGGCAATGTTCTTGGTTGGTCATCAATCTATAAGATAATTGAAAGGAACATGCTTATTTTATTTCCTAATATACATAATTTAAAACGGCCAAGTTCTATTTACAACGGTATTCAGTTGGTAAGAGACAGCTTGTAATAGTGTGTTATATGTGGAAATATGTTTGCATTATAAATTATATTTTAATGTTTAAGGACTCTTGGAAGATTAGTCCAAATGGGGACTAAAAGAGATCCAAATCAAATCAATTCCACCTGGGTACACACACTTCATACCACTTGTGGTCCAATCACTGTAATAATGATGTTCGGACACATAACACACAACAGACTGTGCAAAAGAAAAGCCACAACTCTAACCAAACGTGGATGTCGCACAGTTTGTCTGTGTTGTGGCCCTCCCGTCTTCTTCTGGCATATTGGCAATCGCATAATTTAATGTGCATCCCGCCACCTACTGTGCTGGATGTAAACAAGATTCCCCAAAATGGAACAAACCCCCCCCCAAACAAATACCGAACATATCAATAATAAACTAAACTAAATCTGCTCTGTTAAAAAATAAAACAGATCTGATCCCTACACAGGCTCAAGGGGAAACTGGGAGGGCGGGTCTTCCGGCGCCAGTACCCCTTGCAAGTCTTCATGATCCTCACCACAATTGCAACACTGTCATCCTTCTACACACCGTTCTTCAATACACTCTGTCCGTCTGCACACACTTGAAACATGGCCAAATCCTTTACAATTCTTACACTGTAATGGTTTGGGGACGAACGCTCTTACAGCGTATTTTACATAACCAAGCTTCACATGCGTAGACGTTTGCTCTTTATCAAAAAACAACAGGACCGACAGACTTTCCTCTTTTTCTCCATTCACCCAGCGGGTCAGAGGCCGGGTACCAACTACACCAGGTATTCTCTTCAGGTATTCAACCTGAACATACGTCGTCACCCCTGAGATGACTCCTTTGACAGGTGCTCTATTCCGAAGTTCAAAACACAAAACTTCTGTTGTCCGGATTCTTTTGAGGCTCACTGCAATCTTCCTCTGTTCTTCAGAAATACAATTAATCAAAATTAGACCACTCCTGGTCGACTCTGACAGACTCCACTGTTCCCAGCTCATAGTTCACCATTTTCAACACAAACGGGTTTCCCACATATGCATCATTACTCAACATACGCATCCCAACAAAAAGCGAATCATTATCTTTCATACACATATCCTCCAAACCAATTTGAGGCAATTTCCTTTTTGTTCCAGTTTTCGCTACTGCTGTTGTCCATTCAGAACATTGGTCTTCACCAACTTTGCTCGACGAGCTGCTTGACTCAAACTCAGCATCCACTTCCGCCATCTACCCCCCCAAGCAGCGGCTTTCTTGTGGCCCTCCCATTTCTTCTTCTTCTTCAAGGTTTATTGGCAGACTACACTCATAAGGTGTATTGCCGCCACCTACTGTACCGAGCGCAGTGCATGTTGACACGGGGCCAGGTGCACGGTGTTTCCTCCAACACATTGGTGCAGCTGGCTTCCGGGTTAAGTGGGCATTGTGTCAAGAAGTAGTGCGGCTTGGTTGGGTTGTGTTTTGGAGGAAGCACAGCTACCGACTTTTGCCTCTCCCGAGTCCGTATGGGAGTTGCAGCGATGAGACAGGACTGTAAAGTGCCAATTGGAAACCATGAAATTGAGGAGAAAAACAGGTAAAAGTAACAACAACAAAACATGTATATATATATATATAAATATATGTTTTGGATGAACAAATTCATACTAATTACCTAAAACAAAAAACACTAACCAAATTCACGCTACTGCCCTGAATGTCAAACAAATCAAAAACTGTACTCCTTCGGTTGGATTTAAATGTCTATTCAGATCCCTACACAGGCTCAGGATCCTGGGAGGGGGAACCTATTAATTCAGTACTCCCTGTAACATTTTGGAGGTGAGTCCTGGAGATCCATAAAATATTTGCAGCCGATTTCACCAGATTTGTTTTTTTGTCAAATTAAGGAATTATTATATTGATAATGCTAAAAATTCTGAACATGTTTAGCATTATCTAGTCCAAATATGCATGATTCCACTATTTGTATCCGTTTGCATCGCTTTCAATAGGGGACTTTTATTTTGAAGCGAACCGCACATGACACCATTGTGGCTAATCCTTTTGTTGGCTAGTTTTACATGGTCAGTTGCTTCCCGCAACTGGAGCCAACTCGGTATCCAAGTTTCCACCCACAGTTTCCACAAAAAAATTACGTGTAATATTGGTTGCAACAAGCTGGATGTCACCGTGATAGTCTATTGCTCAATGGGGGGAGTATGCGCAACAAACCGGGGCAGCTACTACGGCAATAACGTCTACATTTTTACAATAAAAATAAATAAAAACTCTTATCAAATCCCCTGCTGTTAATTCTACCAAATATTTGGTTGTCACCAATTACCACAGTACAAAGTCATAAACCCTGCTTATTTCTACAATGTATCTTCTTAAAATGTGATTTTAAACCTAACCTTAGCCACACTACTAACCTTATTCCTATCCTCACATTTTTTGTCATGACTTAACTATATAACCAGTTTTGACTTTGTGGCTGTGCTATCTAGCGGAAACCCCATATATAATGTATTGAACAGGAAATGACAGTCTTTCAATAAAGCCAGATACTGTTCCCTCATTGGTTGCTTTGATAAAAGTCAACGCGATCGAGTGTCGTTGTGTGGTTTGAAGTGTAAGGGAGCTTATGATTGACAAACGATGCTCTTCCTACCTCTGTGGTAGTGATGGGCATTCCTGCTCTTTTCAGTGAGCCGGCTCGTTCGGCTCAGCTCACCAAAAAGAGCCGGCTCTATTGGCTCCCAAACGTCTCTTTAAAAAAAAACATGTTTTGTATTTTTTGAAGTCAAACAGCTTGCGATAGGTTGACTATGATTGGTGTTAAAACAATTCTAATTAAATTATTAAATGAAATCATACTCCACCTTAACCACAATGTATTTAAAAATGCATGAAAAAGAGTACTTATTAACCTCTTGCTTCTACCTGAGACGCTTGCGTCCCAACTAGAGCTCTGGAAATGCAAATGCGCTACGCTAAATGCTAATAGTATTAGTTAAAACTCAAACGTTCATTAAAATACACATGCAGGGTATCGAATTAAAGCTACACTCGTTGTGAATCCAGGCAACAAGTCAGATTTTTAAAATGCTTTTCGGCGAAAGCATGAGAAGCTATTATCTGATAGCATGCACCAATACACTACAACACAAAAGCCACGCAGGGGACGTAAACAAAATAATTAGCATTTCGGCGTTACACAAACCGCACAATAAAATAGAAAACAGTTCTTACCTTTCACCATCTTCTTTGTTGGCACTCCTAGATGTCCCATAAACACTATTGGGTCTTTATTTCGATTAAATCGGTCCATATAAAGCCTAGATATCGTTATATGTAGACTGTGTGATAAACGAAAAAAACATCGTTTCAAAACGTAACGTCATTTTTTTAAATTCAAAAAGTCGACGATAAACTTTCACAAAACACTTCGAAATACTTTTGTAATGCAACTTTAGGTATTAGTAAACGTTAATAAGCGATAAAATTCATCAGGAGGCGATGTAAAGATCATTAGCTGTCCGTCTGGAAAAATGTCCGGCTAGAAACTCAACGAAAATATCCGGTCCTAGACCTGAAGAAATACGGTGCCTCGCATGTGTTTGACCAAGAAAAAACTCGAAGGGAAATGACAAGACTCTAGACACCGTGTGGAAGCTGTAGGTACTGCAACCTCAGTCAATTAATTGTGGTTCACCTTTATCAATTGGTTCAAGTAGCGCATGGATATATTTTCCCATTTTCAGTGATCAGTTTTTCCTGTGCTTTTCGATGTAAATGCCGTTCTGGTAAAGCCACAGCAGTGATTTGACCAGTTTTATAAACGTCTGAGTGTTTTCTATCCACACAGACTAAGCAAATGCATATACTATATTCCTGGCATGAGTAGCAGGGCGCTGAAATGTTGCGCGATTTTTAACAGAATGTTCAAAAAAGTAGAGGGTCGACTTAAGAGGTTAAACATGCAATTAAAGTACAACTTTTTAATGTATATAAACAAAGTGCATATAAATCTAACCATTCAAAACGAATACAATCTGAACAGAATAATAGAATATTGCACCATATCAAAGAAAAATAAATAACAATTTGCAAAACTGCAGCATCCAACAAATTGAAATAAGTGTAAAAAAGAAGGATACTATCACACATGTGCATTTAACGTGTAACTTTGTTAATGTATATAAACAAAGTGCAACTATAACTATTTAAAACAAATTAAATCTGAACAACATAATCATAGAATATTGCTCCATATCAAAGATACATTTTTAAAAACAAGGTGCAAAACTGCAGCATCCCACTTTAAACATTAAACTGGTCCCTCTTTTCTCTCTTCTTTAATGCCATGTAATAACCAGCGGCACACAGCAATGCTGACCATATTTTGCATTTATGAGAGATTTGCATTCAGAAATGCAAGCTGCCTCAATTTCGAGGGGCTAATGCGGTTTCTTCTCTCAGTATTTATTTGTCCTGTTTTCGAGAAGACCCTCTGGGGGAACGCATGTGGCCACTATGCAGAGTCACCCTGTTATCAGGCCTTGTTCTTCCACCAGCTCAAAGGATCTGCAGATCCTCCAAATAGGATCGTACCTCCCTTATGGCATCTGCTAAGGGATTCCTTCACGCTGCATCCCCAGTTGCTCTCTCGTCAAACAGCATCCAAACAGCAGACGTTTGTGGCACTACTGTTGGTGCTTCTGCTCCATCTGCTCCCTCTTCTTCCTGTTGCCCTGGTGCCTGAGCCAGCTGACTGCTGGGGCTGTCCCTCCCTGCTGCTGAGGTTATTCTTTGAAGAGCCTCATCAATCGCTCTGGCATCACTGAAGGCTAACTTTCTAAACCTGGGGTCAAGTGGGGCTGCAGGTAGCCTAGTGGTTAGAGTGTTGGGGCCGTTCTGCCCCTGAACAAGGCAGTTAACCCACTGTTCCTAAGCCGTCATTGTAAATAAGAATGTGTTCTTAACTGACTTGCCTAGTTAAATAAAGGTAAAACATTAAAACATATATATATATATATTATATTCCATTCTGTGGAACTTTCTGTCCATTGATGAACATAGGGTGTCCATCAACTCTGTCACATGTCCTGTGGTTACATTTGCTTCTCTCTGGTGGCTGGCTGTGATTCGCTGCAGACCCTTACACAGGGATATCCTTTTTGAGGCTGTGACATAGCTGAAAATAGAGAACAATAACTAAGTTCAGGTTCATGTTTTGTCCACTGATACTACGTTCTCATCTACTGCTCATATACATATATAATACAGGGTTAAATAATGATGTAGTAATAACTGCGTACTGTACCTCTCTCCACTGATCTCCACAGTGACCTGCTCAGAGGGTTCCAGGACTCTGCACACCTCCTCCACCACCTCCCATTCCTCTTGGGTCAGAGCATCAACAGGTGCATTGACAATGGCCAGGGTATAGATGATGGCATCCTTTGACTCAAGAAACCTCTTCAACATATAACATGTTGAATTCCACCTTGTAGTGCAGTCTTGTTTAGGCCTCAGTTCAGGCATTCTCATCTGGCGTTGTGTAGACTTTAGTTTTTCAGCACCTACTGTGCTCCTGTGGAAGTATTCCACATCTGCTTTCACTTCATCCACAGTGGGCTTCATCAACTTCAGAGTATCTCTTACAACCAGGTTGATTGTGTTGGCCAGACATGGATGATGGGTCCATTTAAACATTTTCATGGTTTTGCTTATGTTAGCTGCATTGTCACTAACACAACAGACCACTTTTCCATCTACTTGCCATTCTCTGGCCACTCTCAACAGTTCCTCTGCCAAGTTCTCTGAGGTGATTCTGTCGCTGAACTCAAAGCAGTCCAGAAGACAGCTAGACATCGAAAAATCTTCAATGAAGTGACAGGTAACCGACATGTAAGAAGTGGTTTGATGTCCATCAGTCAGTAGTAAGGCAAACTGCAGTAGCTTTTTGGACTATTTTCCGCACTGAAGCCTGTGTGCTCTCGTACAGTTGTGGAATAAGTGATTTTGAAAGGGTTTTCCTGCTTGGAATTGTGAACATAAGCATGTGAAAAAGGTCATTCAAATAACCAAATTCAACCAGCTAATTTCCGATTTATACAAAATTGTTTGACTACAGAGGTAGCAAAACTGTACTTCAAATCTATGATACTCCCCCACTTAACATACTGCTTGACTAGTTGGGCCCAAGCTTGCTGTAGAACATTAAAACCTATTCAGTCTCTCTACAAACAGGCTCTCAAAGTGCTTGATAGGAAGCCCAATAGCCATCATCAATGTTACATCCTCAGAAAGCATGAGCTCCTGAGTTGGGAAAATCTTGTGCAATACACCGACGCATGTCTTGTATTCAAGATCCTAAATGGCCTGGCTCCCCCTCCACTCAGTATTTTTGTTAAACAGAAAACCCAAACATATGGCAGCAGATCCACAATGTCTGCCATGAGAGGTGACTGTATAGTTCCCTTAAGGAAAAGCACCTTTAGTAAATCTGCTTTCTCTGTGAGAGCTTCCTGGAATACACTGCCATCAGACACACATAACTGCACCACATATCACACTTTCACAAAAAAAAACATGAAGACATGGCTAAAGGTCAATCAGATTTGTGAACATGGTCCCTAGCTGTGTGTTGCCGCTTTCCATGTTGTCTGTTGTCTGTAGCTTGTGAGGTGTGGAACCACATTGTTACTTTTAGGGATTTTGTCTTGTTGCTTTTTGTTCTATGTTGCTCTGTCTATATGCTACGTCTTGCTTGTCCTATGTTGCTCTGCGTGCTCTCACTGCTCAATGATTGTCTATATTGTAATTGTTTTTAATAACCTGCCCAGGGACTGTGGTTGAAAATTAGCCGGCTGGCTAAAACCGGCAATTTTACTGAAACTTTGATTAATGTGCACTGTACCTGTAAAAATAAAATAAACTCAAACTCAAACATTGGATTTGGACTATTGCTATAATTTCTAAAAACTCTGTCCTCCACGATCGAAAATAGCTGGAAATCGGTGTGGCAATCATTTTAGCCAATGTAATATCAATTTGGCCTTGTTTTGCTACAGACATAGACTTCAGCATAAACTGGTCCATAGAAGACTGCGTTGCTGTGGGTTGCGGAATAGGCCTACTTGACTGAGTGGATACATCTCCACGTGTGGAGGTGCTGGCTCCACCACTATCACTAGCAGGCCCGCTAGTTTCTCGATGCTCCACTACAGCTCGCTTCACAGTTGGGTGCACAGTTCACAGACGCCGGTGTAGGTGGTGCATCGAACCGGCTTTATATGACATCTTGTTTGGCAAATTCTACACTGTGCTCTAACATTGTCTACATTATTAAAATGCATCCAAATGCTACTGTGCTTCCGACTCATTTTCCAGCTCTTTTCACAGCTGTCCTTCCTCTCTCTCCTCGGCTGCTAAGTGTGTGACTGTGAGTGAGTTGGCTCGGCCCTCCCTCACGCATCTTTGGTTCATTGGTTGATTGACAGGAACAACAGGTGAGGCTGTTAGTTTGAGCAGACAGTCAGAACGAATGTGTGTGCGCTTGAGCATTTAGGCCTATATGATTTTATTTATTTTATTTTATTTGAATTAGTTAATTATATTCATTTAAATATTTTGATTATTCATATCTTCATTTTTTTTATGTTTTTATGAGTAGATTAGTCTCTTCTGATATGCGAGCCAGCCCCCAACGTTCACCTACAAGAACCGGCTCTTAGAGCCGACTAGTTCGCGAACGACCCATCACTACTCTGTGGCTATGCTCTCCTCTTAATGAAAAGCTCAGCTCTCCAATTTAAAAGGCACATCACAGTATTGAAACACTAACTCTATGGAAACTCACTGCACTTTCACATAATCATTGGCATTTCCATTAACATTGGAAATGCCTAATACAAGCATTGTGACTTCGACATTCGAGATGTGTTTGTTATTTGTAAATTGACAAAGCCCATTACACTTGCACTAAGTTTTCAATATAGGATGTGTGGATTCTATAGTTGAATTTAGAATATTTTTTTTCTCCATGTATACTGTATTTAGGCCCATGTTGCCTATATATCTTTTAATGCAGTCATCTCGGTTGTCATTTGAAGCTTAATTTTATCCTTCCTTTGTTTGGCAACTTTGTATTCATAATCAACTTCAACTTATTGGCAGTCACAGTCAGACAGATTGCCTGAACATCTTGATTCTATCTTTAGCGGAGATCTTCTGTGAATAAAGTGATGCGGAAGGGGAAAGAAGCATCTAACGATGCACTTTGGCTGCTCTATGAGTGGTCTGGATCACTCATAGATGTGCAAAGGTTTTTAAGAGCTACATTACTGTAAGGCTCTGGGAAACGAGGCTCTGAATAGCCAAATGTAACTCCAATGTTGTACTGGTGTATAATAGTGAGAAAGTGAAAAATAGACTCTTTTAACTACATTGGGCAGAGAGGAGCACAGTAGGTAGCAACAGGGAATACAGACAGACGTGTGTATTTGTGTGGTAGCAGGTAACTGCATCTATCTTATTTTTCTTGTTTTATGTTACGGGCCAGATGCCCATAAATTGCATTATACTACCATGTGGTTTGCATCAACTGTTTATTATGATCGATCACATGTTAATCAGAAGTGAATCAATTGATTACTCTGGAAGGGGAGTGATAGTACAGAGAGCTCTACAGTTCACTTTAAAACACTTTCAACATCATTTACTGCAGTTTAATGTATCTTAAAACCTCATCTAACCATTGGTGAGAAATTCCACATCTGGTTTCTATTCTATTCTATTCGGTTACCATTGTCTTACATCAGATAGCGAGACAAACCATCTGCAACCGTCCGTAGAGGGACAAGTGTCTCATAGGAGTGACGCCACCTGTTGGAAGACATTGTTTGTTTAATGTATAGTAAGTTAACCTTTACAAAAGGAGTTCATGTAGGAAGTGCTTTCAATGTACATGTACATTTTTGTCATTCAGCAGACGCTCTTATCCTGAGCAACTTAGAGTAAGTAGTGAGTGTCATCCTGCAATGTCAATGTCATCCTGCACAACAAACGTGAAGTTTGCAGGACTGTTACACCAGCCACATTTGACAAAGTGGTACCACGTTACATTAAATTACCTTTTACAACGCATTGTTCAAAACAGTGTTCAGTGCTTGCCAAATAGTGAGCCAAATTGTACCTGCAGTTCTTAGCACTTTACAAATGCACTTACACATGGTTATAACATGAGCTCTTAAGTATCATCATGCAACCTTACAAAAAATCTGATTGTCATTTTGCTTACTTTTTTCATTATTTTCACTGTTCTATTCCTGAATTTCACAGCTCAGCACTGAGTTGGCTGCCAATTGTGATGTCATCAACTAGCAGTTAGCTCCTGCTAATACACAGTTGTTTCCATGCTACAGACAAGTCTACAGCCATCATTTTTCGAATAAGACTGTAACCTAACAAAATGTGGAAAAAATCAAGAGCACTGTATGTCACCAAATATTGCAGTCGAAAGACTACTCTCTAAAGAGAATTAGGGGAATGTTAAGACCCCATTGGCAAAAAATGCCTGTTACATGTTAAGTACACTCTGTGACAATCGTTACCTCATAGAAAGAAAATAAAAACCTGGGCCTACTTGACCTCTGACCCATTACCCCCATAGGGCCCTCTTGACCTGAAAATAACCTAAAGGCCAACCTGGAGTCCTATCTAATGAACTCAAAACGCCCTCTGTGTCTGCATAGTCTCTATAAGCCTCAATGGTGGTTTCCTAACTCTACCAGTCCCTGACCTGACAGGCCTAACCCAGCTATCATTATGGTTATCATGTTAAACTTTATTTATTTATTAATTAATTTTTTATTTAACCTTTATTTAACCAGGAAGGGCTCATTGAGATTTAAAATCTCTTTTTCAAGAGCATCCTGGCCAAGATAGGCAGCACCAAGTCATTGCAAAAATTACAGACAGACAACATGAAAAACTACACGTAATCTAGTTAAAACCATTGAATTCACAATAGTATAACAAAATCAAAAACAGCAAATTAAAAACAATGACAGGTCAGGGAATCAGCCTCAAAATCCTTCATCAGTGATTTAAAAACACCAATCGGGACAAGTTCTTCCAGTTTAAAAGTATTTTGAAAGGCGTTCCAAGACGATGGCGCAGAGTACATAAAAGCCCTTTTACCAAATTCAGTTCAGACATTTGGAACAGTTAGCAGGATAAAGTCTCGCGAACGAAGAGAGTACCCACCACATTTCTGAACAATAAAAATGGCTAAATAAAAAGGTAGTAAACCCAAAATGGCTTTGTAAATAAAAGCATACCAGTGACTGAGCCTAGTGACTGAGTGACTAGAGAAGGCCAGCCAACCCTGGTATACAAAGTGCAGTGGTGCGTAAGCGTTTTGCAGTTTAAAATACATCTCAAAGTGCCATGGTAAAGAGTGTCAATTGATCTCAAACACTGAGCGGAAGCATTCATATATAAAATATCCACATAGTCTAGTAAAGGCATAAATGTAACTGATACTAGCCTCCTTCTGGCTTCAAAAGAAAAACAGGCATTATTTGTCACACCCTGGTCTTAGTATTTTGTGTTTTCTTTAATATTTTGGTTAGGCCAGGGTGTGACATGGGTTAATTATGTGGTGTGTTTTATTTTGTGTGTTTTTTTTAGGTATTGGGATTGTGATATAGTAGGGTTATCTAGAATAGTCTATGGCTGTCTGGAGTGGTTCTCAATCAGAGGCAGGTGTTTATCGTTGTCTCTGATTGGGAACCATATTTAGGCAGCCATATTCTTTGAGTGTTTCGTGGGTGATTGTTCCTGTCTCTGTGTTAGTTTGCACCAGTATAGGCTCAGTCACTTTGGATTTTATTTTTTCCTTGTTTTGGAAGAGAAGAGAAGAGAATGTGAGCCGGGTGCGCCATTCTCCTTGCGGAGATGGTGCAAAATCCATCAACACGGTCAGTCCCTGGGATTGGGCTGGCCAACACGATTCGGTTTGCTTGGAAGGAAAAGGAGTTGGAGCCTTTAGGACGGGAAACTTTTGGAAGGACAATCTTGATTCTAAAGCTGACGGTGAAGGACGTGTTTTGCTTCCAAGGCAACTCGTTGGAGGGAGCATATGACGTGGCACTACATACAGAGGAGAAACACGATGATATCCTGAGAAGGGCAAGAGCAGTGGGAGGTGAGAGGCCGATGTGCCACTATGAAATAACAAGCCTGGCGAGGAACAACTTTAGGGTTGTAACTGTCAACATTTACAACCCATACGTTAAGGACGAAGAGGTGAGGGCCTTTCTGGGGAGATACATGAATAACGTCTCCTCAGCAAGGCACCTCAAAGACTCCCTTGGGTTTTGGAATGGGAGGAGAGGAGAGGCTTCCAGGCCCTCCTCAGGTAGGACCCAAGGGGACATGGTGGCTACCTCCATCCTCCTGCTATGTTCTCCCTGGGGGCTGACAGGGGGACGTTGTTTTATGCATGTCAGCCTCCATTTTGCAGGCGCTGTATGGCCTATGGCCACATCTTCGCCTCGTGCAGCGCAAGAAAATGCAGATTTTGTGTATCTGGGGAGCACGAGGCGAAGGATTGTGACCTGTGGCGTGGGTGCCCGGCTCGTCAGAGGTCATACGCGTCTGTGGCTGGGGGGGGGGGGGAGCAGGAGCGGGGGATGGGGGAAGAAGAAGAGGGGAAGGAAGCACGCCTCATGACCAGAGTACAGGCCCAGAGGGGAAGGTCGCAAGGAAGGAGGAGGAGCAAGAAGCGGCGGATGGAAGAGCCAAGGAAACGGAAGGCACGGGAGTAGGAGAACCAGGAAAATCGGCGGAAGAAGACAAGCGAGTGGAGGAGCATGAGAGAGAAGAAAGCGAGGGAGAGGTGGTGGAGAAGGAGACGGTGGAAGAGCAAGTGGAGTGGGGGGAAAGTGCCCTGGTGGAAGAGATGAGGGGTATGGTGGAGGAGCTGGCGGGGGGTGGTATCTCTCCACTGCCGCCATCACCAAAGAAGAGAATGAAGAGGAGGGTGCGATTGGCCGACAGTGAGAGGGAGGGGATGGCCAAGAGAGCGATGGGGGTGGGAGAAACCTCTGGGTTGCTGCTGGTTTCCCCAGGCCCTCAACTTCTGTTGGGTGGGGTCACATCTAACAAGACTCGGGACTGGGTACAGGAGGAGGTGGGGAGTTTTTTGTTTGGGGACTCAGCCTCCCCTATTTTTTTCCAAACCAGCTGCAGCACTGGGGAGGGGGAGGAGTGTGGGGGTAGACCCAGGGTGCAGGGCACCCCGGAGCCAAACACTATTCCCTCATCCTGGGTTGGTGAGATGGAGGAAGAGGGGGGGACGTCGGGAGTACGGATGGTGTTATCACCGGTAGATATGGAGCAGGGGAGCATCGTTTTTTTTTCTGTCTGGGTTTAGTATTTGAGTGTATTACATGTTTTTATTTTATTCTTTCATGGGGTCTAATTTTACTTTTGTTAGTTTAAATGTAAGGGGTTTAAGGGATTTTGTTAAGAGGAGGGCGGTATTTAGTTATTTGGAGGGTGTGGGGTTTGATTTTTGTTTTTTACAGGAGGTTCACCTGAGGGATGGAGGGTTTAAGAAGGAGTGGGATAAGGGGGAGTCGGTTTGGGGTATTGGGGGGTTGCACTCATCGGGGGTAGGGATTTTGTGTGGGCACAGGGAGGTAAAAGTGGAGTGTTCTTTTGTGGTGATGCAGGGTAGGTTTATGGGGGTGGATGTCACGATAAGGGATTGTAAATTTAGATTAGTGGTGGTGTATGGGCCACAGGTGGTGGCAGACATGAGGGAGATGGTGGACTGTCTGGCGCCCCTGTGTATCACAAATAGGAAATTAGTGATAGGAGGTGATTGTAATGCAGATTTAGGAATAAGGGGGATAGCAGTGCAGGCACCATCACTGGGTTAATGGCTTGCCATGGTCTGGTTGATGGTGGCCTGCACACTACTCCGAAAATGGCCGGTCCTACATGACGCAACTCCAGGGGGTTGCGCGGGAGGCTCGACTATATTTTTGTACCCAGGTCTTTGGGTAAGTTGTCTGGGCGGCTGTTGCCTGTTTTCTTTTCGGATCACGACGGGGTGCTCCTGCAGGTGGGGTCGCCAGTCTGCCTGTAACAGACCTTGGCAACTGGCGGCCGTTGACCATGCTGTGTGTAGATTACAAGCTACTTGCAAAGGTTTTAGCAGACCGGTTGCTCACAACCCTTCCCTACGTCGTCCACGAGGATCAGACGTGCGGGGTAGAGGGCCGCTCTATTAGATGGAACCTACAGTTAATCAGGGACTCCATCGCTTGGGTAGAAGATAGAGGCCTGCCTTTAATGGTAGCAGCGCTAGATTAGGCGAAAGCCTTTGATCGCGTGAATAGATCCTTTTTCTTCAGAGTGTTATTTGGATTTGGGGAGAAGTTCATAGGATGGATTCGTACATTATATGTCGGAGCGGGGTGCCGAGTTAGTGTAAATAGTCACTTGGGTGATGTTTTTGACCTCTCGTCTGGGGTCAGGCAGGGGTGCCCACTCTCGGCTCTCCTCTTCATTCTGTACATGGAGCCTCTGGGGGCTGCCATTAGGGCAGACACAGGGGTGGAAGGCTTGTTGATCCCTGGAAGTATTGGGCTGCGTGTTAAGATGACGCAGTACGCCGACAACACTTCCTTGCTGCTGTGCAAGGACTCGTGCCTGACAAGGTCCCTTGCCATCTTTGGGGATTTCACCCGAGCGTCGGGAGCTGTTCTGAACCATGCAAAGTCTTCCGTCAAGTTTTTCGGGAAGATGGCGCGGTAGAACGGATGTGCCCGGGGGGTTATCTCTCTGTGAGGGGGCCCTGAGGATTCTCAGGGTCCATTTTGAGACCTCCGGCTCAGCGACGCTAAACTCGAACATGCGTATCGCAGTGGTACAGAGGAAGCTAGCAATGTGGAAGGCTAGGTATTTGTCTTTTATGGGCAAAGTCCTGGTCCTAAAGGTGGATGTGTTGCCGTCTCTTTTGTATTTGGCGTACATCTACCCATTGCCGGCTTGTCTCTAGTGAGGCTTGTGTTTCAGTTCATGTGGAGTGGCAGGTGCGAGTGGGTCGCCAGGGCACGCATGCTCTGTCCCATCGGGGAGGGAGGTAGGGGGGTACCACATTTCCCCCTCAAGCTGGATGCAATTTTTGTTTCTTTCTTGTTAACAGAGCTTGCTCATCCAGTGATACACCCGTCCGGTTACCTCCTGCGGGTGTTCTTCTCGTATCAGGCGAGAAGCGTAATGGTGTGGTCTAACACGGGTCCTCGGGCGGAACAGCTGCCGTGACACTTTGGTCATGCGGCCAAGTGGCTGCGTGCGCCCGAGTAGGTTTAGATCACAGGCACCTGTACGAGGAGGTCAGAAAGGCAGGGAGTCCGGCGCCTGTAGTGGGAATCTCGGAAGTGGTCTGGGAGGGAGTGCAGGCGCGGGGTCTGGACAACAGGCTCAAGGACCTGAATTGGTTGAGCCTCCATAAGTGCTTGCCGGTACGTTCCATCATGTACCGGTATAGTTTGGCGCAATCCCCCACCCGTCCAAGATCCTCTTGTGGCAGGGAGGAGACTGTGCGCCATGTCTTTTGGGACTGTGCCTTTGCCGGAGTAGTATGGGCTAGGGCACGGGTGTTGTTATGTTTGGTAGGGGGGGATTTTGTATTGACGTGGGCCAGGTTAGAGAGAGGTGTAGGGAGAGCGAGAGGGACGGATAGGGACAGGTTTCTGCTCTGGCTTCTCATGAGTCTCTTTAAACAGGGGCTGTGGGAAGCCAGGCAGAACATGGTGAAGCCAGGGAGAGATTGGGGGATGGAAGGGATAGTGAGGAGGGTGGAAGGATATTTGAGGGGGAGGATGAAGAGGGAGGAGAGGAAGTGGGAGCAGCATGCTACTCGAGAGAGGTGGAAGGGGGGTTTAGGGCTGGGTGTCATTTAGATTTGTAAGGGGATAGATTAGGGACGGGGAGATAGGGAAAGGTAGTTTGTAGGATGACGGGGAGGGAAGATGCTCCCCTGAAGTTTTGTTTGTGTTTTTGTTTAGGTAAATTAAAATACCATTATTGGAGTATGAATGAAAATTATGAGTTGTAAAGAATGAATGGTATTGAAGGTAATAAATTATTTTTTATTTAAAAAAAATAGTCTGTTTCGGTTTTCGCGTTTTACGTTTATTGTTTTTGTTCTGTTCGTGTTTTTTTTCATTAAACATGTATCAAAATTACCACGCTGCATTTTGGTCCGATCCTTGCTACACCTCCTCTTCAGAGGAGGAGATAGAAGAAAACCGTTACATTATTCCTAAAATAAAATCCCAATTTCAGCTTCAATTTTTTTGTCAGTTGTTGAATATGCAATTTGAAAGAGGCCGTCATCAATTAAAATTCCAAGATATTTATATGAGGTTACAACATCAATCTCCTTGTCCTGACAGGTAGTAATAGGTGAAAGGTTCAGAGGTCTATTTCTTGCATTAGAAAACACCATTAGTTTAGTTTGGTCAGTATTGAGGATAAGCTTCAATTGATACAAGGTATGTTGAACAGTATAAAAAGCAGTTTGCAAATTCTGGAAAGCTTTTGTAAGAAACGAGGCAGAAGAGTAAATAACAGTATCATCAGCATAAAAATGAAGCTGTGCATTTTGGATATTTTTGTCTAAATAATTTATATAAATAGTGAATAAGAGAGGACCAAGTACAGAGCCTTGGGGCACACCATTAAAGACAAACAATTTAACAGACATAAGCCCATCAAATTAAGTGCACTGAGTTCTATCAGACAGATTGTTAGCAAACCATGCAACTGCATGCTCCGAAAGACCTACACTCGACAATCTCTACCTTAGGATAGCATGATCAACTGTATCAAAAGCCTTAGAGAGATCGATAAAAAGTGAGACACAGTGCTGTTTTTTGTCAAGGGCTTCAGTGATATAATTTAAAACCTTCATGGCTGCTGTAATTGTGCTATGTTTCTTCCTGAAGCCCGATTGGTACATTGATAAAATAGAGTTAGTAAAAAAAAACTATTTTAGCTGTTCACTTACAAGGGTTTCAAGCATTTTCACCAGGGGTGACAGCTTTGAGATTGGCCTATAATTATTTGAAAGAGTTGGACCTCCCCCTTTTAAAAGTGGTAGGACAAATGCTGATTTCCAGATCTTTGGAATTTCATTACATTCCAGGGATAGATTTAACAGATATGTAAGTGGTTCAGCTATGAAATCAGCTGCCAGATTTAAAAAGCAGGGATCCAAAAGATCAGGACCTGCAGGCTTTCTCTGGTCTAAGGATTTCAGGGCTTTATGTACCACCTGCACTGAGAATGGCAAAAAGCTAAAAGTTTGACCAGCTCTCACTGGTTCATCCACACAGGGTTGTACAGAGACAGAGGACACTGAATCAAACAGCCTACCAGATGATACAAAGTGCTCATTGAAACAATTCAGCATTTCAGTTTTGTCATACAATTTGGCAAAAAAGTATTTAGTCAGCCACCAATTGTGCAAGTTCTCCCACTTAAAAAGATGAGAGAGGCCTGTAATTGTCATCATAGGTACACTTCAACTTTGACAGACAAAATGAGAAAAAAAAACAGAAAATCACATTGTAGGATTTTTTATGAATTTATTTGAAAATTAGGGTGGAAAATAAGTATTGGGTCACCTACAAACAAGCAAGATTTCTGGCTCTCATAGACCTGTAACTTCTTCTTTAACCTATTCAACCTATGGGGGCGCTATGTCATTATTGGATAAAAAAACGTGCCCTTTTTAAGCGCAATATTTTGTCACGAAAAGATGCTCGACTATGCATATAATTGCCAGCGTTTGGAAAGAAAACACTCTGACGTTTTCAAAACTGCAAAGATATTATCTGTGAGTACCCCAGAACTGATCTTACAGGCGAAACCAAGATGAAACTTCAAACAGGAAATGAACAGGATTTTTGACGCTGTGTTTTACTAACGTCTCCTTATATGGCTGTGAATATGCTGTGAACGAGCTTATGCGCTCTGCCGTTCATCCAAGATGTCTGCAGCATTGTGGCGTATTTGTAGGCATATCATTGGAAGTTTGGCCATAAGAGACTACATTTGCCAGGGGGCCGTCCGGTGTCCTTTGTCTAAATTGGTGCGCAATTGTCAGTAACACTCATTTTGCCATGGGATACAGAAACAGAAGCACACTTCCAGGAACGATACATCATTGAAGAGATATGTAAAAAAAACACCTTGAGGATTGATTCTAAACAACGTTTGCCATGTTTCAGTCGATATTATGGAGTTATTTTGGAAAAAGTTCTGCGTTTTTATAACTGAATTTTCGGGGTTTTTTGGTAGCCAAACATGACGCAGAAAACGGACCGATTTCTCCTGCACAAATAATCTTTCAGGAAAACTGAACATTTGCTATCTAACTGAGAGTCTCCTCATTGAAAACATCCGAAGTTCTTCAAAGGTAAATGATTTATTGAATGTTTTTGCTGGTTTTTGTGAAAATGTTGCCTGGTGATGCTAACGCTAAATGCTAATGCTAAATGCTAACGCTAAATGCTAAATGCTAGTTTTGCTATGGTAGAGAAGCATATTTTTGAAAATCTGAGATGACAGTGTTGTTAAAAAAAGGCTAAGCATGAGAGCTAGCATATTGATTTCATTTCATTTGCGATTTTCATGAATAGTTAACGTTGCGTTACGGTAATGGGCTTGAGGCTGTAGTCATGATCCCGGATCCGGGTTGGCTCGACGCAAGAAGTTAAGAGGTTCCTCTGTCCTCCACTCGTTGCCTGTATTAATGGCACCTGTTTGAACTTGTTATCAGTATAAAAGACACCTGTCCACAACCTCAAACACTCCAAACTCCACTATGGCCAAGACCAAAGAGCTGTCAAAGGACACCAGAAACAAAATTGTAGACCTGCACCAGGCTGGGAAGACTGAATCTGCAATAGCTAAGCAGCTTGGTTTGAAGAAATCAACTGTGGGAACAATTATTAGGAAATGGAAGACATACAAGACCACTGATAATCTCCTTCGATCTGGGGCTCCATGCAAGATCTCACCCTGTGGGGTCAAAATGATCACAAGAACAGTGAGCAAAAATCCTTGAACCACACGGGGGGACCTAATGAATGACCTGCAGAGAGCTGGGACCAAAGTAACTAAGCCTACCATCAGTAACACACTACGCCGCCAGGGACTCAAATCCTGCAGTGCCAGACGTGTCCCCCTGCTTAAGCCAGTACATGTCCAGGCCCGTCTGAAGTTTGCTAGAGAGCATTTGGAGAATGTCATATGGTCAGATGAAGCCAAAATATAACTTTTTGGTAAAAACTCAACTCATCGTGTTTGGAGGACAAAGAATGCTGAGTTGCATCCAAAGAACACCATACCTACTGTGAAGCATGGGGGTGGAAACATCATGCTTTGGGGCTGTTTTTCTGCAAAGGGACCAGGACGACTGATCCGTGTAAAGGAAAGAATGAATGTGGTCATGTATCGTGAGATTTTGAGTGAAAACCTCCTTCCATCAGCAAGGGCATTGAAGATGAAACGTGGCTGGGTCTTTCAGCATGACAATGATCCCAAACACACCGCCCGGGCAACGAAGGAGTGGCTTCGTAAGAAGCATTTCAAGGTCCTGGAGTGGCCTAGCCAGTCTCCAGATCTCAACCCCATAGAAAATCATTGGAGGGAGTTGAAAGTCCGTGTTGCCCAGCAACAGCCCCAAAACATCACTGCTCTAGAGAAGATCTGCATGGAGGAATGGGCCAAAATACCAGCAACAGTGTGTGAAAACCTTGTGAAGACTTACAGAAAATGTTTGACCTCTGTCATTGCCAACAAAGGGTATATAATGAAGTATTGAGATAAACTTTTGTTATTGACCAAATACTTATTTTCCACCATAATTAGCAAATAAATTCATAAAAAAATACTACAATGTGATTTTCTGGATTTTTTTTCTCATTTTGTCTGTCATAATTGAAGTGTACCTATGATGAAAATTACAGGCCTCTCTCATCTTTTTAAGTGGGAGAACTTGCACAATTGGTGGCTGACTAAATACTTTTTTGCCCCACTATATATAGCAACAGAGTCCTTCAAAACACATGACGGTAATTCATTAACATTACTGTTCCCAGACATAGCCTTCCAAAACTTTCTAGGGTCATTCAGGTTATCAGTGGTAACAGACATAAAATATTCAGACTTGGCCTTCCTGACAAGAAAAGAACACTTGTTTCGTAACTGCCTAAAAATAAGCCAATCGGCATCAGAACATGATTTCCTTGCTTTAGCCCAGGCTAGATTAAGGTCGACCACCATAGATATGTCACTGTCCACAATTGAGGGATAGCCAAGGTCAAGGGCTCTGTGACTGTGGCCCAGCGTCATCTTCAGAATGCCTTTCCTCATCAGAGGGTTGTGACCTTTCTTCTCAAAAGGTCAGCTCTGACACACTTGTGTCATCAGTGGCATCCTCAGAATGTGGTGTGTTCTGAGGGTTCTGACTGTGAATTTCCAGAGGTCAGCTCTGATACCCACAAACTAGTCCTCTCGCCCATGTCCATGTCTGCTATGTTATTTACAGATGAGGCCTCTGTCTCCTCTGTCTTTTTCTATTGATTGATTGATTGTTTGAGGAGTCTTCAGCGGACCAGAAGTCCACACACCATCTCGAGGGGCTCAGCCATGCTGAGTCAAGGCACCAGTGTAACAGATGTGATCGTACTTCGTAACTCTCTTGTGTTGTGTAATAAAGAAAGAATGTCTAGCCAGCCATCCCAGTTGATTGGTTTTTATTCCTGACAATAGACACAAGGAAACACAATAGATCAAATCAAATCAAATGTTATTTGTCACATACACGTGTTTAGCAGATGTTATTGTGGGTGTAGCAAAATGCTTGTGTTTTTTAGCTCCAACAGTTCAGTAATATCTAACAATTTCACAACAATACACACAATACACACAAATCTAAAGTAATGGAATGGAATGAAGAATATGTAAAAGTGTCCTGGGTGGTGTCCTGGTAATACTATTGCATTATCCTCTGCGTAGTTGTTGAGGAAGTTCACCACTCGCTGCAAATCCCTATGCTTCAGGTGCATCCTGTGCTTGCTTGGGCCAGCTCTCTTTTTGATGGGAGGCATTAGATCATTCTCCTTGTATGACTGGTGGAGTACAGTCAGGCATGTTCTACTGATGCTAAATGACAAATTCCAGATACAAATATATTAGCATTATTATACAATAGATAGCTGTAATCGCCGTCAGACACACCTGGCTAACTTGATAGGTCGTCAGCTAGCTAGCTAACAGTAAACTTTAACTTGGGGTCATTTTTTTTTAGACATAAAGCAATACAAACCGATTGTCATAGCTAGCTAAAGATAACCAAACTGTTTTCGCTTCGTCATTATGGGGTATTGTGTGTAGGTTGATGATGGAAAAAAACTATTTAATCCATTTTAGAATAAGGCTGTAAAGTAGCAAAATGTGGAAAAGTCATGGGGTCTGAATACTTTCCGAATGCACTGTAGAACGCCTCTCACCCCTCTTCTCCTTTATCTATCCTCAATCTCTCCTCTATCACCCTCCGGTCCTCCTTTCTCCTAAATGCCCTTGGCCCATACTGAAGCCTAATCATGCACACACATTCATATGCACACTCCCATGCCCACACAAGCCCCCTAATCCTAGCCCACTCAGTACACTTGCAGTGGAGAGAGCACCACCCCAGTGCACTTGTGGGAACCCGCTCGCTCACCAGGGACAGGATGAGAGCTTGCTCTACAGTCATCTCTCTCCCTCAATCTGACAGCGATCTGGGTCTGGGTGTATTTCTGTAAACCACTGAGGGAGTCTGTCAGCTGCCATGTGGGACCGCAACACCAGAGAATGTACCATTTCACTGGCCTACAGATTTCCGTTTTCCCCTGTCTTCAGCACCAACACTGTACTCTACTGTATACGTTGAGCTTTCTTAGACGGCATTAGATTCAATGTTAATGTTCAGACCTGGGTCAAATACATATAGGACAGACAACAGTTTGTCAAATACTTGAGGCGCACTTGATTTAGCTTTACTAGTCAAATGGAACTAATGGAAACCAAAATAATACACTGACGGACTACCCTTCACACTCGCTAAGTAAAATGAAGCGTCTATTCGGAGGTACAGTTCCTCAAGTCTCTTTACTCAGCCTTTCTTGGTCCTGGAGTGACAACATCAGCTCTCCTACACCTCCTCTGCGCCACCCTTGAATCAAAACATGACATTCCTGCTTCTGTCTTACTCTTCCAGGTGTGTGTTATAAATGTGTCCACACTTTGATAGTAAAATGTCTATGTGTTCCAAATATGTAACTGTGTGCAGTGCTCCTCTGCTCCTTGGGGCTGCTCTCCATCTTCCTGTTCACGTTGGTCCTTACCTACCTCCCAGTACCTGCACACACGTCACACACGCAAAAAGGTAGCTGCACACACACGCACACACGCACACACACGCACACACACACACACACACACACACACACACACACACACACACACACACACACACACACACACACACACACACACACACACACACACACACACACACACAATCAGAGGTTATCAGAGGAATTACAATTGCACATTTTCTTCTTCGTCACTTCAAGTCTCAAGTTCAACGTTTTTATTGTCACGTGTGCAGTAATCAATTTCCCAACAGTGCAGTCATCAATTTCAGCATAGTCAGTGCAAATAATTTAATAAAATAGAAGGGCAAATGCAGATACTCCATGTAGCCATTTTGCTAGCTATTTAGCAGTCTTATGGCTTGGGGAGGGAAGCTGTTCAGGAGCCTGCTGGTGTCAGACTTGATGCTTCGGTACCACTTACCGTGCGGAAGCTGAGAGAATAGTCTATGGCTTAGGTGGCTGGAGTCTTTTAACAATTTTACGGGCCTTCATTTCACACCACCACATTTGTTTCATAGCCTTGTGTGCCTGATTTACAGAAAGAACGTGTTTCATAGTAATGCAGTACCATCATTGTTAGCCTAACTCTGACCACTCTTCTTTACAGCCAGTTACTACCTGGTCAAATGCCCAGAGAGTAGGTTCGTCTTAACCATTAATTTATAGACTCCGTTATCAATAGCTAAATTGAATAATAGAATAATACAATTTAGTTAACTTCCAAGATAACATCTTTCTTATAATAACTGTTATATCTGACATGGGTGATTGATCATGTTAACTCCTCCTGTTCCTGTGTGACCCTAGCTCTGGAGAGACGGTGGCCAACTCCTCCACCTCGTCTCCTGGAACCCACAGGAACAACAAGAGACAGAAAGCACAAAGGAGAGACAAATCCAGAGAACCAGAGGAGACACCGCCACACATTCCAGACAAAGGTATGACCTCACAACAGCCTATGTATAGCAATAGAATGACTAGAAAGGGGAAACCCCTTCAGACCATGGCAATTTGACAGTACATTCATTGGTATACCTAAATTAGCATGGGAATTGTCCTTTCTAGTATTTATTTTTCTATTGACAACAGCCCCAGACCATTATTCCTCCTCCACCAAACTTTACAGTTGGCACCATGCACTTGGGCAGGTAGAGTTCTCCTGGCATCCATCAAACCCAGATTTGTCCGTCAGACTGCCAGTTGGTGAAGCGTGATTAATCACTCCAGAGAATGTGTTTCCATGGTGGCGAGCTTTACACCACTCCAGCCGATGCTTGGCATTGCGCATTGTGATCTTAGGCTTGTCCATGGATGCTCGGTCATGGAAACCCAATTCATGACACTCCCGGAAAATAGTTATTGTGCTGACCTTGGTTCCAGAGGCAGTTTGGAACTCTGTAACCGAGGACAAACAAATTGTACGCATTTCAGCACTCTGCGTTCCTGTTCAGTGAGCTTGTGTAGCCTACTACTTCGTGGCTGAGCCGTTGTTGCTCCTAGACGTTTCCACTTCACAATAACAGCACGTACAGTTGACATGGGCAGGGCAGTAATTTGACAGACTGTGTTGTTGGAAAGGGGGTTAAGTAGTCAGTTGTACAAATTAATTCATTCAACTGAAATTAGTCTTCTGCATTTAACCCAACCCCTCTGAATCCGAGAAGTGCGGGGGCATCATTAATCGACATCATCAGTGCCCGGGAAACAGTGGGTTAACTGCCTTGCTCAGGGGTAAGATGACAGATTGCTTACCTTGTCAGCTCGGGGATTCGATCCAGCAACCTTTCACTGATCTCTTCAGAAAAGGCCATTCTACTGCCGGTGTTTGTCTATGGAGATTGCATGGTTATGTGCTCGATTTTATACACCTGTCAGCAACGAATGTGGCTGAAATAGCCGAATCTACTCATTTGAAGGGGTGTCCAAATACTTTGTATATATAGTATTTTGGTACTTCCCTTATGCACTACGCTTTTTCATGTATTAACTTTTATTATACCACAGGTCAATATAGTTCACCAGTCTAACAGTCTATCCTGCCCTCTATCCACCATTCATAGTGACAATAGAGGTAGGTGGATAGTTTGTCCAGATCGGCAATAGGCTAACAAGCAATCATACCTCACATAAAAACATTCAAAGCTGCATATATTTTTTATTTGAATCGACAAGAACAAATAGGAATTGCTGATAGGAAGCGGAGACATGAGACACGCAGCTAAAAAAATCTCCCCTATTGATCTTGTTAAGGGATAATACAATTATCCTACCTAGACTAGCCTACAACACCACAATGCAATGAATATTGCATTATTGTTTTCAAGTGAAGTACAACATATTACTCTAGGCTGCAGTGAAAATGTCATTTGAATAACCCTGCAAAAGCCCTGTGATTTGAATGTTTATTCCATTTGGGATCAGTTGTGGGTTTACTCTTGACAGTTTATAAGGTCTGGAAAGGCACAGTAGCAGGCCAGTCTGGCTGTATTTTTACTTCTGATACTGAATACACTGACTGTTGTCGATCGTCATTCTCCCAAGTCTCCCTGTAATAATGTGGCCACATATGCTCCCGGCAGGCACAGTTCATCAAGGACAACAACCACCGGAGCCACTGCCTGTTCACCCCGGTATCATCCAGAAGGCGAGGTCAGTACAGGTGCATCAAAGCTGGGACTGAGAAACTGAAAAACAGCTTCTATCTCAAGGCCATCAGACTGTTAAATAGCCATCACTAGCACATTAGAGGCTGCTGACCTATATACATCGACTTGAAATCACTGGCCACTATAATAATGGAACACTAGTCACTTTAATAATGTTTACATATTTTTGCTTTACTCATGTGTATATATGTATATACTTTCTTCTATTCTACTGTATTTTAGTCTATGCCACTCCAATATTGCTCATCCTATTTATATATTCCTTAATTCCATTCATTTACTTTTAGGTGTATTGTGTGTATTGTTGTGGTTTGTTAGATATCACTGTGCTGTTGGAGCTGGAAACACAAGCATTTCGCAACACCCGCAATAGCATCTGCTAAACATGTGCATGCGACCAATAACATTTGATTTGATTTGATTTATTTCTTCAATTATTTTTATTGAACCTTTAGGCAAGTCAGTTAATAAGAACAAATTCGTATTTACAATGACGGCCTAGCTTCAGGAAAGCTTAACACATGCTCTGCCTCTTCTCAAATCCGAGCGGCTATTCCTTGGGCACCTAGTACCTAACTCTTAAATATAGTCTAAATATTTATAATATCACTTTTTAAATGTATTACATTTTATATGTGGCATAAACACAAGCAGCCACACTTTGTTTTATCTGATTAGGCTACTTCAAAAGTCTCCTGTAGGCATTCGCACGTTCTGTCACACCCTGATCTGTTTCACCTGTTCCTGTGATTGTCTCCACCCCCGCCATGTGTCGCTTATTTTCCCCAGTGTATTTATCCCTGTGTTTCCTGTTTCTCTGTGCCAGTTCATCTTGTATGTTTCCAAGTCAACCAGCATTTTTCCCTTTTTTCCCTTTCTCCTGCTTTTTGCATTCTCATTTTTCTAGTCCTCCCGGTTTTGACCCTTGCCTGTTTCTGGACTTTGTACCCGCCTGCCTGACCATTCTGCCTGCCTTGACCACGAGCCTGTCTGTACCTCCCGGACTCTGATTTTTACCTTTTTGCCTGTCCACGACCATTCTCTTGACTACCCCTTTGGATTAATAAACATTGTAAGACTCCAACCATCTGCCTCCTGTGTCTGCATTTTTTGGTCTCGCCTTGGGCCTTGACACGTTCATCCAAAATATAATTCCAGCATCCATAAAACTGGCTTGCCATCAACCAGGTTCCCATCCTACCTCTGTATAAGAGTAAAGTAGCCTACCTGTCTGATAAAAAAAATGTCACCACATCATTGGAAAGCATGCTGTTTATTAGGCTACAGATGAAACAAGTTATGATGAACTTCACAGAGGGGTGAAAGTGTAAGGTGATGAGGTTGATGCTCCTTTCAATAAATATCGAGGGTGTTATTCTGGCGACATGATGATGGATGCTTGGCTGCCATTTGACAAATAATTAATAATTGTCCATAATAATTTCATCATGTAGTAGGCTACAACTGACTAATAAAACAAACACCAAAATCGTTTTTGGGTGGACTTTAAGGACTTTAATCAAGGAATGAGTTGGCTGGGGTGATTCGATTTATACATGTTTTACTGTATGTGCAAGCTGTTGGCTAGAGCGCATGTGCCAAAACCAGAGTGGGTACATTCGCTATACATACATTTTTGTGAGCAAAATTGTCCATGAGAGGCTTTTGAGCCCCACCTGTTTTGAGCCCCACCTGTTTTGAGCCCCACCTGTTTTGAGCCCCACCTGATTTGAGCCCCACCTGTTTTGAGCCCCACCTGTTTTGAGCCCCACCTGTTTTGAGCCCCACCTGTTTTGAGACCCACCTGTTTTGAGCCCCACCTGTTTTGAGCCCCACCTGTTTTGAGACCCACCTGTTTTGAGCCCCACCTGTTTTGAGACCCACCTGTTTTGAGCCCCACCTGTTTTGAGCCCCACCTGTTTTGAGCCCCACCTGTTTTGAGCCCCACCTGTTTTGAGACCCACCTGTTTTGAGACCCACCTGTTTTGAGCCCCACCTGTTTTGAGACCCACCTGTTTTGAGACCCACCTGTTTTGAGCCCCACCTGTTTTGAGACCCACCTGTTTTGAGACCCACCTGTTTTGAGACCCACCTGTTTTGAGACCCACCTGTTTAGCTTTTTTTTTAAAGTGTTGCCTGTTTTGCATGTTATTTTGACTTTAATACATGTCCCGTAACAGTTTGTACACAATGTAGACATTTATTTTTATTTTTTATCATTGAGTTAATAAAGCTGCATACAACATGGTCTCTTTTCTGCTTTCTTGATTAAGGCAGCTCCAAAATGCAGGTGTTTCAGCCTAGCTCATTGCTTTCTGTGGTGGTGGGGGAGCCAGTGGAAAATACGGAGCGTAGGGGTTCGTAATGTGATTGGCTCAGTGTTCCGTGATTGGCTCAGTGTTCTATCACTCACGGGGACACTATGTCACCGCAACATCTACAGGGAGAGCTAGCCCTTTGGGTGCTGCCATAGAGTTACATTAGAAGTGCCCATCCAAGAAGGCTCAAGGTCATTGGCCACAAATAAAATGACGTCACGTTATATCTACAGCGGCTTTGATTGGACTGATCACACTTTCAAAATCTTAGCTAGCAGTCATCATCATGAATCAAGTCAACAATCTACTGGCAAATCCTTTGTCATATGAAGAGAAATTATGAAAAGGAATTACAGATAAAATGCATCGGTGCTCATCGGCCAACGCAAATTCAACAATGAGTGGTTTGGAAGGAATCAGTGACTAACTGCTACCATTGCAAAGTAATCACTGGCCTGCTATTCAGTAGAGTGGATGTGTGGTCCAAGTTTGGGTTTACGGGTCTCTTTTCCAACCTTAAAAGGATAAACATTCAACATTGGCTATACTGTCAATCCAGCATGACTTTTGCCGCGTTCGAAACAACTGGAAACTCGGAAATCTCAGACTTCAGTGAGTTCAAGACAACTGGGGGAAAAAAACGAGCACCTACTGGGAAAATACGTTTTGTTTGAACAGTCATCCAACTGGGAATCCAACTGGCCTCTTTAGAGCTCCGACCTGAAGATCACTGACATCATGAGTCAACCTTGTTTTTTTCCAAGTTCCCAGTTGTTCTGAAAGCACCATGAATCCAGAGAATGCCAGATGTTGATAATACATTTGATGACAAAATTTGTCACGAAGGACCGCCGCGCCACCTTGTTCAAGTGAGCACAACAAAGCGTTTATTGCAAAGGACCACAGGAGGGTCCAGGGGCAGGGTCTAGGGGCAGGGAGAAGGTCATACACAGGAAGTCCAAAAGGGCAACAGTACATGCAGGGAAAAGGCTAGTAAAGTAGTACGGGAGATCAGGCAATAGGTAGATAACAGGAAATCCAATAGGCTAAAGTACAGGCAGGGAATAGGCGTCATTAGTGAGGCAGGCAAAAACTATCATACACGGGAAGAGTGAATCACGGGGAAAAACAGCGCTCCAAAAGATGTGTGTCACAAAACAAACAATACCTCACAGTGATGGGGTGCAAAGAACTGAACTAAATAGTGTGTGATAATGACATACTGGTGTGTTAGGAGTGTGTATTGGAGGCGAAGTGAGGTGCAGGAGAGCAGAGTGTAGTGAACAGGCCCACTTTTTATTCCGGTCCAAAATGACAGCACAAAGTAACATAAAATGTGCCCAAACACGGAACATAAACAAAAAGTAATGCGTAACAATATCCACAATTCCAAAATACACGTATCACAAACAATCTTACTCAAAGTGCAAACCAGGTGTGAAGGGAACAAGACAAAACAAATGGATACATGAAAAATGGAGCAGCGATGGCTAGAAAGCCGGTGACGTTGACCGCCGAAGCCACCCGAACAAGGAGAGGAGCCGACTTCGGCGGAATTCATGACATGGTGTTTGAACAGGAGATTAGAATTCAGGTGATTGGGATCTGGAGAGTGAGCTGAGTTCAGGGGATCTAGGTGTTTGAGAGTGTGAGTTGGAAGCAGACTTTACAGGGGCTATAAATTTGGGTGAGTTTTTTTTCTCACCTGAGTGGCCTCGTTTCACTGCCAAAAATAAAATTAAACCATCTAGTGTTCAGTGAAATAACAACACAATGTCAAATACAGGTAGCCTAGTCAAATAATTAACATCCAATCATATTCACCGTTACTCTCTCGCGGGAATTCCACTAAAGGTCCATATGTAGCCAAACGTAGCTGCTGCTCATGTTGGTACCGTATCTGTACTGATGGCGCAAAGCCATGACAGGGAGACATAGTGAAGTGGTAACACGCATGCAAGCAGTCACTCCCGATGCCACTTGGGTACCCTGCAGCATCCACCAAGATGCTCTTGATGCCAAGGGAATGCCTGACACCTTGAAATACATTTTGGACACAACAGTGAAAATGATCAACTTTGTTCAAGCAAGGCCTCTGAACTCTTGTGTATTTTCTGCACTATGCAATGATATGGGCAGCGACCATGTAACGCTTTCACAACATACAGAAGTGCGCTGGTTATCAAGGGGCAAAGTATTGACACATTTTTTTTTATTGAGAGATGAGCTTTTCTTTTACTGACCATCATTTTCACTTCTCTGACCGCTTGCATGATGACGAGTGTCACGACTGGCCTATCTGGGTGATGTTTGTTCTCGCCTGAATGGTCTTAATATAGGATTACAGGCACTTTCCACAACTATATACAATGTGCGGGACACAATTGAGGCTATGATTAAGAAGTTGGAGCTTTTCCCTGTTTGCATTAACAAGGACAACACGCAGGTCTTTCCATCATTGTATGATTTTTTTTATGTGCAAATGAACTCAAGCTTACGGATAATGTAAAATGTGATATAGCGAAGCACCTGAGTGAGTTGGGTGTGCAATTATACAAGTACTTTCCTGAAACGAATGACACAAACAACTGGATTGGATTCGATATCCCTTTCATGCCCTGCCTCCAGTCCACTTACCGATATCTGAACAAGAGAGCCTCATCGAAATTGCAACAAGTGGTTCGGTTAAAATTCTATTTAATCAGAAGCCAGAGTATCCTGCCTTGGCAAATCGCGCTGTTAAGACACTGATGCCCTTTGTAACCACGAACCTATGTGAGAGTGGATTCTCGGGCCTCACTAGCATGAAAACTAAATACAGGCACAGACTGTGTGTGGAAAATTATTTTAGACTGAGACTCTCTCCAATACAACCCAACATTGCAGAGTCGTGTGCATCCTTTCAAGCACACCCTTCTCATTAACCTGTGGGGAGCTATTCACAATTTTCAATGAACAAATAAGGTTTTATATGTGGTTGGTGGATGGTTAAATAAAGAGCAAAAATATTTATTATTATTATATTATTATTTATGGCCTGGTCCTATAAGAGCTCTTTGTCACTTCCCACGAGCCGGGTTGTGACAAAAACTCACACTCATTTTTATGTTTAATAAGTATATCGTATAGTGTGTGTGTGTGGCAGGCTTACAATAATGGCAAAAAACAACATTTGAGAGTGCGCTGACCCTGGTGCTATAGGGAGTACGCAGCTGGAGGTTGAATGTTTGGGGTACGGGACTATAAAAAGTTTGGGAACCACTGCTGTAGCATATGCTGCAGGAAATGTAGGGACCATAATGCAAATAAGTCCCTGACTTTATTGCAGTGGCGTGCCGTGGACCTGGGGCCTGGGCCTTCAGTGAGGTCCTACACAGTCCCACCCGAATGAATCCATCTCTTATTACCATCATTATGATGCCATGGCTCTAGACACTATACAGTTAGACAGAAACGCAGTATAACCAGGCGTTGCGTCACCTTGAAATTGACATTTTTATTCAGAGAATTGCAGGGGAAGAGTACAATACAGTACAGTTCAACTAATAGGCAAGAACATAGTCGAGTGCAACAGAGTTGTATTAATATTCTTCTATCCATTTCTGGTCCACAAACTTTGGGCTTTAAGTCCCAAAAAAATTAAAAATACAGTTCCTGTCTACCCAAAAACATGACAAAATCAATGAGTCTTTTCAATATTTCCCTATTTTTCTTCACCTTTTCATTGTGCAGCTCCATTGCCCTGCGCGCTTGTTCGTTGAGCTGTAGATCCACTCGGGTGTCCCCAAAGGTTTTCCAAAGCACCATTGCTTGTAAGTGCCCAGCCGTAATTTGGTGTCTCGTTGCTGCCTTGGTTAGACAACTCAAGTTTGCAAAGCCAGTGTGGCTCCAAACACCAAATCGATCACTTACAAATAATAGGCATTCCCAGCAGTACAGTTTGCAGTGCTTCTCGGAGCCTGTGAGCCATTGATAGCGCTCGTAGTTGGAACTTTGAAAGTGGCAAATTAAACCCTTTCCCGCCTGTGACAGGCTTTGTAGCGTCAGCGTCGGGCGACCTCTCCTTACAATGTCTAACTTTTCATGAAAAGTTCGTCTTGAGAATGGCGTTATAATTATATCCTCGACCAAATCGATATCTTCTGCCATTGTGGGTTGAAAAAACAGCTTAGTAGCACGCAAATTAATTTGTTTATCAAATTCAGTTTCCTAGTTCTGAGGTTCTTCATAGACCTGCCCATAGGACTTGCCTCTCAATATTGGTAATCCAATCAAAAGATGTGCACGCACTACACCTGCTAGCTGGCTCCTGTGTAACACTGGAGCCAGCCAGCAGGCGTACAATAGCCAACTCTAAAGCTGATTGGTTGACACTAAATTTTAATTTCCATTCACTTTAAGCTACAAGTGCCCGCACTGTTGATTCTGAAGGCCTGAGGGCAGATTTTAGACCCCTGGCAACACATGATGGCTGAATATGATTGGATAAAAGATCTAACATAAAGACCAGCCCTCCAAATCTCAACCTGGGGCTGGAAGCAGTGCAACCAAGAGGAAAGCTATGAAATGAAGAGTATAACTCTTACTCTGGGGAATAATTTAAAACATATTTGTGGGAAAATATATATATATCTTTTTTATATTCTGATGATGTTTAGGCCAGCAGAGAAGGCCTTGCTGGCCCTGACGGCCCACCACTGCTTTATTGTGTAATCCCAGTCACTTTTTAAATGATTTGTGCATATATATATAAAACCAATCAATCAATCAATCAAAGTTGTGCAGCGGCAATTTGATGAATGGAAAGAGACATAACATACAAAACACCAAAAGGCTTAATGAAATTCAGACATTGTCAAGCCTTCGATACTGGGTAAGCCTACAAGGTAGGGAGGGGTGTATTTTCTGTTTGTCCAGATTGGCATAGTCTATTTATTGTGGTGTTGAAAACACAAACCATGAAATTGAAGTGCCCGAAGTCGGTATGCTTTATTCATGGGTTGTGTGATGCATTGGCACAGAAACCTGTTGGTGGACAATATGTTGCATATGATAAAACAAGCAGGGAGACTGAGCTCCTCTATGGGGGTCAGCGAACCCTCAACCTTCTAGTGCGTAGCCCTGAGTGGCATCGACTGTGCCACAAATGCAAAGTAGATATCCACATTTATCTAATCAAATCCAATTCTATTGGTCACATACACTTGTTTAGCAGATGTTATTGCGGGTGTAGCAAAATGCTTGTAGCTTTATTTCTTTCCAAACAAAAATATGTATTTAGTCTGTTGTGTCTTTTTAAACATAGGGTCGCTACAGTTATTATTAATTGTGGTTGAAAACCTTATTTTGAGTTTATTCTATGAGGGGGGAGGGTGTTCAATGTATTTTACAATACAAGGGGAGAATCATGTGGAAACATTATGACACCTTGAGTTGGACAAAATGTCAGTCTATCCTTAAGAGCTCCTCTTATTGGTCACCTACACCCACACCCTCAGCCAATTATAACACATAAAGTTACATAATTAAATTACAGGATTTTTGCCTTCTGATTCCTATCCTTTATTAATAATTTTCCGCGTTTAATCTTTTTGTCATAAATTGTATAACGTTTACATTTAAAAATCTCATTTACTTATATTTTTCAATTGCGTTATTGGGTGTAGGAGCTAAGAGAGGGGAAGTTCCAGAGTTGGTCTCAGAGGGCTGTTGTGTGTGTTCTCTGCTGCATTTATTGCTGCTCTGTCCTCCTGTTGTGAGCCTGCTAATTCTATTCAGCGTTATTGCTTTCCAACCAAAATTATTTATTTAGTCTGTTGTGTCTTTATTACATTTACATTAACTGTAAAAAAAGTATCATACAAATATGGACCACAAATAAAAATACAAAAGGATCAGTGAATATATTTTTTTTCCTGTCAGTAGAAAAGGGTGTTATTGTTGAGACCGAGCTGTGTTGTAATTCACTGTAATTCACCTGGTCTGACTTTGCCTGGCCAAGAAATTAATGAGTCGCTCCCACGCAGATTGCTGATTGAATTTAGTGTGACTGAAAGGGGATCTGAGGACAAGGGATAGAGATCCTTTATACAAAATTCCCCTCCTTAGATCCCTGTCCAGTTCTTCCGTTACAGAGAATGTTCTGTTATACTGGAGAAAATGTGAAGCCTGTAAACCAATACCTTCAACAATTGTAAATGAGGGGGAGAAAGTTTTTTAAAACTATGCTAACCTTCTCCCTCTCCACTCCTCCAGTTGAAGGTCTGTGTGGAGCACAGCCTGATGTATCCAGAGTTGCAGCTGGTATGACCCAGGCCTGAATTCCCCTCCTCCTCCTCCTCCACTTCTCCGTCCTCTCCCTCCATCCCTGAGCCTGTAGCCTCCACCCCTTTCAGCTCCAACACGGTCTATACCCAGATCCTGTTCCAGGAGAAACCGCTTTAGATTTCTTAATTAACCTTTACTTATCCATATGGTCTTTGATGTGCGCCACAAGACTGTCTTAGCCTGCTGAGCTGAAGTGTTGGAACAAGCTACGAACCTTTGAGGTTTCAGGCAAGAGCATAGTTCACTGAACCAGTCCTTACACTTGTGGAAATTGGCCAATATGGATAGGGCCAAATTGAAATGTTTCTAACAGAAGAACTATAAAAAGCATATGCATTACCATGGTAGCAATTGAAAGACAAAACTTTGAAAGTTTTATCAGACCAAAGGTGAGGACACAACAGTTCACCTAACACAAGACTAAATCCAAACATTACACTGTTGATTTTATGTTCATTTTACATTTACTGTACCTTTCACAGCATTTTTCAATAATGAAATATGTAGGTTGTTGCTTTTCTGAAGGCTTTTGACACTGTGGACCATGCTGTGTTAGTGCAAAGGTTAAAATGTTGTGGAATTACTGGTCATGCTCTAGATTGGTTTATAAGTTACCTATCAAATCGTACACAATGTGTAATGGCAGATGGTTGTAAATCTGAATCCATAGAGGTGTGCTCAGGTGTTCCGCAAGGTTCTATTTTGGGCCCACCGTTGTTCATTTTGTATATCAACAACATTGGGGATCTTATTGAAACAGCGGATGTTCATTTTTATGCAGATGATACTGTTCTTTATTCAAGTGCTAGTAGTTTATCTTTAGCTTTTGAAAATGCCCAAAGAGCCTTTAACATCATACAACAGAATCTGTATGATTTAAAGCTGATTCTAAATTCGGGTAAAACAAAATGCATGGTATTTTCAAATGCCAGGCATGTTACAAATCATGTCATTGCTACATTGGCTGGACATACTATAGAGCAAGTTAAAGTGTATAAAATATTTGGGTGTGTGGGTTGATGATAAGCTGAGCTTCACTGTGCTTGTAGAGAACTTGATAAGGAAGCTCAAGCTGAAAATAGGATTGGCTTGTTTTTCTTTTGAGGCCAGGAAGGAGCTGGTACGATGTACATTACTGTCGGTTTTAGATTTTCGTGTTGTTATATTCTGTATATGCAGGCCTCAGCCACTACCCTGAGAGCACTTGATTCAGTGTATCATGCAGCCCTCAGGTTCATTACAAATCAGAAACGTCTAACACATCATTGTGATCTCTACAGCGCTGTTGGCTGGTCGTGATTGACCTTGCGTAGGCTTAAACACTGGTATACACTGATTTATAAGGCCATATTGGGTAAAATGCCATTTTATCTCTGTTCTTTTTTAGTCAGGTCAGTAAATAAATATAAATTACGGCCCCATTCTGATTTGCTTCTAACAGTAGCAAAAATTAGAACAGGTCATGGTCATTCTATTTTTGACGCGCTGCAAGTCCCGCCTCTTCCATCTCCTCATTGGTTTTTAGGACCATATACGCACGTGGGTGATTGAAAGCTGAACTATGGTCCAAATCCAGTCCTGTTGGTGGTGGTAATGCACCTTAAAGTTGGTTTGCCAACCGCCATCTAAAGTCCACAGACGAAGAAGAAGAAGAAGAAGAAGAAGAGATTACTAGAAACTAACTAAATTTCCCCTTTTATCTGTGGATTATTTGTCGGAGTAGAGAATACACGATTTGTGTGACTCAAAATGGGTCAAAATTTGACAAAGATCCAGGAAAAAAAGGAACTTGTGCATTCCAGGTAAAATAACAACCCAATGTTTATATCCCAGGACAAATTAGCTAGCAACAGCACGCTAGCTAGCTAAATGTCCATGAATGTTTCATGTTTCGACCTGTCCCCAAACTAATATAGTTGGTTCAGAGTTCGTTTTGATATTTCAACCTGCTTTTCCTGATCGCATCTGGTGTGGATGGAAAAAAAATCTACATCCACGAGCGGGCCCGGTGTAGTCAGCATGTTAGAGATGTGTGTCTTATAATGGTGTCTTCAACAATGTTAGCTACATGCTAGCTATTTCATTAATTAACTTGCCAATATTGGAAAGTCAACAACAAGTTGGCTATGGTAGAAAGCGTTAAAAGTCGGTCTCTGTTTAACGTAAAAAAAGAAGAAGAAAAGGTAAATAAGCACTAATGTATCTACAAAAGTGTGGAGATGTTACATAAGTAATTGTATAAATCATATTATAACTGGGTTATACCTGAAAAATTGTAATTTTCACATTTGTATCCTGTTTCAATAAAGAACATTATTGTTTGAGTTGGTAAACAACTGTCGATGGTGTTGAATTTAGACTCGCTTGAACCCAGACCCACATCTATAAATGGATTAACAAATATTAGGATAAACAAATGCAGTTATATCACTACAATAGGGATACTAAGAATGTATGGCAAACAATCTAGGGTTAAACGTGTAGAAATTCCTCACAGACACTGAGATCTCATGGGACAGAAAGACGTACTTCTTACTTATTAAGCACAGCAGCACTCCTAATTTTCGGTCTACTTTCTAGAGTTTCAACAACACACCCCAGTCATAAACACCACAGACATAAACACTAAATGTGAGTCTTTATCCTGGAGGCAGGAGGTGCCACGCTCTACTGCCCACCAGGGGTGAAGGAGGAGGCCATTTTGTGAAGGTCAGATTGTGAAGGATGGAAGGAGTGAGTGATGGGATGTATGAAGAGAACGAGAGAGAGAATGAGACAATGCTCCCATCCTTCTATCAGAGACCGGGAAAGTGGGGGCAGAGACAGGGAATAGGAATATGGAGGAGGAAGAGGAAGAGGAGGAGGTGGAGTCAGTGACTGGGATGAACCCTCTAATGGGAACATTTATTCAAATTAGACTAATTGTAATCATGCTTGATAATTAGCTTTACAGTGCATTATAATTGGGTTAGACTACAATATGGTTCTGCCTAGGAACTATAATTTATTTGATTTAATTATTCTGATGAACCCAACGGTGTGGCATTTCATATCATAAAGCCAGTGGAGGAGAGAGAATGGCCGTGGACTGTTGTCTCTGAGAAGGTCATAGCTGGCTCTATGGGAGAGTTATGGGACTATTTTCCAGGCTATTAAGCCACTCCACTTAGCACAATTAGCACCACGCTCAAAGGTTAAAGACAGAGCCATAGCTATGGCTGCATCGGATGGCCATGGAGCATAATAATGGAGGGCGAGGTGGAAAGAAAGAGACATCTTAGGATGGCTACAGAGCATGTTGATGGAGCAGGAGGTATAGAGAGTAGGAGGGAAAGAGGGAACGATGTGGATGGGAAGAGGGAGAGAGAGACCTCGCTCTTCAAGTTGGTCACAGCAAATTAATGGGCATCCACAGCTGCCTTTTTCTCTTTGTGGGAGAGATAGAGAGAAAGGGGAAGGTAATTCCATTCAAAAAACATTCTACATTGTTACACCCTAGCCTTGCCATATTTGGTTGTCTCCTCTGTGAGGTATTTGGTATCCCCAGCTAATTGACTCGGTAGCTGTATTTTTATTTGCTAATTTTCTTACTTTTTAACTCTGCATTGTTGGGAAAGGACTCCTAAGTAAGCGTTTCATGGTAAAGCATACACCTGTTAAGGCACGTGACAAATACAATTTGATTTGTTGTTGTTGTGGGCTATTATTATTGAGGCACATGGGTGTGCTCATGTGTGGTTTGTCTTGTGAGAAAGCAGAGCAGTGTGGGTAATCTGTTATGAGTTAGGGTCATGGCTATGGTTTGAAGGGGGAACACACACCAGGCACAGACAAATCCCACTGATAACACACAAACACACACAAAACATCCTGAAAACCTTGTGCGGCATGCTACTTATAAAAAGCCATAGCTCTCCCTCCCTCTGTCTAGAGAATGCAAACACAGAGTTCTTCTGGGTTAGAAACCTGGGTCTGAAACATACCACTCAACGGAAATGTGTTTGTTTTCAGTGCATGTTAAGAGGGAAAATCCAAAGCTCAGTAAATTAATTTTCCTCATCCATCTACACAAAATACCCCATAATGACAAAACAGAAACAGATTTTTAGAAAACAGAAATATTACATTTACATAACTATTCAGACCCTTTGCTATGAGACTCGAAAGTAAGCTCAGGTGCATGCTGTTTCCATTGATCATCCTTGAGGTGATCAATAGAGTACCTCTATAGAGTCCCTCTATGGTAAATTCAATTGATTTGACATGATTTTGAAAGGCACACACCTGTCTATATAAGGTCCCACAGTTGACAATGCATGTCAGAAAAAAAACCAAGCCATGTCGAAGGAATTGTCCATAGAGCTCTGAGACAGGATTGTGTCAAAGCACAGATCTGGGGACGAGTACCAAAACATTTCTGCAGCATTGAAGGTTCCCAAGAACACAGCGGCCTCCATCATTCTTAAATTGAAGAAGTTTGGAACCACCAAGACTCTTCCTAGCGTCAAACTAAGCAATCAGGGGAGAAGGGCCTTGGTCAGGGATGTGACCAAGAACCCAATAGTCACTCTGACAGAATTCCAGAGTTCTTCCGTGGAGATGGGAGAACCTTCCAGAAGGACAACCATCTCTGCAGCACTCAACCAATCAGGCCTTTATGGTAGACTGGCCAGATGGAAGCCACTCCTCGGTAAAAGGCACTTGTAGCGTCATACCAAAGAAGACTCTATAGACTGTAATCGCTGCCAAAGGTGCTTCAACAAAGTACTGAGTAAAGGGTCTGAATAATTATGTAAATGTGATATTTCCGTTTTTTTATATTTTTAAATAAATGTGCAATCATTTATACAAATCAGCTTTTGCTTGGTCATTATGGGGTATTGTATGTAGATTGTTGCGGAACAAAAACCGATTTAATCCATTTTAGAATAAGGCTGTAACGGAACAAAATGTGGAAAAAGTCAAGAGGTGTGAATACCTTCCAAATGCACTGTCTCTGCATTCTTCTAAACGTAAACAACAGTCTGAGATCTTACGACCACATATATATTTTTTAAATGATAACATACACACATGTACACATGGATTTTGTGTTGTAGATACTGTATGCGGTAGTAGAGTAGTAGCCTGAAGGCAGAATACTTCATGTGTTGTGAAATCTGGTGTGAAATGTATTGTAACATTTCAAAAATGGTATAACTGCCTTCATTTTGCTGCACCCCAGGAAGAGGAGATGAATCCTTGGAGATCCATAATAAATATAGCTCATGGAGATCCATAATAAATACAAATGCAAATGCAATTCCATTTTGTTTCTTTGTTCTAGTTTCTATGTAATTGGCTGAAATAAACCATATGACATATTAAGGCATGCACTTCCTGTTTTGACGCACAGTGCACATGTGTGTGTTTGTCCACACATCTCCAAATAAAGCAACCAGCACACCAAAATAACAGCAAACAGATATATTATAAGTCAATACAATCCATTACATACTTAGATGCATACATTTACATTTAAATAATCGGTCTTCATCAACAAAATACCTAAACGTCAGTAGTATTAAAATGTACAATCTGTACAAATTTCATGTCACTTCACTCTAGGTTGAAACCGCAAGATACATTGTCTACTGATGATCGAATGCATGTCATTGATCTGTTTCTTCCATGTCACATGTTCATCTTGTAAAACGGTCCAGTGTAAAGGGTTTGTAAACCTTGTTGGATTCTAGCTTGGACCATACTTATTCATGTTACCATACTAATTTACACGCATAACGAGTATATATATATATATATATATATATATATATATATATATATTGTGGTCAATGGAGGGTGGATAAGGTGGAGTGCAGAAATGGTACATTCTGTCAGAACATGTTATTGTCAAATCTCATGTATTCTATAGAGAGGCAAAGAGTAAGAGTCTGGTTTAAGTTACTGATAAGGTTGGATAGCCGTGAATTAGGGAGGAGTGAGGAATTTGGGCCGAGGTCAGGTCAGATGAAGGAACAGTCACCACTTAACCTTTTTGAGATAGGGGGCAGCATTTTTTTTAAACTTTTGGATGAATAGCATGCCCAGAGTGCACTGCCTCCTACTCTGTCCCAGATGCTAATATATGCATATTATTAGTAGTATTGGATAGAAAACACTCTGAAGTTTTTAAAACTGTTTGAATGATGTCTGTGAGTATACCAGAACTCATATGGCAGGCGAAAACCGGAGAAAAATCCAACCAGGAAGTGGGACATCTGAGGTTTGTAGTTTTTCAAAGCTTGGCCTACCGAATACACATTGAGATATGGATAAAGTTGCACTTCCTACAGTTTCCACTAGATGTCTTTAAAAACGTGAATGAGGATTCTACTATAAAGGAGGGGCTCATGAGACCTCTTTGAGTCAGTGGTCTGGCAGAGAGCCTTGGTCTCATGACGTGCGCTCACCAGATGTTTTGGAATCAAAACATTAATGCACGTAAGGCGCCAATGTAAACTGAGATTTTTGGATATAAATATGCACATTATCGAACAAAACATACATGTATTGTGTAACATGATGTCCTATGAGTGTCATCTGATGAAGATCATCAAAGGTTAGTAATTCATTTGATCTATATTTCTGCTTTTTTGTGACTCCTATCTTTGGCTGGAAAAATGGCTGTGTGTTTTTTGACTTGACATAATAACATAATAACATAATCATATGTTGTGCTTTAGCTGTAAAACATTTTTGAAATCGGACACGATGGGTAAGATTAAAGAGATGTTTAACTTTCATTTGCTGTGAAAGTTACATATTTCCCAAAAATATTTTTGAATTTCGCACGCTGCCTTTTCAGCGGAATGTTGTCGAGGAGGAACCCCTGCGCTAGAAAGGTTAAGTTCCCGCCTAGCAACAGAAATGTATTGGCTGTCTAGAGGAGCAAGGAGGAGACTCCGCCTAGAAGGAGGGTATAAATATATGTGCCTGTGTAAACATGTATTTGTCTTTTCAGCTGTTTGACCCAGTGGGTAAATCAACTTGGTTTGAGCTTTGACTAGTTGTCCGTTAGTTCTTCACTCTGTTTGTCAGAACCTAACAACCCTCAAGAAGTCCTGATCCTCCCTCTCGCTGTTTCTTTACTCTCGTTCTTTCCTCTCTGAACTCTCTCTAATTGGAGTGTATGGTCATTGTGGAGGTAAAAAGTGAGTGAACAAGTGTTTGCGCACATGCAGTGCAAGAAAAGAGTTCCTGAAGTGCAGGCTGGGTAGTGGGTGTGCTGTTGGTGGAATGGGACATGCTCACATACACACACACACTTCTCCCCCGTCACTCACAAGTCCAAGTGAACACTCTACCCGAGGCATCTCCCACCAGCAGAGTAGCATGTGTCCTATACACAGACAGAGAAAGACATGGCTGTATGTGTTTAGTTTTTCATAGGTATGCGTATGTGTGTGCTAGATCATGCGCCCGTGCGTGTGTGTTACCTGGATATGGCTAGAGCAGTGACGGTAGGATTGTTTTTGTTTTACATCGTCTGGACACGGATTGACTTCAGTTCTCGACACAACACCAGGTATCTCTCCCAGCTCTGACCCTGACCAGACATACAGTACCTACACAGGAATGATCAATATAACAACAGTATTAAATCAGTTCTACCCTAATAGACCTACAGTACAGTATAACATATCCTGTTACACCAGCTGTCTCTCCCAGCCCTGACATGTTAGAGTAGACCTACAGTACAGAAGATTATATACCAACTATATAATATAATTTAACAACAAAGCCTCTTTAACAACAAAGCCTCTTTAAAAATCAACTATGCCTTCACCCATCCAATCAGGTCAAATTTCTTCAAGGAGGGAAAGATAGCTTTTTAAATTAGTCAATCAGGGTCAAGGCTCTGACAAGACCTTGAGAGAACAATACCACCAGAGCCTGTTTCAACAGTAGCTTATATTACATGGTCAGCAGGCTGGTAGAGTGGGAAGAATCCCTCTATATAAACCTCACCATTACACGAGGACTGTTCTGATGTAATTTACCAGGGTAATACTGCTATGAGCTGACGATGTGCTACCAACACCAAACAAATTACAGCTGGGTATTATTGCTTTCTAAATTGCACATGCACGCCTGTGCACATACGCACGCGCGCACACACACACACACGCACAAACGTCAGCAGAATTGCTCATCAGTGTTTACCCTTGGTATCTATTCATAACTTAATAACTCAATAAATCCAGGCAGCTAGCCTTGATGTTAGCATGTGTATTCTGGAACTTCACAGTCAATCCCAATAGCCCCCTTAGCCCTCCCTCTCATTTTTGAGTGTCCCATGGGGGTGGAGTGGCACTACAAAACCTGCGAAACTAGTGGTAGGGAGAGATAAATAACCCTAGGGAATAGGACATACCTACATCACTCACGCACATTAGAAGTGGATAGCCTAGCAAGCAATTCATTGACGACAAGCCTTTTGTTTTTCACAATGCCTGTACTGACGGCAGTAATAGCTTTTCCTGTGTCAAGAACTGCAACGCTGCTGGGTTTTTCAAGCGCCAACTGATTCCTGTGTGTATAAAGAACGGTCCACCACACAAAAGACGTCCAGCCAATTTGACACAACTGTGGGAAGTGTTGGAGTCAACATGTCAACAGGAGTCAACAGGTGTTCTTAATGTTTTGTTCACTCAGTGTATATACACTGCTCAAAAAAATAAAGGGAACACTAAAATAACACATCCTAGATCTGAATGAATGAAATATTCTTATTAAATACTTTTTTCTTTACATAGTTGAATATGCTGACAACAAAATCACACACATATTATCAATGGAAATCAAAGTTATCAACCCATGGAGGTCAAAATGGAGGTCAAAATTAAAGTGGAAAACCACACTACAGGCTGATCCAACTTTGATGTAATGTCCTTCAAACAAGTCAAAATGAGGCTCTGTAGTGTGTGTGGCCTCCAAATGCCTGTATGACCTCACTACAATGTCTGGGCATGCTCCTGATGAGGTGGCGGATGGTCTCCTGAGGAATCTCCTCCCAGACCTGAACTAAAGCATCCGCCAACTCCTGGACAGTCTGTGGTGGATGGAGCGAGACATGATGTCCCAGATGTGCTCAATTGGATTCAGGTCTGGGGAACGGGCGGGCCAGTCCATAGCATCAATGCCGTCCTCTTGCAGGAACTGCTGACACACTCCAGCCACATGAGGTCTAGCAATGTCTTGCATTAGGAGGAACCCAGGGCCAACCGCACCAGCATATGGTCTCACAAGGGGTCTGAGGATCTCATTTCGGTACCTAATGGCAGTCAGGCTACCTCTGGCGAGCACATGGAGGGCTGTGCGGCCCCCCAAAGAAATGCCACCCCACACCATGACTGACCCACCGCCAAACCGGTCATGCTGGAGGATGTTGCAGGCAGCAGAACGTTCTCCACGGCGTCTCCAGACTCTGTCACGTCTGTCACATGTGCTCAGTGTGAACCTGCTTTCATCTATGAAGAGCACAGGGTGCCAGTGGCGAATTTGCCAATCTTGGTGTTCTCTGGCAAATGCCAAACGTCCTGCACGATGTTGGGCTGTAAGCACAACCCCCACCTGTGGACGTCAGGCCTTCATACCACCCACATGGAGTCTGTTTCTGACCGTTTGAGCAGACACATGCACATTTGTGGCCTGCTGGAGGTCATTTTGCAGGGCTCTGGCAGTGCTCCTCCTGCTCCTCCTTGCACAAAGGCGGAGGTAGCGGTCCTGCTGCTGGGTTGTTGCCCTCCTACAGCCTCCTGCACGTCTCCTGATGTGCTGGCCTGTCTCCTGGTAGCGCCTCCATGCTCTGGACACTACGCTGACAGACACAGCAAACCTTCTTGCCACAGCTCGCATTGATGTTCCATCCTGGATGAGCTGCACTACCTGAGCCACTTGTGTGGGTTGTAGACTCCGTCTCATGCTACCACTAGAGTGAAAGCACCGCCAGCATTCAAAAGTGACCAAAACATCAGCCAGGAAGCATAGGAACTGAGAAGTGGTCTGTGGTCAACACCTGCAGAACCACTCCTTTATTAGGGGTGTCTTGCTATAATTGCATATAATTTCCACCTGTTGTCTATTCCATTTGCACAACAGCATGTGAAATTTATTGTCAATCAGTGTTGCTTCCTAAGTGGACAGTTTGATTTCACAGAAGTGTGATTGACTTGGAGTCACATTGTGCTGTTTAAGTGTTCCCTTTATTTTTTTGAGCAGTGTATATTACTGTAAATATTTATCACGTTCCTCATGTATGGTTATATATTTTGATATATTGAATGTTGATATTGTGAACCGATATGATATATTTTTACCTCTCGCTTCAGGAAGTGATGTCACTGAGCACTGCCCCTATATATAGGACCTTCTTCCCCCACCTAGGATATGGATGCCTGATCATGACCTAAGGGTCGAAACATAACAATAAAATCACCCGGGAGCATGAACAGCAGTGTGTGTTGTTTTCCTGTTTATTTTTCATGAGTTCACCTATAACTCCAGCACCTGCAAAAAAAAGAACCTGGATGTGCGTATGTTCTTCCGCCTTTGTAAAATTAAAGTGTTTAGTGACTTTAAAACAGTTACAGTGAATGACAGTGAATGTTCCTGAGTGGTTGAGTTACAGTTTTCAATTAAAACTACAGTGAGCTCCAAAAGTATTGTAACAGTTACACATTTTTTGTTGTTTTGGCTCTGTACTCCAGCACTTTGGATTTGAAATGAGTGTAGGCTTACCGTGAGGTCGTTGACAGCCAGTGCTGTGACGCTAGCCTTGTGTGCAGGTAGCTGAGTGATGTAGTTGAATTCCTCCGGATCCCACAGGATACAGGTGAGGTCGCGAGACGAAGGAGATGATTGTGGACTACAGGAAAAGGAGGACCATTCTCATCGACAGGGCTGTAGTGGAGCAGGTTGAGAGCTTCAATTTCCTTTAAACTGTATTGTTGGTTAAAGGGCTTGTAAATAAGGATTTCACTGTAAGGTCCACACCGGTTGTATTCGGCGAGTGTGATAAATTACATTTCTTTTGATTAGAGAACCTCTGACCATCACTCCATGAACCTCAGACACCACCATTACTACATTGTTATAATCATACAACGCCTGAGAGACAGTTTATGATATTCACTTTATCAAACATGCACTGCATGCATACACACACACACACACACGCACGCACGCACGCACGCACACACACACACACACACACACACACACACACACACACACACACACACGTTTTATGATCAAAGTAAGGACCACAGGAGAAAATAGGACTTTCAATAGGGCTAAATACATACTCACCAATACCACAACTCACCAATATCACCACACACACACACACACACACACACACACACACACACACACACACACACACACACACACACACACACACACACACACACACACACACACACACACACGCATGCACACACGCACACACACACACACACACACACAAACACACACACACACACACACACACACAATCCCGTCTGAGTTTCCATCCTTGCTGATGGAAACATTCCACCCAAAAACCTTTGAGCTGGTCCCGGCAGGGACTGCTATGGTTTAGTTGGGACACGCTGCACACAGCATCTCCCCCCAGTCACACACACTCTCACATACGGCAAAGGTCTATGAGAGGGAAAGAGAAACACACACGCACGTTAACCATGGTCAATGTTATAAAGATGTTGGCCAACGGTCGAGCTGTATGTTATGTGGCTGCCTCTGAAAATTGTGTTCATGATGGATGGATGGATGGAAGGAAGTGGACTGGACTGTAATATCGCTAACATTGTCAGTCTGATTTCATCAAATATTTCATAGCATACTACTTTCTCAGTGCTGTAGTGTACAAAGGAGCAGGAGTTATCAGGGAAGCCCCGGGAGAAATAGACGCTCCACAGAGGAGGGATCACTAGCCTGTTCTTTTCTGCAACCAGAACCTTGCTGTCCATACAAAGCACCTGGCTTACTGGACTACAAAGAAGCTCTGGAGGGGGTAGAGACCGGGCGAGGAGATGGAAAGATGGAGATAATTGAATAGAAATCAAATCAAATGAAAAATATATTCGTCACACACAGCAGGTATAAAAAGGTGCAGCAAAAAGCTTAATGTGCTTGACTCTTTTTATTGTTATTATTGATATTGATTAATGTACTGCAGTACATTAATCAATATCAATAATAACAATAAAAAAATAGTCAAGTCAAAAATAACAACAAATAGAAGAGGTCGTATCCATAGAAATAATGGACTGTATTTACAAATTTAAAATGGGTCGTGTCTTGGTAACTCAGTCAAATAAATAGTATATAGAACAGCAGCGTTGACCGTGTCTGTGTGTCTGTATAAGTTCTGAGTGTGTGTGTGTGTGTGTGTGTGTGTGTGTGTGTGTGCTTGTTTGTGCGTGTTTGCACGTGCGTGTTTGTGTGTAAGGGTTGAATGTGTGGGTAGTCAGTGCAAATCATCTCTAAGGTGCAGATAGAAGAGTATTTGTAGTTTAGAGACTAAGGTGCAAGGCTCAGGCAACTGGAGTCCTTAACGATCTTCCGGGCCTTCCTCAGACACTGCCTAGTGTAGACATCCTGGAGGGCAGGGAGCTCTCCCAGAGTGATGTTTGAGGGCGGACTGGTTTCCGTACAAGGTGATGATGCAGCTGGTCAAGATGCTCTTGACTTTGCCGTTGTAGAACTTCTTGAGGATCCAAGGGCCGATGCCAAAAAAAATTCAGTCGGCTGAGATTTTTCGCAAGAATCTCTCACGAACCCACCCCAAATCTAATGACGGATCCTTAAAATATGTACACTTAGATTCTTACATAAGCAAACAACCTTCAATTAATTATATTTTCACCTCTTGTCAAATGAAAAGAAACCAATAAATACATTTATTCAATAAAATATTATTTTTCAAACAATCTTTCTCAAAATTCGATCACACTGCACTTCCCCTGTGACCACACTAGAGGTCGCGACCCCTACTTTGAATACCACTGCCTTAGGAGGTAAGAGAATTTTGTTGTTCTCTATGACCAGAACTTCTCTGTCCCCTCAACCCTCTCGCCTACTGGGTCAGGCAACGGCGAAAGAGAGCCATCAAAAAGCAACTCTGGTGGCCTGCCTGAACTAGCGGTACTACCGCAGCCTTTGGCACACATGTCTACGGTGTCGGCATAGGTCAAATCCAGCCTACTGCCCCTTTGTCCCAACCTCTTTCCAAACTGTCATCCCTATATGTCCATATACATACACACATTTTTTTAAAGCAACTCTGGAATGTGGGGAAACAAAAAGTAGAGAGAGTGCAAAAGCATTGACCATTAGTCTAAACCGAGACTAAGATGATATGAGATGGATACAAAAAAACAGTAAGTCTGCCAGTACATAGATGAAATTCCATGGGAAAATAATAATTGTCCTACTTCAAAACCATCACATTAAAGAGTTTCACATCTTCTGCTGAATTTCATTCAATTACATTAATATCCCATATTGCAATTGCAGACCCTACACTGCCACCCTGCCCTAAAGGAAGCACATACACACACATCCTGGTCCCCGTAAAGGTGTATCTGACTTCCTGTAATTGGGCCTTTAATTGACCTGCTCCAACCCAGGCAGGAAGAAATTGTTATTTTCCTATCGCCAACTGTACCTTCCAAATCCCCTGGAAGCAGAGAGCGCCTGGAGCATTATTACCCTTAATAATATAATATAATATCACCTTAATATCACATGAATATCCTTCCCCCTATTCATCTCCACCTGCTTATTGATCAGTCAACACTCCGATGTAACATGAGATGCAATATGTCAGAAGGAATGCCTCTCCTGAACATAAACGTTCAGCTCATCTCCTTCATAATGGCTCTTCAGGGATATTCAGATTATTAGGCAAGGCTTCCGTGGTGGAGTCATCACCATACTGTAGGTCCGTAGGAGCAGATCTGTCTGTGTGTGTGTGTGTGTGTGTTTGTCTATGCACCCTGCTGTTTCTAAGTCTGTCTGGGTAAACGAAGAGTGTCTAGCCAGTCTGTTCCTATTGCTTACTATGGACCTGGCCCATGTATTATACAGTATAAAGTAATTGAGGAACGCTGTGAAGTTAAATAAAATAATTGAGGTATGAAAAGGTTATCTTGAAATAATAAGGTGAATTATTAAATACAGTCTTTCTGGTGTACACACATTGCATATACTTGCACACACATTTTCCTCACAGGGATGATAAAGTCAGTAAAGTAAAAATCAGCACTCCTGATTCTGCTCAGGGTTAGGGAAGTGCATGGATAAGGTTTGCGTGGGATTAAATATTGTTAGACATTGTTAAGGGCGGTACAGAGGGTTTGAGTGATATTATGATCGTGTTATTCTTGGAACTTGACCTTTGACTGGTTGAACGGAGAGTTTGAGTTGGTCCACTCTGAAGAAAAAAGGGGGTTGGCTGGGCGGGTGCTGACCCCTCCTTTTTGGAGCCGGCACAAGGGTGGTGGGCCTTGGTGAACAGTTGAGAGCCAGAGGTTAGAGGTCAGAGGTCATTCATAAAGAGGTCAATCCAGTACAGGCTTTACTGAATGACAACAGAGACAGAATGCAATATTGGATAGCAGTAAATAGTCTGCTCCTCGGAGCCAGATACTGATGACAATTTTCCCTATGCTGAGTAGCTGGCATCGAACCCGATCAAACACTACCATATACATACCTGCTGTGCCTGTGAGATAGGAAGCGATTTGAATTATATTGCGCTTACTAGATGAATGTGGTCACTGCAGCTGGTCACTGCTGGCGGTGCCCAAAGTGAGGGTTGATCCACATACTCACTCTCCAGAGCCTGGGGGACAGAGCAAGAGGATCAGATACAACACACACACACACACATGCACAGGTACAAACACATATACACCCACATATGCACAGATGGACAGACGGAGAGACGCACGCACACCTGCACACAAGCATACATACACACAGCAATTAAAAGGCACTCAAGATACTTCAAGAATCACAATAGAATAGTATTTCATTACTTTTTACGTTTCTAATTATTTGTTGACTGGCAGCCAAGAAGAGCTTGTACATGTCCCTTGTGTACTGTTTCTACAGGGCTAGTGGATTCCGGTGCCACGGGGAACTTTATTGACCAGACCTTTGCCTCCTCTCTTAATATCACCTCATACCCACTATCCTCTCCGTTTCCGGTCCAAGCCCTTGAAAATCGACCACTAGGATCTGGAACCATTACGCACATCACCACACCACTCACCCTAACCGTTGAGTCCCTTCATCCACTAGTGGTCACAAGATCATCCTCTGCCTCCCATGGCTCCAACGCCATAACCCCACCATCTCATGGTCGAGGACGAGAATCATGGACTGGTCACCCGAACGCCAGAGAACCTGCTTTCCCGTTCCCCCTCGTGTCGTATCCCCTGTGTTCTGGGATGTAGATTTGGACAATCGCCAGGCTCTGCGGAGGGAACCCGCACCCACTACCTGTCCTCCTGAGTACATCTATGTTCCTACGGGGATAAGGGAGTGGCTGTTGACCTGGGCACACACAGCTGTCCAGGGATCACCTGTACTATTCAATCTCTCTCCGAGAAGTATTGGTGACCCATCTTGGCGCAGGATGTTATTAGTTACATTAACTCCTGTTCTGCGTGTGCCCAAACTTAGTCCCCCCGGCACGCTCTAGCAGGGAAGCTCCTTCCCCTTCCCGTGCCTCAGCATCCCTGGTCTCATCTGTCCATTGTCTTTGTTACTGATATCCCCTCCTCTGACGGTTTCACCACCATTCTGGTGGTTGTGGACAGATTTCCAAAGTCATGCCATTTTATTCCTCTCTCTGGTCTCCACACATCTCTCCAGGTCTCTGAGGCACTGTTCCAGCAGGTTCTGGCACTATGTCTGTTCCACAGCTGGCACTATGTCTGTCCAGAGGACATCGTCTCCGACTGTGGTCCCCAATTCATGTCAAAGGTATGGAGGGCTTTCATGGGGAAACTGGGGCTCATGGTCAGCCTCACTTTCGGGTACCAGCCTCAGTCCAACGGGCAGATGGAAAGGATGAACCAGGAGCTGGGGAGGTTCCTGAGGAGTCACTGCCATGACCGGCAGTGGGAGTGGGCCCGATTCCTTCCCTGGGTGGAATATGTGATAACCCAGTGTGTCCTGGGTTATCAGCCTGCCCTTGCTCCGTGGACTCCGAACCAGACCGAAGCCCCTGCGGTGAACGAATGGTTCCGGCGCGCAGAGGAGGTTTGGAGTGAAGCTCATGTGAGGCTCCAGCATGCCGTCCATCATCAGAAGGAGCAGGCGGATTGCGACCGCAGTGAGGCACCAGTGTTCCATCCTGGTGATTGTGTCTGGCTCTCTAACAGGAACCTCACACTCCGCCTGCCCTGCAAGAAGCTGAGCCTCCTGTTTGTGGGGCTGTTCAAGGTTCTCCGGAGGGTCAATGAGGTGACGTATAGGTTACAGCTTCCCAGTGACTACCGTATCTCACCTTAATTTCCCTTCTCAGGCCGGTGGTTCCTCGTCCCCTGCCTGATGCAGTCCCCAACGACACCCCTCCACCCCCGAGGGGATTGAGGGATGTCCCGCCTATACCGGCAGATTCCTACGGGACTCCCAACATTTTGGGGGTCGGTTCCTGTACCTGGTGGACTGGGAGGGGTACGGCCCAGAGAAGCGGTGTTGGGTTCCGGTGGAGGACATGCTGGATCCCAACATCATCTGTGATTTTCATCTTTGCCGCCCGGACTGGCCTTCCTCGGGGCCGTCCCTCTGGTGGGGGGAGGGGATATTGTCACGTCTACTCCCGCTCTTCCCTTCCTGTATTTGACGTCACCATTTTACTGACCACCGGTCCTGGCAACCGTTTATTAGCGCACCTGGCATTCATCATTACGTGCACCTGCGCTTCATCAATAGGCACACCTGGACTCAATTATCTCACTCATTACCTCCCCTTTGTCTGGCACTCCCTTAGGTTCATTCCCCAGGCAGTATTGACTATGTGTTTCATGTCTGTTCTCTACTCGTGTTTGTTGTATTGTTCCATGTTCCATTTATTATTAAACTCACCACCTGCACTTGCTTCCCGACTCCCAGCGTCCACGTTACAGACCTGCTAGCCACACATACAAACCAGGTGCAACTCAGCTAGGAGAGTCAGCCTAAAACCATCATTCATCTGCTACAGTATATGTTACAATGAGATGCAATCAAATCCAGGTGTGAAATAAGCAGCAGAAACTCGTTAGAGAGCCCAGTGCCTATCAGATTATCCAGGTGTGATTTCCTACATAAAGTAATTTAAAGTGAGGAGCAGGACAATGTTATGAGCCAATACTCTCATCACGACTGAATCACAGAATTACAGAATCATTTTGCTTGAATTAGCTTGAATTAGAGACAGTAAATGAGGAAAGAGTAGAAATAGTGGACACTCCGTAAACGAGACAATAACAAGACCTTAATAACAAAAAACAGATCTCAGCCTCATAACTGCTGCTCCATATTGTTCCATATGGAGTTAATTTGCATATGACGAAGACAAAAACATGCAGCTAAAACAGCTAATTTTGTGGTACTGGGAGGCGATATGACATTATATGAGATTACAGACTGAGGCAGAGGGGAGGGAGATGAAATACAGAGGGAGTGAAAGGAGAGAAAGAGAGATAGAGAGCCAGCCAGCAAGAGAGAGCGTGAGAAAGACAAGGCTGGATTACATGCGACATTTTTCTCTTAGCCTCATGACAAAATGTACAGAACAGCATTATAAAACTCCCCCAAAAAAAAAAAAAAAATCCCTGAGGCCCCAAATGCAGTAGTCCGGTCCTGGAGAGAGAATAAGAGAAAACCACAGAGCGAGAGAGCGAGGGTGATCACAGGCATTCATCCAGTAGTAACAGAGTTATAAGAGAGTGTATTGTGTGTTTGTTCTTAAAGGCTCTGAAAAGCCTGTTATCCTGTAATGCCAGTGGTTTTAAACACAAATAAACACAGTAAAGGAAGCCTTCCTTGATGAGCACAACAAAGGCTGATTATCTATGAAAGTCCATAAAAATAATGTTTAGCCCTTTCTTTAACACAAATTGGTATACGAATATGAGATGTCCCCACTAAGATGGATAACAGCTAAAACACTAGCACACTGGGAGCAACCAGTCCTAAAAATATAGAATTAGAATAACAAGAACCGACATCCCCATTTCATCTCCTGCCATTGTGCTCTTCAGCAAGGCACTTAAACCCTAAGGTTTGTGGGAATGATTCCCCGGTGGTTTAAAAGCAACAAAGACACATTTAACAGTAAGGCAACTTTACATGGTCGGTAGAATGGCAGTCATGTTTGGTGTACAACTAACGACGTGGGTGAAAGGCAACTGACCTCTCGGTGAACCTTAATGAACTCCTGGGGGCCTCGCTTTTCCCAGGGAGAGAGGACAACATCCCCTAGAGTGGTACCATCCTGCAAATAGCCTGGAGAGACACCCAACCACCGTCAGAATACACACCGACACACAACACACACCTAGTTTGAAATGGTTGGCGTTATCCAGGAAGTCAGGTAGGTAGAAAAACTCTTAGGATAAGCTCTCTGACATCACTCATGTTGTCTCTGGAGGCGGTGTCCCACTCCTTTTTCAGAGAGAGAGAAGAAGAAGAAGGGGTGGGGGGGCGGTAGAGGGAGACTTTCAATTGATCGCTAGACTTAACTTATCAAACTCATGGTGTCCACTCCGTCACTCACACATACTTATCCCACCTGTACCTGAAATCACACATAGGAAGTGAGTAAGTGTGTGTGTGTGTGTGTGTGTGTGTGTGTGTGTGTGTGTGTGTGTGTGTGTGTGTGTGTGTGTGTGTGTGTGTGTGTGTGTGTGTGTGTGTGTGTGTGTGTGTGTGTGTGTGTGTGTGTGTGTGTGTGTGTGTGCATACATGCGTGTGTGCATTCTTGTGTGCCTGCTTGTGCATAGTGGCTGAAAATGCAGCATCTTCTCATTGCAAACCAAAGCTTGAAATAGAAACATTAATAAAGTAACCTAAAGCATATTAAACATGGTTCATTCTATTACGTTGAAGAGAGGAAATATCTGCCAGACATTGACTGAAGCTTTTCATTTTTCCGTAAAGTCCTCTAACCCCCTGATAGAGATCCCATGAGGAGGAATGTAATTTACTGTAAAACAATTACCTTTATTCAATGAGAATAATAATGAGAATTCATACAGTCTAAACTCTGTTAGGGACATAAATCAAGTTATAGATATTACTGCAACTGCACACGCTTGTCTGGGGTTTGAAGGAAACAGTGAGCACCGTGTTTTCAACAGGCTAATATCTTCATTGTTTCATTGTTTGATGATGACTGTCAAATATGCAGGCCTTCTCATTGGCATCAATTGGATTCCTAAACAGCAGCTTTTACAAACAAATAGGATTCTTCTTTTGTGTGTTGTTTAATGTTACCACAATTATTTGTATGTACTGCATTTGTTTTATGCTACAGGAAAACCAGAAATACTATTTCTACATTTCCTAGGATCAATGGATCAATGGAGACACTCAGGTTATTTTAAAGTCCTGTATCTCTCGACACATTCACGAAAATAGTCATGGCCTTTAAAACTTCCAGTTGCCTACTGGACCCTATTCCAACTAAACTACTGAAAGAGCTACTTCCTGTGCATGGCCCTCCTATGTAGAACATAATACATAACTCTCTATCCTCTGGATGTGTACCAAACTCACTAAAGGTGGCAGTAATAAAGCCTCTCCTGAAAAAGCCAAACGTTAACCTGGAATTATTATATATATTTTTTAAATCAGCCAATGTATATCAAATCTCCCATTCCTCTCAACAGTTTTAGAAATGCTGTTGAGCAGCAACTCACTGCCTTCCTGAAGACCAATAATGTATATGAAATGCTCCAGTTTGGTTTTAGACCCCATCATAGTACTGATACTGCACTCGTGAAGGTGGTAAATGACCTTTTAATGGCGTCAGACCAAGGCTCTGCATCTGTACTCCAGTGCTAGCCTCTACACTGGCTTCCTGTTAAGGCTAGGTCTGATTTCAAGGTCTTACTGCTAACTTACAAAGTATTACATGGACTCCTTCCTATCTCCTCGATTTGGTCCTGCCGTACATACCTACACGTACGCTACGGTCATAAGACGCAGGCCTCCTTATTTTCCCTAGAATTTCTTAGCAAACAGCTGGAGGCAGGGCTTTCTTTTTTTGCCTACTCATGTGAAACACACAGACTCGGTCTCAAACTTGAAGTCTTTACTGAAGACTCATCTCTTCAGTAGGTTTGATGATTGAGTGTAGTCTGGCACAGAGGTGCGAAGGTGACAAGACACTGGAGTAACGAACTGCCTTTGCTGCCGTTGCTGTCTTTGCCTCTCCACTGGGATTCTCTGCCTCTGACCCTATTACGGGGAGGCTGAGTCACTGGCTTACTAGTGAATTTCCATGCTGACCCTAGGAGGGGTGCGTTATGTCATGCCAGGCTATTTTCCGCTATACTTGACTTGAGTGGGTTGAGTAACTGGCGTGATCTTCCGGTTTTGCGCCCCCTCGGCCTCGTGCGGTGGAGGAGATCTGGTCTATACTCAGCCTAATCTCAGGGTAGTAAATTGGTGATCTGTTGATATCCCTCTAGTGGTGTGTGGGGTTATATCCTGCTTGGTTGGTCCTATCCAGGGGTATCGTCGGTCAGGGACACATTGTTTCACGGCTGTCCCCATCCACAGTCCACCTAGTCGTCCACCTAGTCATGCTGCCCTTCAGTTTCTGCTGTTTTTCCTGTGGCTATGGAACCCTAACCTATTCAGCAGACATGCTACCCTGTCGTGCTGCTGCTCCAGTTTCAACTGTTCTGCCTGCGGCTATGGAACCCTGACCTGTTTATTATTATTTTTTACCCCTTTTTCTCCCCAATTTCGTGGTATCCAATTGTTGTAGTAGCTACTATCTTGTCTCATCGCTACAACTCCCGTACGGGCTCGGGAGAGACGAACGTTGAAAGTCATGCATCCTCCGATACACAACCCAACCAAGCCGCACTGCTTCTTAACACAGCACGCATCCAACCCGGAAGCCAGCCGCACCAATGTGTCGGAGGCAACACCGTGCACCTGGCAACCTTGGTTAGCGTGCACTGCGCCCGGCCCGCCACAGGAGTCGCTGGTGCGTGATGAGACAAGGATATCCCTACCGGCCAAGCCCTCCCTAACCCAGACGACGCTGGGCCAATTGTGCGTCGCCCCACGGACCTCCCGGTCGCGGCCGGTTGTGACAGAGCCTGGGCGGGAACCCAGAGTCTCTGGTGGCACAGCTGGCGCTGCAGTAGAAGCCTGACCTGTTAACCGGACATGCTACCTTGTCCCGGAACCATCTGTTTTCGACCCTCTCTCTCCCTCCCTCCCTCCCTCCTTCTGTCTCCCCCCTCTGTCTCTCTCTCCCCTTCTCTACCGCATCTGCTGTCTTGACCTCTGAATGCTTGGGCATGAAAAGCCAACAGACATTTACTCCTGTAGAGCTGACCTGTTGCACCTTCTACAACCACAGTGATTATTATTTGACCCTGCTGGTCAAATATGAACATTTGAACATCTTGAAGGACGATCTGGCCTTAATGGCCATGTACTCTTATAATCTCCACCCGGCACAGACAGGAGAGGATTGGCCACCTCTCAGAACCTGATTCCTCTCTAGGTTTCTTCATAGGTTCCTGCCTTTCTAGGGAGATTTTCCTAGGCATCATTCTTCTACATCTGCATTGCATGCTGTTTAGGGTTTAAGGCTGGGTTTCTGTATAAGCACTTTGTGACACCTGTTGATGGAAAAAGGGCTTTATAAATGATTTTGATTTAACAGAGCTTGAAGAATTTTTAAAATAGTATGAGATTTACCCAAGAAGACTCACAGCTGTAATCGGTGCCAAAATATGTTTCTAACATGTATTGATTCAGGGGGATGAATACTTATCTTATCAAGGTATATTAGTGTTGTATTTTTCATTAATCAAAAAATCTATTTGTGTCGATTGTTGACAAAAACAATTACAAATCCATTTTAATCCCACTTTGCCGCACAATGTGAAGAAATCCAAGGGGGATGTAGACTTTCTCGAAGCACTGTAGGTATTCCACTTAAAGCAGTGAGTTTTCTGAAGAGGAAATGCCCCCTCTTGTTTGCGTTTTTAAGTGTGACCCTTCTCTGGATTACAGCTTTGATGCACTCAACCACCAATCTACGATGGGCCTTGCTTGTGATCTCCTAAACACATCACATACATACAAGATACAACACATCACTGTCACAGTTTATACTTCATCCAGTATAAACTGGCAGCCATCTTAGCCACATTGTTCAGTGTCCTCTCTATGGCAGCTCTAATCTGAGAGGGCTCTGTGGATTTAGAGTACCTCCTTTTTAGATTGTTGATAGACCCCATATGAGCGGAAAAATGGTTATACATTAGCCACATTTGTTTAGAGAATTTATGAATGAATATACAGTGGAATTACCTGGATTTCTGCATAAATTGGTCATCAAATTTGATCTCACAACAATAGACAAACATAATGTGTTTAAATTAAAAACACACAAATTATTGTATTTCTATTGAATACATCATTTAAACATTTACAGTGAAGGTAGGAAAAAGTATGTGAACCCCTAGGCCAATGACTTATCCAAAAGCTAATTGGAGTCAGGAGTCAGCTAACCTGGAGTCCAATCAATGAGACGAGATTAGAGCGGTTAGAGCTGCCTTTCCCTATAAAAAACACTCACAAAGTTTGAATTTGCTATTCACAAGAAGCATTCCCAAGTTTATCAAGACATTTTGCAGGAGAATGTAAGGCTATCTGTCCACCAATTGAAGCGCAACAGATGTTGGGTGATGCAACAGGACAACGACCCAAAACACAGAAATAAATCAACACCAGAATGGCTTCAACAGAAGAAAATATGCGTTCTGGAGTGGCCCAGTCAGAGACCTGACCTAAACCCGATTGAGATGCTGTGACCTCAAGAGAGCAGTTCACACCAGACATCCCAAGAATATTGCTGAAATGAAACAGTTATGTGAAGAGGAATGGTCCAGAATTCCTCCTGACCATTGTGCAGGTCTGATCCACAACTACAGAAAAAGTTTGGTTGAGGTTATTGCTGCCAAAGGAGGGTCAACCAGTTACATACTTTTTCCACCCTGCACTGTGAATGTTTACACGGTGTGTTCAATAAAGACATGAAAACATATTGTTTGTGTGTTATTAGTTTAACTTCTTTGGGGTAGGGGGCAGTATTGGGTAGCTTGGATGAAAAACGTGCCCAAATTAAGCTGCCTGCTACTCAGCCGTAAAAGCTAGAATATGCATATAGTTAATTTGGATAGAAAACCCTCTGAAGTTTCTAAAACTGTTTGAATGATGTGTGAGTATAACAGAAGTCATATGGCAGGCAGAAACCTGAGAAAAAAATCCAACCCGGACGTGGGAAATCTGAGGTTTGTAGTTCTTCAACTCAGCCCCCATTGAAGATACAGGGTGATATTCGTTATGTTTCACTTCCCAAGGCTTCCACTAGATGTCAACAGTATTTAGAACCTGTTTTGGGGATTCTACTCTAAAGGAGGGGCTCATAAGGGCTCTTTGAGTGAGTGGTCTGGCAGAGTGCCACAGCCTCGGTGGTATGGTGCACTCACGTGAAAGGTAGCTGCATTCCACTTCATTTGTACAGACAAAGGAATTGTCCGTTTGGAACATTAACGGGCTGTAACGGAACTTTTGTTGGTGACCTAACATAATCGTTTGTGGTGCTTTCGCCATAATTCCTTTTTGAAATCAGACACTGTGGCTGGATTAATGAGAATTGTATCTTTAAAATGGTGTAAAATACTTGTATGCTTGAGGAATTTTAATTATGAGATTTTTGTTTTTTTGAATTTGGCGCCCTGCACTTTCACTGGCTGTTGCGGGGGGGTTCCGCTAGCGGAACGGGGTTCCAGGAGGTACAGAGTGGCAGGCAGAGTCCAGGAGGTACAGAGTGGCAGGACAGAATCGAGGTCAGGGCAGGCAGAATGGCCAGGCAGGCGGGTACGGAGTCCAGAAAACAGGCAAGGGACAAAACAGGGAGGACTAGCAAAAAGAGAATAGAAGCAGGAGTATGGGAAAAAACGCTGGTTGACTTGAAAGACATACAAGACGAACTGGCACAGAGAGACAAGAAACACAGGGATAAATACACCAGGGAAAATAACAACACCTGGAGATAATCACAAGGACAGTTGAAACAGATCAGGGTGTGACAACATTGAATTCCCTGAGATACTTTTACTAACCTCAACGTAAAGTCATGACCGAAAACATAACACAATTATTATGACATCTTTTCTAAAACCATTTTACTTGATGAGGAATGAGGACATCTGTTTTAAACAGAGCTGCAGGACTTGCTCTATGAAGGTCTCATCGATCTGGGCACCCACAAACATCAGACGTGATATATTAACAATTGATGTATACTACAAACTCTATGCTTTGTGGTACTTATTCAGACAAGAATCAATTCTAAGGTCTGGTCAAATACACATGTAAAGTAAATTAACCAGGGATGGAAATTAAGCTAGCCCGATAGCCAGCATCTAGTACTTTTCGGCACTGATTTTGGACTCGGCTAATACAAATTGTGGTGTACTAGCCCAGCTGACCAGTTCCCAAAATCCTGAAGTTCCATCACTGAAAGTAACCTTACTGTAGCATCTCTAGACCACTTAGTTTGCCCAAGTTGTTGGTTAAAAACCTCTTCTGGATAGGACCCTTCATTTCAATTTCCACCTAAAATGACATACCCAAATCGAACTGACTGTAGCTCAGCACCTGAAGCAAGGATATGCAAATTCTTGATACTCTTTGAAAGGAAACACTTTGAAGTTTGTGGAGCTATTAAATCAATGTAGGCGAATATAACAAAAATTGTGCAATTGTGTTTTTTTTGTATTGGATAAATGTAGACACTCAGAGCTAGAAAATTGTATATCATACACTCCAGTTGATGGACAATGGGAAGTGTGCTCAGAGTGCGCTCTGGACGCTCAAAAACTACGAGCGCTGTCAAATTGTCCTTTTGAAAATTCAGAGCGTTTCGCTCTCGGAGTGTTCAGAGTGCACACTGGACGCTCTGGCCGAGGAGTCGGGTTGATCCGAGCGTTCTGACCTAACAACAACAGTCAAGCACCCAAGCTAACTGGCCAACGTTGGCTAGCTACTTCCAGACACAAATGAGAGATGTTAGGGTTGCGTAAATTCGAATCTGGTATCAGGATAAATATAACAATGAGTCACCGATTTTATACTATGTATTTTTTATTGAGCTAAGTAATAAATGGCAAATGCAACTTTCGTATATACGGGCTCACTGTAATACCACGCAGGGCAGAACAGAGAACTGACAAGATGTATGTAAACAGTATTCTTCATACTGTGATAGACAGTTCCAACCTGTCTGTTGGCCTATCACAGTAGAGGCTGGGCGTGGTTTAAACTTGCTCAGCCTATTGCAGGCGCTCAGGCGGGTCCCCGCCTCTTGGCACTTCTGTTGATAGATGTAACTGTTGCTGTGAAGAACATCCATGCGCTCATGCTCGATACCGTTATCTCGCACCTGGCTCCTGTTATCTAACAAAAGACCGCTTGTTATCGCAGCACCCCGCTCTGAATGTCCCCCCCAACTCATTGAACAGTTCCTGTCTTCATGCTACTCTGTATTTTTCCATCATGAGAAAGGGCCATGGCCCTGAAACTGTTAACAATGTTTCAAGTCAGCTATGTTGCATAACACATGCATACATCCACACAAGCCAACAGCAGATAATATTCAATCATATATATGGTAATGGCTATAATGTAAAACACAGAATCCAACAGAGAACAGCTCACTTTGAACATTTTTCTCGCCCTAGCAGAACTGGTTAGGCTGTTTTGATGTCGCAGTGACATCTTGAACATTCTATTGAAATGGTTACTTGCATAGCTAGCTAAACAATGAACAATAATCCCAACTCATAACGTTACTACCCTGCATGAATCTGCAGGTAGCTAAACAACCAACCATGTTCAATGTTACCTAGCTAACATTAGGCTATAATTAGCAATGCAAAGGACTCTGAGATACGAATAATATTACTACACAGATCATGTTATTAGCTAGGTAGCTAACAGTACACTTGAAATGAAAATGATTTCTGACTAAATGTAATATTTGAAAATGCAGCTAGCTAGACTATCTCACCCGTTTACATGGATTGATGCTTCTCTCTCTCTCTGTCGCGGATGACATGATTGCCTTAGTTTGAAGATGTAATCGGGAGACAGGTGTTTTATACAACAGCCTTTGTGTGTTCTCTTTTTGACTCCGTCCGCATGTTGGCAACTAAACCCCAGAATTTTCTCCATATTTTTTAGTTATCATACTGTAATTCCACCGTGCATTCCACTGATTTCAAAACTCGGCCCTCCTGGAAGTGGAGAGCAACACCTTTGCAGTTCTACTACGTGATATCTTTCAGAAAAGCAGCGTTAGAAAGGATGACCTACACGTACTGACCAGCCCATGTTATAGACAGAAGTGTTCTACATGGCAGACCAATCCTAATCCGTCTCTCGGCATGGCAGCCCAAACATTATCTCAGCCAATCATGGCTAGCAGGAAGGTTTCTGTGTTTCTCTGTGGCTAAACCAACTAGGCTCGTAATTTAACAATTGCATTCATATTTACAGACGGCATATACGTTTGTTATTAAGGTACATGAAAGTTCACATGTTCCAGAAGGCATTTCTGCCCAAAACCTTTTTTATAAAAAAAAAGTATTACGTTAAAATGCCTCTCCTGTGAAGTAGTGACGTGTGACATACTTCCTGAAACGGGTCACATTTAGTTTACAACCTAAGGTGATAGAAAGTTATGATTGGACTGGTGCCCAGATATCACTGATGCTACATGAGTCACAGAGAGGGCAGTAAAAGACTTAGCTTCGTAAGTATTAATTGAGGTCCAAAGTGAGGAGGGACATAATTGTGTTAGTCATCAGGTCCTCTGCAGCATGTTCCTGCACCCTCATGGAGATAGTGTTGTGGTAGAGCTTGAAGAATCTGTCAAGGTGTTGTAATGTCTTGGGAAGCACTGCACCAGTGTCACTGCTCACTGTTGCCTCCAACCTTGCCCATGACGTGGTGAGGCACTATCCACAGTTGCTAGGCCAGGTCGTCCAACATGGCCTGCACCTTGTAAAGTAGTTTCGAATGAGGTTCATATTGTGCGTGTTCTTGATGCCCATGCGGAACTAATCATACATGAAGTCATGACTCTCCTGGGTGAGGAGCAAAGGCCTCAGATCACCTTAGTAAATAGCTGACAACAACCAGACCCTCTTACTCACAGAAGAGGGGAAGGGGGGGGGGCTGTTTTAACACCTTTAACACTAAATTAGGCAGGTGGGGAATCTGTCCCTTGGCTTTTCAGTATCAACCAAGGAATGCCTGCGTCCTCCAGGAGACTTTTGCATCCAAAACCGTTTTGTCCAGAAAGTGAATATTGGAACAATATTTCTAAGATAGGAATGTTAAGAATGGTCCGTGGGGATTTAACCTCTCTACGGTAGTGTCCCACCTCGTCAACAGCCAGTGAAACTGCAGGGCACCAAATTTGAAACAACAGAAATCACAGAATAAAAATTCCTCAAACATACACGTATTTTACTCCATTTTAAAGATACACTTGTTGTAAATCCAGTCACAGTGTCAGATTTCAAAAAGGCTTTACGACGAAAGCAAACCAAACGATTATGTTAGGTCAGAGCCAAGTCACAGAAAAACACAGCCATTTTTACAGCCAAAGAGAGGAGTCACAAAAAAGCAGAAATAGATATAAATTAACCACTAACCTTTGATGATCTTCATCAGATGACACTCATAGGACTTCATGTTACACAATACATGTATGATTTGTTCGGTAAAGTTCATATTTATATCCAAAAATCTGAGTTTACATTGGCGCGTTATGTTCAGTAGTTCCAAAACATCCGGTGATTTTGCAGAGAGCCACATCAATTTACAGAAATACTCATAATAAACATTGCTAAAAGATACAACTGTTATGCATGGATTTTAGATCCACTTCTCCTTAATGCAACCGCTGTGTCAGATTTCAAAAATGTTTTACGAAAAAAGCACACCATACAATAATCTGAGTCCGGCTCTCAGAGACCAAAACAACCCAAACAGATATCCGCCATGTTGTGTGTAGTCAACATTTACATTTACATTTAAGTCATTTAGCAGACGCTCTTATCCAGAGCGACTTACAAATTGGTGCGTTCACCTTAAGACATCCAGTGGAACAGCCACTTTACAATAGTGCATCAAAATCTTTTAAGGGGGTGAGAAGGATTACTTTATCCTATCCTAGGTATTCCTGAAAGAGGTGGGGTTTCAGGTGTCTCCGGAAGGTGGTGATTGACTCCGCTGTCCTGGCGTCGTGAGGGAGTTTGTTCCACCATTGGGGGGCCAGAGCAGCGAACAGTTTTGACTGGGCTGCGCGGGAACTGTACTTCCTCAGTGGTAGGGAGGCGAGCAGGCCAGAGGTGGATGAACACAGTGCCCTTGTTTGGGTGTAGGGCCTGATCAGAGCCTGGAGGTACTGAGGTGCCGTTCCCCTCACAGCTCCGTAGGCAAGCACCATGGTCTTGTAGCGGATGCGAGCTTCAACTGGAAGCCAGTGGAGAGAGCGGAGGAGCGGGGTGACGTGAGAGAACTTGGGAAGGTTGAACACCAGACGGGCTGCGGCGTTCTGGATGAGTTGTAGGGGTTTAATGGCACAGGCAGGGAGCCCAGCCAACAGCGAGTTGCAGTAATCCAGACGGGAGATGACAAGTGCCTGGATTAGGACCTGCGCTGCTTCCTGTGTGAGGCAGGGCCGTACTCTGCGGATGTTGTAGAGCATGAACCTACAAGAACGGGCCACCGCCTTGATGTTAGTTGAGAACGACAGGGTGTTGTCCAGGATCACGCCAAGGTTCTTAGCGCTCTGGGAGGAGGACACAATGGAGTTGTCAACCGTGATGGCGAGATCATGGAACGGGCAGTCCTTCCCGGGAGGAAGAGCAGCTCCGTCTTGCCGAGGTTCAGCTTGAGGTGGTGATCCGTCATCCACACTGATATGTCTGCCAGACATGCAGAGATGCGATTCGCCACCTGGTCATCAGAAGGGGGAAAGGAGAAGATTAATTGTGTGTCGTCTGCATAGCAATGATAGGAGAGACCATGTGAGGTTATGACAGATCCAAGTGACTTGGTGTATAGCGAGAATAGGAGAGGGCCTAGAACAGAGCCCTGGGGGACGCCAGTGGTGAGAGCGCGTGGTGAGGAGACAGATTCTCGCCACGCCACCTGGTAGGAGCGACCTGTCAGGTAGGACGCAATCCAAGCGTGGGCCGCGCCGGAGATGCCCAACTCGGAGAGGGTGGAGAGGAGGATCTGATGGTTCACAGTATCGAAGGCAGCCGATAGGTCTAGAAGGATGAGAGCAGAGGAGAGAGAGTTAGCTTTAGCAGTGCGGAGGGCCTCCGTGATACAGAGAAGAGCAGTCTCAGTTGAATGACTAGTCTTGAAACCTGACTGATTTGGATCAAGAAGGTCATTCTGAGAGAGATAGCGGGAGAGCTGGCCAAGGACGGCACGTTCAAGAGTTTTGGAGAGAAAAGAAAGAAGGGATACTGGTCTGTAGTTGTTGACATCGGAGGGATCGAGTGTAGGTTTTTTCAGAAGGGGTGCAACTCTCGCTCTCTTCATCAAAGATCATCAAAGGTAAGGCATTTTTTGGAACAGAGCTCGCTCTCACGTGAACGAGCGTGGCCAGCTTGTGGCTCTCTGCCAGACCTCTGATTCATTCCCCTCTCATTCGGCCCCCTGCACAGTAGAAGCATCAAACAAGGTTATAAAGACTGTTGACGTCTAGTGGAAGCCTTAGGAAGTGCAACATGACCAATATCCCACTGTATCTTCAATAGGGAATGAGTTGAAAAACGACCAACCTCATATTTCCCACTTCCTGGTTGGATTTTTCTCAGGTTTCTGCCTGCCATATGAGTTCTGTTATACTCACAGGCATCATTTAAACAGTTTACGAAACTTCAGAGTGTTTTCTATCCAAATTGACTAATTATATGCATATGCTTTTATGGCTGAGTAGCAGGCAGTTTAATTTGGGCACACTTTTCATCCAAAATTCCCAATGTTGCCCCCTACCCTAGAGAAGTTAAAGATGAATCCTGTCGTATTGATTTTCTATTTGTGTTGCCATTAAAATATGTATAACGAAAATACTGTAACTTAAGAAGGAAACACATTCTAGCTTTCAAGTTTCCATCTAATATGATGATTAAAATAATATGACGAATGATTCAACTTATTTTGTTAAGATAGGAATGTGATTTTGGTTTTCAAATGAGATTCATATCCGTTGCACATGAACTAAGCCACAAAGTCAGAAGAGCGTGTCAGTTCCGCTAGTGGAACACCTCGACAACATCCGGTGAAATTGCAGAGGGCGTAAATTCAAATTAAATTATTAGAAATATTTAACTTTAATAAAATCACAAGTGCAAAACAACAAAATAAATCTTAACTTCTTGTTAATCCAGCCACCATGTCAGATTTTTAAAAGGCTTTTTTACGGCGAAAGCAAACCATGCGATTATCTGAGGACAGCGCCCCATCATACAAATGCATGACAAACATATTTCAACCAAGGAGGTGCAACACGAAAGTCAGAAATAGCGATATAAAAAAATGCCTTTGATGATCTTCTTCTGTTGGCACTCCAAAAGGTCCCAGTTACTTCAGAAATTGTCATTTTGTTCGATAATGTCCTTCTTTATATCCATAAAAACTCAGTTTAGCTGGCGCGCTTCAGTCAATAATCCACTCAGTTTCCCTCCATCAAAATACATACAAAATTAATCCCAAACGTTACTAATAAACTTTTCCAAACAAGTCAAACAACGTTTATAATCAAACCTTAGGTATCCTAATACGCAAAGAAAGGATACAATTTAAGACGGAGAATTGTTATTGTCTTTACTGGAGATAAACAAGAAAGAACGCGCTTTCCTCCACACGCTTGGAAACACTACAGCCAAAATGGGAGCCACCTAGAAAAACTACCATTTCTGGGTCATTTTTCCAAAAACCAGCCTGAAACTCTTTCTGAAGACTGTTGACATCTAGTGGAAGCCCTAGGAACTGCAATTTGGGAGGACTTGGGCTTATAATTATAGTACTAGCCATTGAAAAATAGTGGTAAGCTGAATTGTTTTTTGGGGGGGATGGTTTGTCCTCGGGGTTTCGCCTGCCATATCAGTTATGTTATACTCACAGACATGAAGTTAACGGTTTAAGAAACTTTAGAGTGTTTTCTATCCAAATCTACCAATTATATGCATATCCTAGCTTCTGGGCCTGAGTAAGAGGCAGTTTACTTACCTAGCCCAAAGAGGTTAAACACCTACTCATTCAGTTTTTCTTTATTTTTACTATGAAATAACAGATATGGAATCATATAGCAACCAAAAATGTGTTAAACAAATCTAAATATATTTGAGATTCTTCAAATAGCCATCCTTTGCCTTAATGACAGCTTGGCACACTCTTTGCATTCTCTCAACCAGCTTCATGAGGTAGTCACCTGGAATGCATTTCATTTAACAGGTGTGCCTTGATAAAAGTTTATTTCTGGAATTTCTTTCCTTCTTAATGTGTTTGAGCCAATCAGTTATGTTGTGACAAGGTAGGGGGGTATACAGAAGATAGCGCTATTTGGTAAAAGACCAAGTCCATATTAAGGCAAGAACAGCTCAAATAAGCAAAGAGAAATGACAGTCCATCATTACTTTAAGACATGGTCAGTCAATACGGAAAAAAAGTGCAGAAATCATCAAGCGCTATGATGAAACTGTCTCCCATGGGGACTGCTACAGGAATGGAAGACGCAGAGTTACCTCTACTGCAGAGGACAAGTTCATTAGAGTTCGCAGACTCAGAAATTGCAGCCCAAATAAATGCTTCACAGAGTTCAAATAACACACACATCCCAACATCAACTGTTCAGAGGAGACTGTGTGAATCAGGCCTTCATGGTCGAATTGCTGCAAAGAAACCACTACTAAAGGACACCAATAAGAAAAAGAGACTTGACTCGGCCAAGAAACACGCACAATGGACATTAGACCAGTGGAAATGTGTCCTTTGGTCTGGAGTCCAAATTGGAGATTTTTGGTTCCAAACCGCCGTATCTTTCTGAGACGTGTGTGGGTGAAAGGATTATCTCTGCATGTGTATTTCCCACCATAAAGCATTAAAACTTGTTTTTCAACCACTCCACAAATTTCTTGTTAACAAACTATAGTTTTGGCAAGTCGATTAGGACTTTGTGCATGACACAAGACATTTCTCCAACAATTGTTTACAGACTGATTATTTCACATATAATTCACTGTATCACAATTCTAGTGGGTCCGAAGTTTACATACACTAAGTTCACTGTGCCTTTAAACAGCTTGGAAAATTCCAGAAAATTATGTCATGGCTTTAGTAGATTCTGATATGCTAATTGACATAATTTAAGTCAATTGGAGGTGTACCTGTGGATGTATTTCAAAGCCTAATCAAAAGAAATCAGCCAAGACCTCAGAAAGTAATGTAGACCTCCACAAGTCTGGATCATCCTTGGGAGGAATTTCCAAACACCTGAAGGTACCACGTTCATCTGTACAAACAGTAGTATGCAAGTATAAACACCATGGGACCACGCAGCCATCATACTGCTCAGGAAGGAGACTCGTTCTGTCTCCTAGAGATGAACGTACTTTGGAGCGAAAAGCACAAATCAATCCCAGAATAACAGCAAAGGACCTTGTGAAGATGCTGGAGGAAACAGGCACAAAAGTCTCTATACCCACAGTAAAACGAGTCCTATATTGACATAACCTGAAAGGCCGCTCAACAAGAAAGCCACTACTCCAAAACCGCCATAAAAAAGACAGACTACGGTTTGCACCTGCACATGGGGATTAGGATTGTACTTTTTGGAGCAATGTCCTCTGGTCTGATGAACCAAAAATGTAACTGTTTGGCCATAATGACCATTGTTATGTTTTGAGGAAAAAGGAGGAGGCTTGCAAGCTGAGGAACACAATCCCAACCATGAAGCACAAGGGGTGGCAGCATCATGTTGTGGTGGTGCTTTGCTGCAGGAGGGACTGGTGCACTTCACAAAGTAGATGGCATCATGAGGGAAGGAAAATTATGTGGATATATTGAAGCAACATCTCACCTCAAGACATTTGCTAAGTTAAAGCTTGGTCGCAAATGGGTCTTCCAAATGGACAATGACCCCAAGCATACTTCCAAAGTAGTGGCAAAATGGCTTATGGACAACAAATTCAAGGTATTGGAGTGGACATCACAAAGCCCTGACCTCAATCCTATGGAAAATTTGTGGGCGGAACTGAAAAGCGCGTGCAAGCAAGGAGGCCTACAAACCGGATTCAGTTCCTCAGCACGGGGCCCATCAGATTTGCGTGCTCAGTCCCCTCCTGTACTCCCTGTTCACCCATGACTGCATGGCAAAGCACGACTCCAACATCATCATTAAGTTTGACAATGACACATCAGTGGTAGACCTGATAACCAACAACGATAAGACAGCTCATAGGGAGGCGGTCAGAGACCTGGCAGTGTGGTGCAAGGATAACAACCTCTCCCTCAACGTGATCAAGACAAAGGAGATGATTGTGGACAACAGGAAAAGGAGGGCAGAGCATGCCCCCATTCTCATCGACGGGGCTGTAGTGGAGCAGGTTGAGAGCTTCAAGTTCATTGGTTTCCACATCACCAACAAACTGTCATGATCCAAACACACCATCTATGCATAGTCACTTTAAATCTACCTGCATGTACATATTACCTCAATTACCACGACTAACCGGTGCTCCAGCACATTTGCTCTGTACTGGTACCCCCTGTAAATAGCCTCGCTACTGTTATTTTACTTCTGCTCTTAATTATTTGTTACTTTTATTTTAGATTTACTTATCTATTTTTACACACTTATTTTTCTTAAAACTGCATTGTTGGTTAATGGCTTGTAAGTAAGCATTTCATTGTAAGGTCTACACTTGTTGTATTCAGCATATGTGACAAATACAATTTGATTTAATTTGATTACCCTGTTGTCCCATTGAAATGTATGAAAGGTCTTCTATAAATACAAATGTTGATTTTATGAATGAAAACATTTAGAACTCTGTCAGTCAGTGACATCACAGGGACCTGTTCTGGTTGTGGGTTGCCTAGCAACCATGCATGGGAATGTTGTTGTGCCTTTGAGAGTTCTCAACCTCAGACTCGAGAACAGTGCCGTAGTGAGTGGGGAGAGGTGAGGCTGTGTGTGTGAGATAGATTGTATGTGTTATTGAGTGTTGTAGAAAAACAAGGACACTCAGCTATATTTGTGTGTGTGTGAAGTGTGTTCTCATGTAGAGTAGTGTATGGTGCCATCTATGGGTTTACAGGGAATTAGTTATTTTTGTCCCCGAAGACAACACAAATGTTCCATAGAATATTATCAGAGACAGTTGCTGGTCGAATATAACTAGGTAGGCTACTTTATGACATTAAGGTGAGCCAATGCTCTATTGTGCTTTTTTAAACAGGTGTTTGAAGATGTGAAACCGCTAAGGAGCAATCACCATACGAGGTGTGTGTGTGTGTGTGTGTGTGTGTGTGTGTGTGTGTGTGTGTGTGTCTGTGTGTGTGTGTGTGTCTGTGTGTGTATGTCTGTGTGTGTGTGTGTGCACACATCTATGTGTGTGTTTCCTGCTTTTCAACAGAGAAAGGAACTCTTACTAAGCCATAGAAGTGGCATCGAAGTTTCTTCTCCAACTGTTTTCTAATTCAACAGTAATATCATGATCATTAAGCCAGGGTTCAAAAGAGGGGGTTCAGACATTAGAAGACCTGCCAACTACTGAGCACTAGCACTACTCCCACAAAATATCTCAGTCCAACAACTGAAGCCTGCAATACAATCGGTGTGTTGAAGCTCCACAGTATCTATGCCAAAAACTACCATTTCTACTCCTAGAAAACATTTCTAGATATATTTTAATCTGATTTGGGAGACTATTATATTTTAATGGCTGCTGAAATGTCTATCCCCTCTCACTCTGGGGCAATATCTCTCTCTCTCTCTCTCTCTCTCTCTCTCTCTGTCTCTCTCTCTCTCTCACTGGGGCAGTAACATGGCTATACAGTCCTGGCGCCCCGGACTCCTGTTGCTTAGTAACGTCCTTAAACAACAGAAACCTTTTCCTGCCCACCTCTGTGTAGAGAAAAGGAGAGTGGAAGAGGGAGGGTGCAACTGGGGCATTGAGAGTGCTCAACTCAACTCTAAATCTATTCATCCACATATGAAAGGTGTTTTCAAGTTTGATACTACCATAAACTATACTCTAATGGAGTTCACTAACGGAAACATCAGAACGCCTACCGTGTTTTGCAATTGCAAGATGCAGCATTGTCTGAAAACGGAATTGTCTATGATTGTAAGGAGCATGGTTCTCAGGTGGCAGGGAATGGCCAGTTAGCTGCTGACAGACACACTACACTGCTACCAAACTTCCCAGGCCAGATCAACTGGTCGAACCTCTTCACTCTACTGTAGATAAAGCATGGTAAGTACTTAAATCAAATCAAATGTTATTTACACATACACGTGATTAGGAGATGTTATTGCTTTTGTAGCGAAATGCTAGTTTTCTAGCTCCAATAGTGCAATAATATCTAACAATACACACAATCTAAAGTAAAGGAATGTAATTAAAAATATATAAATATTTAGACGAGCAATGTCAGAGAGGCATAGACTAGGATACAGTAGAATAGTATATACATATGAGATGAGTAATGCGAAATATGCAAACAGTATTAAGGTGACGAGTGTTCCATTATTATAGTGGCCAGTGATTTCAGGTCTATGTATATAGGACAGCAGCCTCTAATATGCGAGTGGTGGCTATTTAACAGTCTGATGGCCTTGAGATAGAAGCTGTTTTTCAGTCTCTCGGTCCCAGCTTTGACTCACCTGTACTGACCTCGGGTTTTAGGCGCCAAGACGGATTTCTTCAGCCTCCTGAGGTTGAAGAGGCGTTGTTGTGCCTTCTTCACCACACCGTCTGTGTGGGCGGACCATTTCAGTCTGTCAGTGATGTGTACGCAGAGGAAGGAACCTTTCCACCTTCTCCACTGCGGTCCCGTCGATGTGGATAGGGGGGTGTATGACTTATCCTCATCTAGTACTACAGTACATACCTTTTCTTTCACCCTCTATCGTGCCAAACCAAAATATGCAGGCATGGAAAGGCCATTTCTTTTCAACATGGTTCCAGCATCTATGGTGGATGCATGTGTAACTAGGCGTGTTCAATACAGCTTGGTTTGGCTTTGCTTGGCTTGGTTTGGCTTGGTTTGGCTTGGCTTGGCTTGGTTTGGCTTGGTTTGGCTTGGCTTGGTTTGGCTTGGCTTGGTTTGGCTTGGCTTGGCTTGGTTTGGCTTGGTTTGGTTTGGCTTGGTTTGGCTTGGTTTGGCTTGGCTTGGTTTGGCTTGGCTTGGTTTGGCTTGGCTTGGTTTGGCTTGTCTTGGTTCGGCTGAGTAGTGTGAAAAGCACCCAAGTTAAATCCAAAAATGGACTTGGGCTTAAATCAGGACATATTGTTTCACTAAGCTTAATAATATTCCGTTATTTCTCACCCGTAAAGCCCAGAAATGCAGTCTGAACAGCAGACTTGTGGTAAATGCCTTGGTCTCATTCCCATTTACAGAGATATCTCTGGATTCTACGAGACTAATACAAAGTCATACACTTGATTTCACAAATCAAGAGCGATCTGAAGTATATGCAATTTTTACCCCAAGTAACTCCTTATCACATTATTTTGTAAAAGCAGCCTAAATCAATCATTGCATTTGTCGCTCTGTACAATATAGTGTAATTGCAGGTAGTCATTGCAAGCAATAGTTTCCTATCTAAGGTTGTAATGGAAACAAGCGATGGTGAATCACCTCTCTGTTCTCTGTGATCCTCAATATGATTAATGAGGCGATAGAGGGCCTTAGGGTTTTAATACAGACACACACACTGCTCTCTGAGACACACACACTGCTCTCTGCAACAGAGGGGAGAGGAGCAGAGCCCTAACCGTAATTTATCAACGTCCTGATTTGACTCAGTCTCTTTTCACGCATGCATCTTCCCACCTGGGAGAGGCTTCCCAGTTCAACCAGCTGAATTGTGTGGAAGCTTCACCACTCATTTGTTTACCAGTATTACCTTATGTATGTATTACACTGTGTCTGTTCTGTCGCCTCTCTGCTGTTCAGATAGATCTCTGTCAGGCATTAGCCTTATTAAGAGAAGCACTGGGAGAACAAGCAGGGGCAGACACACACACACAGGTCTACATTTCCCTCACTCTGCGTCGAGCGTGGAGCCCTCTCTCCCACCCCAGGCCAAACATGAGCCCCTGTGTAAATAACATCAGCCTTCTCATTTCACTCTCCACTCTTTCTCCATCGCACGCATACGCGTACACACGCACACACACACACACACACACACACACACACACACACACACACACACACACACACACACACACACACACACACACACACACACACACACACACACACACACACACACACACACACACACAATATGGTTTGGGACTCAGTTACTCTGCAGGGAGGACTCACACGACACACGCATGCCCTGGCCACCTTTGGTACTGAAACACGCTCCCCAGTCTGGGTCACCACTGGTAATGATATAATGTGATTGATTGTTCTCACCACGTCTCCTTGCAGCACCATGGCTAAAGGAGGGAAGAAAGGAGGAGGTGCTAAGGGGAAGAAGGTGACTCTGAAGATGGCCAAGAACGCTGTGCGTGTGACCACTGATGGCCACCGCAGACTGGACCTCAGTAATATGGGGATCGCAACCTTCCCCAAGTGTCTCCTCAAACTACCAGACCTCAATGAGCTGGACCTCAGCCGCAACCAACTCAAGAAGCTACCAGACTTCATTGGTATTTATTTACTGTCCTTTGGATCGTTTGGCTATTTTAATAGTAGACTTACGTAACAACATCATAATATACAGTGAGGGACAGAATTCCAATCGGCAAAGAATTGTTGGTTGCCTTGAGGTATGGTCACATTGGGAAGAGAAAATAGTATCAGTCTTGGCAGATTTGGATTCTGTTGTTGATTAGGTCTGTTAGTAAGTCACACAGCTGTGTATTGAGCCCACCTTCTAAAAAACACAGAACAAAGCACATGCATAGAATGACACAATTAAGTAAAACCTATTTCCTCTCTGGTCATCCAGGTGACCTGGTCTCGCTCAGCTGGATGGATCTCCATAGCAACCAGTTGGACGCCATACCGGAGACAGTCAGCCAATTGGTGGCGCTGTCACACCTCAACCTATCCAACAATCGCCTGACCTCTGCGGGTCTACCCCCTTCGCTAGGCAACCTAGCCCGCCTACGGAGCCTCAACCTGGGCATGAACCGCCTGGACACCCTGCCTCCCACCATGGTGGGGCTTTGTAGTCTCCAAGAGCTGGGCCTGTTTGATAACCTGTTCCTCTCCCTGCCTGAGTTTATCAAGGTGTTACCGAGCATTATCAGACTCAACACCAAGAGGAACCCTTTGTCCTACGCCCAGGGAGACTCGGGAGCGACGAGGGGTGAAGGGGGGCTGGAGGAGGGGGTGTACCTGGCTAAGGAGGGGAGTCTATGTGGGTCCTGTTTGGAGAGTTGCAAGAAGGAGAGGAGCTGGATGCTAGGAGGGAGGAGGGACAGAGAAGGTAATGCGGAGAGCAGGGGTGTGCCGTACTCCGGGCTGGTTACACCAAACTCAGTGGCCCAAGCCAATCAGGAACAGTGGAGGTGAGGAGTGACCAATAATGGTCCAGGGAGAGGTTTGATACTCAAGGACAGCCAATGGACAACGGGATATAGTTCTACATAGCCAATGAGCAATTGAGAACAGTTCTATGATGTGATGATTGATCCAAATAGACAGTGCTCAAACCAACAAAATGGACAACAATGTTGCCATTGTAATTTTCTAATGAATATACTTTTCTATTGAAGTCAGGTCATATCAATGTACGTCACCTGGCACTGTGTCACTGTTTGTTTAGGTCGACAATGAACATTAGCTGAATTTACAGTATTTCTTATTTTACCTGTGAAACAATGATTCCACAGGCCATTAAGAGAGGTTGCCTTCAGTCTTTATGTTGTAAATTGTTGAAATAAAGAATGTCTTGAAAATTTGCAGTGGGTTCTTTCTGTTTCTACTATATACCTTATCTACCTGTTGTGTATGTGTATGTGCCCACATTCACCTGGCACTAGTTATGACCTCAGCAATCCCTCCAACGTCACCTCAATGCTGGCACCACTGAACAACGTGTTTAGAGAGAGTAGGATGGGAGAAAGAGAGAGGTAAAAGGGGAAGAAATAACGAGGAGGTGAGGTAGAAAGAGAGGGAAATCTCTCTCTCTCTCTCTCTCTCTCTGTTTTCCTGCGGCAAACGGCAAAGACCTCACACACGTACAGACGGTCTCTCCCAAACAACAGCAGCCCCTCTGTTACAGACAGGCCACTGATCACCACCACACACACATTAGCTTTAACCTGGAAGAGAGAGGACACAGAGAGTCCGTGTTGCATCATCATCGGAGGACATTGACAGTGTACATCAAAGTGGGCCATAAGGCTATAAATATTGAACAAATGAATTGCACTACACAACTTGAATTTGAACCCTTTACATGAATTCATAACAATTTTAAAGAAATAGTTGTGCATTAATTTGCAATGTATCCATTGTAAAATTTCACGAACTAATATGCAAACCATGAAACCCAGCCCGTGTCTACCCTTGTACTCTCATGGGATGTAAAGACATCATCACCATTTCAGGGTGCACTTGATTGATCATTTTAATCACACGTCTTCATCATGATTAAAATGACACAGTCACCACTTCATTATTGAGATTATTAACATTGATTGATCGGATAAGATAGAGACTGGCCAAGATGGCGATGCTCCAGCTAGACTTAGAGCGTGAATGGACCCTGATGCTTGTATTATGTGTGACTCTGAAGCCAGTCACAGCTACGATTGTGATTATGTGTGACTAATTCTATTGTCCCCCCTCATTTCCCACTGTGTGTGTGTGTGTGTGTGTGTGTGTGTGTGTGTGTGTGTGTGTGTGTGTGTGTGTGTGTGTGTGTGTGTGTGTGTGTGTGTGTGCGCACCTGGCCCCCTTACTGTCTCTCTCCCTTTCTCTGCCCCCTGGGGGACCCACCACCCCGAAAACATATGGGGCCCCAACTCACCCACAAGCCCCTCACAATGATTACTAATCAAATTGCACATACTGGAAGAGAAAGGGGCCTGATGATTATTAGGGAAATTAATCAATGCCACACACACAATAGGAAACCTGCTAAGTGATCAGAGCCAGAGCCACTCGTCTGAACAAACACAAGTGTGCATGCACGAACACACACACACACACACACACACAGTGTGATATATGTAGAAAAAAGTATATGTATTGGCAACAGAACAAACAACCCACAGTAATATGCCTACAACCTACAGAGTCATTAACTAAAGCGACTATGAATTATCAAGCGGATGTGATTCAACTAATGGAGGCAGAGGAGGAAAAGAAAGGAGGAAATCAGGTGAACTGAGGAGAGAACGAGAGGAAAACGTAAGAGAAGAGGAGAGGTGGATGAGTGGAAGAGAGGAGGATTCTTATTGACTGAGAGGCTAATGTCATACCATTGATTTCTCCCCACACACATTACCATCATAATCACACTATCGGCGGTGGTAGTCTAATCATGCTGGAGATTGTGTGTGTGGGGGCTCTGAGGACAGTGCTCCTGGATTAATAAGCGTGAAAAAAGGCCTGGTTATCTGACAACAGCTCAGCAGGACACACACACACATGCCAACTAGCTGGGAGACAGCTGATACAACCTCCTACTGTTTTTATTAATTCTTCTGTCAGAAACATTATTAAAACACTCTGCTGGTTGTCGGCCCTGTTAACATAGTTACCACTGACTCACACACTGTGCGCACACACACACACACCATACAAACACACCGCACACACACATTTAGCTAACTATAACAGATGAGATTCTGACAGCAGTGGTGAGGTATTGGAATCCCATAGTAAATCATCTGGATCAATCCTTTCATATACAACCAGTATCCAACCTGATACAAACAAACACACATTCAGGGGTTGTGGGCTCGGGAGGCATGGCTCAGTGAGAGGGGTAGTCGTCTCAGTTAGGACGGTGAAAAAGGTTAGGCGCTCACAGTCCCTCCTCCTCTTCCTCCCCTGCCTCTGCACCTGACTCACACAGGATCCTCGGCTCTGGAACATCAGACACATGGGAGCGGGCACAGGCACTCAGTGGGTAAAACACGGCCCTTGCAACGCCAGGAACGTGGGTTCGATTCTTTTATATTATGTGAGGTATGTGTCTGTGGTCTTACCTGAGTCAGTCTCTGTCCTCCTTCTGATCTCCTAAGGCAGAACGTTTCTCACAAATATACTGTATCATCTTCCAACGACACAGAACAGCCATTACACTCATATAACAACTGGTTTCAACAGGGCACTAGTTCATTTATCTGGGCCTGTATTCATAAAGCAGATCTAGGATCAGGTCCCCCCTCTTATTCATTATGATTTCAATGGTAAAACTGATCCTAGATCAGCACTCCTACTCTAAGATGCTTTGTGAATTTGGTCCCCCATTGTCAGTGGTGCAAAGTACTTAAGCACAAATACTTTAAAGTACTACTTAATTAGTTTTTTGGGGGTATCTGTACTTTACTTTAATATTTATATTTTTGACAACTTTTACTTTTACTTCACTACATTCCTAAAGAAAATATTTACTTTTTACTCCATACATTTTCCTTGACACTCAAAATCACTTGTTACATTTCGAATGCATAGCAGGACAGGAAAATGGTCCAATTCACGCACTTATTAAGAGAACATCCCTGGTCATCTCTACTGCCTCTGGTCTGGCGGACTCACTAAACACAAATGCTTTGTTTGTAAATGATGTCTGAGTGTTGAAGTGTGCCCCTGGCTATCTGTACATTTTAAAACAAGAAAACTATGCCGTCTGGTTTGCATAATATAAGGAATGTGAAAAGATGTACACTACCATTCAAAGGTTTGAGGTCACTTAGAAATTTCCTTGTTTTTGAAAGAAAAGCACATTTGTCCATTAAAATAACATCGAATTGATCAGAAATACAGTGTAGACATTGTTAATGTTGTAAATTACTTTTGTTGCTGGAAACGGCAGATTTTTAATGGAATATCTACATAGGCGTACAGAGGCCCATTATCAGCAACCATCACTCCTGTGTTCCAATGGCACGTTGTGTTAGCTAATCCAAATTTATCATTTTAAAAGACTAATTGATCATTAGTAAACCCTTTTTCAATTATGATAGCACAGCTGAAAACTGTTGTGCTTATTAAAGAAGCAATAAAACTTGCTGTCTTTAGACTAGTTGAGTATCTGGAGCATCAGCATTTGTGGGTTCGATTACAGGCTTAAAATGGCCAGAAACAATGAATGGCCGGAAACAATGAACTTTCTTCTGAAACTCGTCAATCTATTCTTGTTCTGAGAAATGAATGCATGCAAGAAATTGCCAAGAAACTGAAGATCTCGTACAATTCTGTATACTACTCCCTTCACAGAACAGAGCAAACTGGCTCTAACAAGAATAGAAAGAGGAATAGGAGGCCCCGGTGCACAACTGAGCAAGAGGACAGTACATTAGAGTGTCTTGTTTGAGAAACAAACGCCTCACAAGTCGACCTTCATATGGGCCTCTACACAGGACAGGAACTCCTAGAGAGGGATAAAGACAATGCGAGAGAGGGATAAAGACAATGCGAGAGAGGGATAAAGACAATGTGAGAGAGGGATAAAGACAATGCGAGAGAGGGATAAAGACAATGCGAGAGAGGGATAAAGACAATGGATAAAGACAATGCGAGAGAGGGATAAAGACAATGCGAGAGAGGGATAAAGACAATGTGAGAGAGGGATAAAGACAATGCGATGACAATGCGAGAGAGGATAAAGACAATGCGAGAGAGGGATAAAGACAATGCGAGAGAGGGATAAAGACAATGCGAGAGAGGGATAAAGACAATGCGAGAGAGGGATAAAGACAATGTGAGAGAGGGATAAAGACAATGTGAGAGAGGGATAAAGACAATGCGAGAGAGGGATAAAGACAATGTGAGAGAGGGATAAAGACAATGCGAGAGACAATGAGGGATAAAGACAATGTGAGAGAGGGATAAAGACAATGCGAGAGAGGGATAAAGACAATGTGAGAGAGGGATAAAGACAATGCGAGAGAGGGATAAAGACAATGTGAGAGAGGGATAAAGACAATGTGAGAGAGGGATAAAGACAATGTGAGAGAGGGATAAAGACAATGCGAGAGAGGGATAAAGACAATGTGAGAGAGGGATAAAGACAATGCGAGAGAGGGATAAAGACAATGTGAGAGAGGGATAAAGACAATGTGAGAGAGGGATAAAGACAATGTGAGAGAGGGATAAAGACAATGTGAGAGAGGGATAAAGACAATGCGAGAGAGGGATAAAGACAATGCGAGAGAGGGATAAAGACAATGACGAGAGAGGGATAAAGACAATGCGAGAGAGGGATAAAGACAATGCGAGAGAGGGATAAAGACAATGCGAGAGAGGATAAAGACAATGTGAGAGAGGGATAAAGACAATGCGAGAGAGGGATAAAGACAATGCGAGAGAGGGATAAAGACAATGCGAGAGAGGGATAAAGACAATGAGAGAGAGGGATAAAGACAATGCGAGAGAGGGATAAAGACAATGTGAGAGAGGGATAAAGACAATGCGAGAGAGGGATAAAGACAATGTGAGAGAGGGATAAAGACAATGCGAGAGAGGGATAAAGACAATGCGAGAGAGGATAAAGACAATGCGAGAGAGGATAAAGACAATGCGAGAGAGGGATAAAGACAATGTGAGAGAGGGATAAAGACAATGTGAGAGAGGGATAAAGACAATGTGAGAGAGGATAAAGACAATGCGAGAGAGGGATAAAGACAATGCGAGAGAGGGATAAAGACAATGCGAGAGAGGGATAAAGACAATGCGAGAGAGGGATAAAGACAATGTGAGAGAGGGATAAAGACAATGCGAGAGAGGGATAAAGACAATGCGAGAGAGGGATAAAGACAATGCGAGAGAGGGATAAAGACAATGCGAGAGAGGGATAAAGACAATGTGAGAGAGGGATAAATACAATGTGAGAGAGGGATAAAGACAATGCGAGAGAGGGATAAAGACAATGTGAGAGAGGGATAAAGACAATGCGAGAGAGGGATAAAGACAATGCGAGAGAGGGATAAAGACAATGTGAGAGAGGGATAAAGACAATGTGAGAGAGGGATAAAGACAATGCGAGAGAGGGATAAAGACAATGTGAGAGAGGGATAAAGACAATGCGAGAGAGGGATAAAGACAATGCGAGAGAGGGTTAAAGACAATGCGAGAGAGGGATAAAGACAATGCGAGAGAGGGATAAAGACAATGTGAGAGAGGGATAAAGACAATGAGAGAGAGGGATAAAGACAATGCGAGAGAGGGATAAAGACAATGTGAGAGAGGGATAAAGACAATGCGAGAGAAGGATAAAGACAATGTGAGAGAGGGATAAAGACAATGTGAGAGAGGGATAAAGACAATGTGAGAGAGGGATAAAGACAATGTGAGAGAGGGATAAAGACAATGCGAGAGAGGGATAAAGACAATGTGAGAGAGGGATAAAGACAATGTGAGAGAGGGATAAAGACATTGTGAGAGAGGGATAAAGACAATGTGAGAGAGGGATAAAGACAATGTGAGAGAGGGATAAAGACAATGTGAGAGAGGGATAAAGAGAGACAGAGACAGAGAAAGCAAGAAAGCAAGAAAGAAAGAAAGAAAGAAAGAAAGCAAGAAAGAAAGAAAGAAAGAAAGAAAAAGAAAGAAAGAAAGCAAGAAAGAAAGAAAGAAAGAAAGAAAGAAAGAAAGAAAGAAAGCAAGAAAGAAAGAAAGAAAGAAAGAAAGAAAGAAAGAAAGAAAATGAGAGTAGGGTTGGCACTGGGACGGCATGGGCATCTATGCGGTTGAGTTCATTTCTGTGGTAACATGGACTCTTAACATGATGAAACTTTGGTCTTTGCTGAAATATAGATTTTTTGTTGTTGTTGTAATGTCAGTTGAGTTGGATCAACACATCACAGCACATATGGATGAGTGCACATCCTGCTTTTACTTACTGCTTGGCTGCCAGTCCACCCATTATGCCCTCAATGACTTGAATGGGGTTTGCCCGTTCTATTCATTCTATTTCTACGGCGACATATGCATTCAGGAGCGGAGGAGAGGAGGAAATGTTTCTCATGAGAAAGAAAGAGAGAGAATGGAGAGAGAGAGAATGAGAGAGCTGTCAATGTTAAAAATAACAGCACAGCACAGTATGACCCCTACCCCTCGAAATGTGTTACTGTTATCATTAAACAGATGTCTAACATATCAATGAGGAGACCGAGAAGCATAATCAATGTTCCGTTTTCATTTAGACCAGTTCTACGGTAATGTGTGTGTGTAAAAACAATACACCTTAATTATTCTATAAGAAAAACAACATTTTTTCTTCATGACCTTGCTGTAGCCTAAAACAACCCCTTCCCATGCGGCGCATTCGTATTAGTATTGTTTGTTTCATCATGAAATTACCATACACTCGTGCAATTACAGCCCATACGAATTGCATTCAGTAAGTGAAATATGCAGCCTTTACAATAACACCGTCTATGGATCCAATAGTTTGGTGTCTGTGATCTAATTAGCTTAAACATTAATATCTCAGTGGTACGCCGCAGCAGTGGGCAGGGTGCAATGGTGTGTGTGTGTGTGTGTGTGTGTGTGTGTGTGTGTGTGTGTGTGTGTGTGTGTGTGTGTGTGTGTGTGTGTGTGTGTGTGTGTGTGTGTGTGTGTGCGTGTGCGTGTGCGTGTGTCCTGCTGCTACATTAGCTTTAGCTAGTGTAAAGCCCTGTAGGAGGCCTGTGTAGAGCAGTGACACTCCGGACTCACATTGTCGTTAGGACAATCATCACAACAGGGTCCTCACTGAGATGGGTAGTGAAACAACACATTTCAGTAGGTTACACACAGAATATTACCGACTAAATGAACATGCTGTAGACTAGAGCTTCAATCATGGTCGTGCATGGCTAACTCCACTTCTGGAAATCCTATTTCTCTACTCTACTGCCTCCATCAGGTGTATTAAATGCATAGTTTAATAAATAATACATATTGTGTCTTGGATTTAATCTGATCCACCTGGTAGTTTACGGCATCTCAGATGGATATAAGAAATCTTGTACATCAAGTCATGTATCGACAGACTTGGCCGCACATCTGGAAGTTTGTGACATGAGACTCCTGAAGACTCCTGCCGTTACAGGATGGCAACCGTAATAGCAAAGTTAATTGTATGAAGAGGGGAGGCTATTCTCTTCCTATGTGGGAGTGTTTCAGTAATAGAGGGTGGGGACACATAGGTGGGAGGTTGGGGCTGATACCTTTTTGCGTCATTGGTTAAAAACTTTGTCTTTCTTCACGTAGTGGGACACAAGAGCTTTAAGTCTCAGCCCAGATACAGACCGGAAAAACCCAGTGACTGTATATGGCATTTCAAAAGTAGTCTTTGAAGAGAGACAGAGACTTGCTCTGACTACATGACCTCCAAAAACTGTTGTTCAAACCAGCAACCGGCGGACGGCACAAATGTGACAATGTAGACAACAGGAAAAAAAATGGAGGAAGAATAGGAAGCAAAATTGAAGTAAAAATTGAAGAGAGAGAGAAGAGAGATAAATGGGCCTAGTAAAGATGATAAAAATAAAGCCGGTTTTTCACAGATAAACGCGGAATCGCAGCCGCCACCACCGTCTATAATTTCATTCCTTAATTTGGACAAACATAAGTAATATATAGCATTAATTACCCTATTTAGCAGATAGCAGCCTCATTCCCTCTTTCAGACACTGCATTAAATAACATAAATCATTTCTTCCCTTCCGCAATTAACATCACAACATCACACATTCTCATTTCCATTTTAATAACTTCCCAACAACGCGCCACCTCTGATGATGGTGATGTGTGCTGCGTGTGTGGTGTGTGTGTGTGTGTGTGTGTGTGTGTGTGTGTGTGTGTGTGTGTGTGTGTGTGTGTGTGTGTGTGTGTGTGTGTGTGTGTGTGTGTGTGTGTGTGTGTGTGTGTGTGTGTAAGTGCGGGCGTGCGGTGGGTGCATTGTTGCATAAGGCAACCTAATGTCAACGTCTCTGTGTGCTGGCGGTGACTGGTAATGAATTTAAAGGGCGTATATGGATATTTTAACCGAGCAACAATTTACAAAACAACTCAACAGCCTCCCAGTAGCCTATTCACAACCAATAGTAATCTAATTTCACCTCATTTTAAAATGGAAGTACTTTTTATGTGCATTTGCAGAGAAAAACAGAAAGGATTTCTGTCAATTGCTCTGTGTGACATCACTGGGGGGCTGCAAACATTGTGCACATGTTCAGCATTTTAGATCACATCTTTCCGAAATTATTTCGCAACATAATGTTCTGACAATAGCTCAGCAGTCAAATTACACATCCAGGTTTGGGGTCAATTCCATTCCCAATTCCACTCAATTCAGAAAGCAAACCAAAATGCAAATTCGAAGTCCACATTTCCCTAATTGAAAAGCATTGAAGAGAATTTCGGTGTTGTTCCTGCATTGACTGGAATTGAAATGGAACTCTGGTCACAGCGTTTTGGATCCTTTGCAGATGTCGATAGAGGGACAAATAGAGGACAAGGTTATTTTGCAAGGCAATAACGCAGTCATTTTGTCATGTAAAATATGAGACACAGGGAGGGATTGATCAGGGGATGTTCATTCAGCAAATAGCCCGTTAGCTGTCCAACTCGATGCCTATCCAGAGGAGTAGCCTGCTCATAAGTCCAAAAAGGCTACTGACTGGGAGTGTACATTCATAAAAGGTCTGAGTAATAGCTGCCACAGTCTCATCATAGAAAACACGCCATGGTCTCTGCCTAGACAATCTCCTCAGACTCGCTAGCCTATTGTTCAAGCCATTGTAGAGTACCAGAGTATGAGTCGTAATACCTGTACAATCTCGAGGTCAAACACAGAAATGGTTCCCAATTGTTTTTTTCCACCATTCATTTCCCAATAGGGGATTTTTAGAAACACTTGAAATGAGGGCTGCGTTTTGTGTAGTTACCCTGGCGTGACGTTTTTATAACCATGTCAATCCCTCTCGGACAAGGAGGCTTTTATCAATATATTTGCCTGTATTAGATTTTTATTTATTTATTTTATTTCACCTTTATTTAACCAGGTAAGCAAGTTGAGAACAAGTTCTCATTTACAATTGCGACCTGGCCAAGATAAAGCAAAGCAGTTCGACACATACAACGACACAGAGTTACACATGGAGTAAAACAAACATACAGTCAATAATACAGTAAAAAAAACAAGTCTATATACAATGTGAGCAAATTAGGTGAGAAGGGAGGTAAAGGCAAAAAAGGCCATGGTGGCAAAGTAAATACAATATAGCAAGTAAAACACTGGAATGGTAGTTTTGCAATGGAAGAATGTGCAAAGTAGAAATAAAAATAATGGGGTGCAAAGGAGCAAAATAAATAAATAAATTAAATACAGTTGGGAAAGAGGTAGTTGTTTGGGCTAAATTATAGGTGGGCTATGTACAGGTGCAGTAATCTGTAAGATGCTCTGACAGTTGGTGCTTAAAGCTAGTGAGGGAGATAAGTGTTTCCAATTTAAGAGATTTTTGTAGTTCGTTCCAGTCATTGGCAGCAGAGAACTGGAAGGAGAGGCGGCCAAAGAAAGAATTGGTTTTGGGGGTGACTAGAGAGATATACCTGCTGGAGCGTGTGCTACAGGTGGGAGATGCTATGGTGACCAGCGAGCTGAGATAAGGGGGACTTTACCTAGCAGGGTCTTGTAGATGACATGGAGCCAGTGGGTTTGGCGACGAGTATGAAGCGAGGGCCAGCCAACGAGAGCGTACAGGTCGCAATGGTGGGTAGTATATGGGGCTTTGGTGACAAAACGGATTGCACTGTGATAGACTGCATCCAATTTGTTGAGTAGGGTATTGGAGGCTATTTTGTAAATGACATCGCCAAAGTCGAGGATTGGTAGAATGGTCAATTTTACAAGGGTATGTTTGGCAGCATGAGTGAAGGATGCTTTGTTGCGAAATAGGAAGCAAATTCTAGATTTAACTTTGGATTGGAGATGTTTGATATGGGTCTGGAAGGAGAGTTTACAGTCTAACCAGACACCTAAGTATTTGTAGTTGTCCACGTATTCTAAGTCAGAGCCGTCCAGAGTAGTGATGTTGGACAGGCGGGTAGGTGCAGGTAGCGATCGGTTGAAGAGCATGCATTTAGTTTTACTTGTATTTAAGAGCAATTGGAGGCCACGGAAGGAGAGTTGTATGGCATTGAAGCTTGCCTGGAGGGTTGTTAACACAGTGTCCAAAGAAGGGCCGGAAGTATACAGAATGGTGTCGTCTGCGTAGAGGTGGATCAGAGACTCACCAGCAGCAAGAGCGACCTCATTGATGTATACAGAGAAGAGAGTCGGTCCAAGAATTGAACCCTGTGGCACCCCCATAGAGACTGCCAGAGGTCCGGACAGCAGACCCTCCGATTTGACACACTGAACTCTATCAGAGAAGTAGTTGGTGAACCAGGCGAGGCAATCATTTGAGAAACCAAGGCTGTCGAGTCTGCCGATGAGGATGTGGTGGTTGACAGAGTCGAAAGCCTTGGCCAGATCAATGAATACGGCTGCACAGTAATGTTTCTTATCGATGGCGGTTAAGATATCGTTTAGGACCTTGAGCGTGGCTGAGGTGCACCCATGACCAGCTCTGAAACCAGATTGCATAGCAGAGAAGGTATGGTGAGATTCGAAATGGTCGGTAATCTGTTTGTTGACTTGGCTTTCGAAGACCTTAGAAAGACATGGTAGGATAGATATAGGTCTGTAGCAGTTTGGGTCAAGAGTGTCCCCCCCTTTGAAGAGGGGGATGACCGCAGCTGCTTTCCAATCTTTGGGAATCTCAGATGACACAAAGAGAGGTTGAACAGGCTAGTAATAGGGGTGGCAACAATTTCGGCAGATAATTTTAGAAAGAAAGGGTCCAGATTGTCTAGCCCGGCTGATTTGTAGGGGTCCAGATTTTTCAGCTCTTTCAGAACTTCAGCTGAATGGATTTGGGAGAAGGAAAAATGGGGAAGGCTTGGGCGAGTTGCTGTTGGGGGTGCAGTGCTGTTGACCGGGGTAGGAGTTGCCAGGTGGAAAGCATGGCCAGCCGTAGAAAAATGCTTATTGAAATTCTCAATTATGGTGGATTTATCAGTGGTGACAGTGTTTCCTATCTTCAGTGCAGTGGGCAGCTGGGAGGAGGTGTTCTTATTCTCCATGGACTTTACAGTGTCCCAGAACTTTTTAGAGTTAGTGTTGCAGGAAGCAAATTTCTGCTTGAAAAAGCTAGCCTTGGCTTTTCTAACTGCCTGTGTATAACGGTTTCTAGCTTCCCTGAACAGCTGCATATCACGGGGCTGTTCGATGCTAATGCAGAACGCCATAGGATGTTTTTGTGTTGGTTAAGGGCAGTCAGGTCTGGGGAGAACCAAGGGCTATATCTGTTCCTGGTTCTTATTTTCTTGAATGGGGCATGTTTATTTAAGATTGTTAGGAAGGCATTTAAAAAAAATATCCAGGCATCCTCTACTGACGGGATGAGATCAATATCCTTCCAGGACACCCCGGCCAGGTCGATTAGAAAGGCCTGCTTGCTGAAGTGTTTCAGGGAGCGTTTTACAGTGATGAGTGGAGGTCGTTTGACCGCTGACCCATTACGGATGCAGGCAATGAGGCAGTGATCGCTGAGATTTTGGTTGAAGACAGCAGAGGTGTATTTAGAGGGGAAGTTGGTTAGGATGATATCTATGAGGGTGCCCGTGTTTAAGGCTTTGGGGGTACCTGGTAGGTTCATTGATAATTTGTGTGAGATTGAGGGCATCAAGTTTAGATTGTAGGATGGCTGGGGTGTTAAGCATGTTCCAGTTTAGGTCGCCTAGCAGCACGAGCTCTGAAGATAGATGGGGGGCAATCAGTTCACATATCGTGTCCAGAGCACAGCTGGGGGCAGAGGGTGGTCTATAGCAGGCGGCAACGGTGAGAGACTTGTTTTTAGAGAGGTGGATTTTTAAAAGTAGAAGTTCAAATTGTTTGGGTACAGACCTGGATAGTAGGACAGAACTCTGCAGGCTATCTTTGCAGTAGATTGCAACACCGCCCCCTTTGGCAGTTCTATCTTGTCTGAAAATGTTGTAGTTTGGAATTAAAATTTCTGAATTTTTGGTGGTCTTCCTAAGCCAGGATTCAGACACAGCTAGAACATCCGGGTTGGCAGAGTGTGCTAAAGCAGTGAAAAGAACAAACTTAGGGAGGAGGCTTCTAATGTTAACATGCATGAAACCAAGGCTATTACGGTTACAGAAGTCATCAAAAGAGAGCGCCTGGGGAATAGGAGTGGAGCTAGGCACTGCAGGGCCTGGATTCACCTCTACATCGCCAGAGAACATAGGAGGAGAAGAATAAGGGTACGGCTAAAAGCAATAAGAATTGGTCTTCTAGAACGTCTGGAACAGAGAGTAAAAGGAGGTTTCTGGGGGTGATAAAATAGCATCAAGGTATAATGTACAGACAAAGGTATGGTAGGATGTGAATACAGTGGAGGTAAACCTAGGTATTGAGTGATGAAGAGAGAGATATTGTCTCTAGAAACATCATTGAAACCAGGAGATGTCATTGCATGTGTGGGTGGTGGAACTAATAAGTTGGATAAGGTATAGTGAGCAGGACTAGAGGCTCTACAGTGAAATAAGCCAATAAACAATGGACAAGACATATTGACATTAAGGAGAGGCATCCTTAGTCGAGTGATCAAAAGGGTCCAGGGAGTGGAGAGGTTGGTTTGGGGGTCACGGCGATTTAGACAGCTAGCCAGGACATCGGTAGCAAGCTAGCATAGGATGGAGGTCTGTTGTTAGCCACCTCTTGCGTTCCGTCAGTAGATTAGTGGAGTTCCGTGTTGTAGAGGGGATTAGTCCAAATCACACAACAACAAAAAAATAAAAACAATAGATATAGTTATAGAGGCCCAAGAAGAAACATAATAATAATAAAATAAATAAATTGTCCGATTGTCTATTCTGAGAGCAGCCGGTAAGACAGCTAACGGTTAGCAGGCCGCAGATGGGCGTTCAGGTAACGTCGCGACGGAGGAGCCAGCCGGATCTCCTTCGGGTAGATAACGTCGGCAGTCCAGTTGTGAAGATCATTGGTATCGATCACTAGTATAGCTAGTAGGCAAGGTTATGTCATGCTATTTGGTCCTAAATGCTATGGTGGGATTTAAATTCATTGGTATTCACATGTTTGCTTCTGAGGTAGAATGACTGCCATGTCATTGATGCCAAATTGCGAACCTTCTTTGCATCGTCACTATTCCAGGACCAATGTGTGTGCCTGAGTCTCATCACCTCTCAACTAAAGAAAGCTGTTTCAACCTGGAACACGTTGGTCCTGTTTCAGCCATTGCAGGAAGTCCGGGAGAGCGGCAGTGTGTGACGTTTTTTGTTGTTGTCCCAGCTCTAACAGCGGACTTTAAATAATCAACCTAACGAATCGCCGCGATACGATACGGTGTTGGAATCAGGTAGGAGCTGGGCTGGATGGAAAGCGTATACACACTCCTGCCGTTCAGATCTGGAGCCGTCCACCCCTTGAAGTCATTATGTTGTACTATTGAGAGCTCCGCTCTCAAGTTGAAGTTGAAGTTGTACTTGTTGACCGACGCCAAGGCAGCGGCTGCTAAGAAAAAGGGAGCAGCTGCGGACCAGAAGACTGCAGCACTGGCTGACACCTGCCCTGTCTGTCGAGTGGTATTGGTTGCTACTGTGCACGTGCCTTTAGGTTCATCTCCATCTGTAGGCTATTGCAGGGTTTACAAAAACTTTTCCACTCAGGCCCCTCTTCCACAACTGGGGAACATCCCACACCCGACCCTGCGTGTGCATGAAACAAACTGTTCACACCCTCTTGTTGGCGCAGAGAAACCATTTGCAGTTTAAAGCTTATTTCCAGCAACTCTACACATTTTGTCCTGGGGTGCAGAAAAAATGTTGCCGTTTTAAAGCAAATTGTCTTGCAATTCGATACATCCTCCGACGTCTAAGGTGTATTCAAGTGATATTTGAGTGACTCGAACATTACTACAAAGTCAATGAGCTAAAAAAAAAAAACGTTCTAAAAACATTAGACGACACTCTGTAAAGATTTACCATGGCCATCTTGTCTCCAATGTTCACTAGCCAGTAATCGGAAGAAAACAGTCCAAAACGGAATGGAACAGGAAGCTCCTATCTTAGCTTGTATATTAAAAAAAACTGTTGCACAGTGATTTTATTAAACATTTTGCTACGGTGTTCCCTAATGGACATGACCCTGTACAGAACTGCACACCTGCACACCCATACACAGAACTATACAAACTACAAACGCCTGCAGCTAACAAATCGAATTTGATTTGAATGATTGCAGTCTCTCGATCTCTACAAAACCAGTAGCCCCCTAAAGCACAAGCAAACTTAACTTCCTTGAGGAAGTACCAGTTGCGGGACCAATCCGATGAAAACATTCATCTGTTAAGTCTAATTTCCTAACTGCTCTGCCTTTCAGGGAGTAGAGACCATTCATCAGGCAGCCGATGGGCTGTCAGCCAATGATATGATAAATAAGGACACAAAATGAATCATGTTTTCATCAGATTGGTACAGCTATAATTACCAACGCATGTTTCGGGGGTTCAAGGCACAAACGCACGCACACACACAGCGTTTGTGGTGGCGAGACTTAAAAGACAGACACACAGCCAGACACAGCCAGACAGACACGGTAATTTCATGGCTGTGCGCCTGAGTAATACGTCCCCACGTCCTGATCCAGATGGCGCGACGTCTTCATCTGCGGGGGGAACTAATGATGTGGGTCGTGTGTTTCAGGCGGAAAAACAACAATAAGCGCGTCTTTAACCTTCAACAGCAGCCTGAGCATGTGTGTGTGAGCGTGTGTGTATTATTACAGATAAAATGAACAGATATCAATTACTGGGCCCACTGAGGGGTGGTCAGATGGGACAATCCAAATCCATTTACAGGAATAATCAAACACACCCATAGGGTTTGACGGACCAACGCACACACGCACACACAGCACAGTGACATTGGGAGGTGTGTGTGCTGTGTTGTGTGTGTGTGTGTGTGTGTGTGTGTGTGTGTGTGTGTGTGTGTGTGTGTGTGTGTGTGTGTGTGTGTGTGTGTGTGTGTGTGTGTGTGTGTGTGTGTGTGT